>NC_137018.1:50003184-50063184 GCF_032717465.1 Coenobita brevimanus
AACGTGAGTGGATGTCAATAGTCACTCCTAAATCAGTATATAAATATTTAATTGGTTCAATCACAATACAAATATATACCGTAAAAGGAACGCTATTATTTCTCACAGTAAAAAATAGGAGGGGGGGTAATGAAGAAAATGCGTCCTGATGTAGATACCTGTAGAGAGTGAGTGGATGGCAGGCGTCAATCAGAATACACTAAACGATTGGCTGCTCTAATCACGACACAGTTTACGAAAAAGAAAGTTGTTATTTCCCACAGTCGAGAGAAAGTTTATGTAGCACATGTAGCCGATAAAAACGCCTCTGGGTTTGTCACGTTCCAGACAGTTAAAAAAAAAAAAAAGGAAAAAAAAAGGAAAAAAGAAAAAACTGGATCTGTCACAACAAAGTGAGAACTGACTAGCTATTATTTCTAGCAGTAAAAACGAAATTAATGCAGAAAATAAAGTTTGATTACCAGGCAGCCATTGATAAAAAATATATTATAAAAAATCGGTCGTGATTACAGAAGGACCCCCCCCCCAAAAAAAAAAAAAGTGGAATTGAGTGAATGTGTAAAGAAAAAGGAAAAAATAAAAGGGCAGTGGATGTGTCATGAACTAATCAGAATACAGTAAATAAAATAGTGGTCTAATCACAGCACAGGTAGAAGTAAAATCATTTATTATTTCACCCATAAAAACAAAAGTGATGGAGAAAACATTCCTTGATTAGAAATGGGCAGCAGAAACAGTAGTGGATGTGTCGAGCCAATTACAGTAGGGTAAATAAAATACGGGATTAGATACAGGTACTCCCAGTCACACCAAAAATAGGGCGAAAACAGTATTTTTTGACCCATAAAAAGAAAAATGAAATACAAAACTCAGACAGATTACAAATGGGCAATAAGAAGCGTAGTGGATGTGTCAGGAGCCAATCAGAGCGAAGTAAACAATAGGCTGGGCCAATCACAACACGGTATTCAACAGTCTGACGAGGTGACAATGGCAGAGAGAGAGAGAGAGAGAGAGAGGGAGGGAGGGAGGTTAAGAAAGGAAAGAGAAATGTGAGGAGAAATGAGAAATAATTGTGTGTGTGTGTGTGTGTGTGTGAGAGAGAGAGAGAGGTGGAGGGGGGGGGGATGGCACCACGGAAGACAGATTGTCAGCTAGTTCTCGTAATATTGTTTATTTACTTCCCATGGGCACAAAGTTACGCTCTGCCTCACCCCCCCCCATCTCTCTCTCTCTCTCTCTCTCTCTCTCTTTGATTTCTTCGTTTCTTTTGCTGATACTTATATTTCTAAATTCTCACCTTCCTTTTCTTCTGATGTTTTTTTCTCCGTCATTCAAACTGTCGTCTTTCGTTTCGTTTTTATTTATTTATTTATTTTTTATTATGAATAGCGTGTCCATTCTCACTGTCAGTAGGTTTTTCTTAATGTTTTTTTTTCAGTCGGGCGTGAGATTTTTTCGTCCGTTTCTCTATCTCTTTTGTTTATCGCTGTCTTCTGTGTGTATTTGTCTATCTGTCTTTATGTATCTGTCTGTCTATATATGTATCTATTCATTGATAAATCTGCCTCTTATCTGTATCCATCCATATGTCTGTCTGTCTACGGTATCTATCTATCTGTCTATCTATCTGTATGTCTGGATCTCTATATTCGCTCTCTCTCTCTCTCTCTCTGTCTGTCTAAATATACCTGTGAGCAAGCCTGACACAGCCTCCGACACGGGCTGACACAGGAGATGACACCTCTCTCAGTTCCCCCCCGCCTCCTTGTCATCCTCTCACTTCCACCCTCCCCATCCCCGACACCCTGTTAAATCATGCAACACTCTCTCTCTCTCTCTCTCTCTCTCTCTCTCTCTCTCTCTCTCTCTCTCAACCTCGCTTGTGGATTTGAGAGAGAGAGAGAGAGAGGTCAGAGAGAAAGGAGTTGAAGGAATGGAGAGAAAGACAACAAGAAGACGAAACTGAAAAATTCTTATAGAAAGGGAAGAAAATTTTACCGGAAGATGTAAATTGAATATGATATAGAGGCCAACAAGAGAATGATCAAGAGGAGGAGAAGGAGAAGAGGAGACTTGTAATAGACAGTGAAGAGGAAGGGAGTATCGGTAATAAAAGAGGAAGAAGGAAGAAGAGGAAGTGACGAAAATGCTCAGTCGATTGCTAGAGGGGACTGAACGAAGAAGAGAGGCCTTAGAAGAGAGTGATAAAGGTGTCGATTGTAGGATAAGAGAAGCATGACATTGTTAAAATTATCCTACGAGGAAGGGAATAAGTGGAAGGGAAAGATGGCGAGGGATGTGGTGAAAAAAAAAATGAAGAAAGAAGGAAATGAAACAAAAAATAAAAGAGTAGAAAACGTAGGAGTAGGAGAGAAAGATGAGAGAAATGAAACTGGAAAATGATTGTAAGAAAAGAAATAGAAGCAAGATAAGAAAACAATACATAAGAGTAGTGGATAGAAGAGAATAGGAGGGAAAGACGAGGAGGAGTGTGGGATGAATGAGAGGTTGTGTGTGCGTGTGTACAGTATGTAGGTGTAGGTGTGTGCGTGTTCAGTGCTTGTCGTGTGTGCGGGAACAAGTGTCGTCAGGTGTGTGTGCGTGTGTGTCAGAGAGAGAGAGAGAGTTGGAGGGAGGTCAGGGATTGCGTGCGTTGGTGTGTGTTTGAGAGGGGATGAAGGGATGAGCAAGTGATTGTGTGAGTGTGTGTGTGTGTGTGTGTGTGTGAGAGAGAGAGAGAGAGAGAGGGTTGGTAAATGGTGTGTCAACTAATATACATAATCAGCATCAACTCTATTAAGCAGGCAACGTAATTAAGCAACATAACAAATTACAGCGCCTAATTTACACATGTCAGCATCTATCATTCATTCCAGCCATCCTTTTTTTTTTTTTTTCCTGTATATCTTTCTGTTTCGTCTGTTTTATCTCTTCCTACTCTTGACTGTTTATCTCTTTCTCTCGGCTATCTGTATATCTATCAATCTATGTGTCTGTACTTGTATTTTGTTGCATTACAGGTTTCTCTATCAGTTCATCTACCTGTCTATGTATCAGTCTGTTTCTTTATGATCCATTTTTCTATACCGATCTATCTACCTATCATCAGGCTTTTCATTCTCAAATTCATTCAGGTCAGGCTCGGTCCAGAACAAAAAACCCCGTCAATTATCCATCCCATCTCATCGTCACTCCAAATCACTATCCCACGTATACTTTTTTTTTCTCATTGTCTATCTCTACCAATCTATCTAAACTTCAATCAATCGTCAGACGTTTCATTTACCAGTTCATCCAAGCCATTGTCGGTCGGGAACAAAAACATCTTCACTCTCCATCACCTCAACACTCCAAGCCAGCCTCCTACATGTACCCTTGATCTTCCCCCACTCAGCTTGTGTTGTAGTGTCTTTTGTCCCGCGCTTTAACCTCTGTAATCCAGTGGCGTGTCTTTTTGGTTTTGATTTTGCTATATGCGGACGATTTTCTTCAGTTTTGACTCTTCGAATTGGAGGGGTTAGATACATCGTTCCTTGACCCTTTCAGTACAAGAGTAAAAGCGTCTGGAGTTAAGAAGAATGAAACACACACACACACACACACACACACACACACACACACACACACACACACACACACACACACACACACACACACACACACACACACGTTGGAGTGAAGAGTAATTATTAACACCATAGCACAATTGTTTACCTCGTCGTCATATGCAGGTCAGAAAATAATATGTAGGGCTAAAAAAATCAGAGTGCGATTTTTCTTTCTGGAACTTTACAAACGAGCTCGCAAATAGGTGGAAAAATGTAAAAAAAAAAAAAAAAAATTAAAATGGCGTCTTTTTAGTGTTCTGATTTTCACCTCTATTGGGGGCGTAAAAGGCAGAGTTTTGAACGGCATGCATATAAGGGTCACAATGGAATTTATATTTGTATTTTTGTGTGTTGTTGTTACTATTATTATTATTATTATTATGGTCTGGCGTGAATATTCAGTTTAATGATAATCTGGACACCAATAGTAGAAATAATCCAGACGCCAAAAGTCGAAATAATGGAGTATTGACAATTTCAATTTTGACCCATTTGTTTGTATCTCTCTATCTGTATCTGTCTGCCTATCTGTCTATCTGCATATTGGGCCACACATCACCTATGCCGTATTAGCGTATAGTTGGATAGACTTCTTGGATACTAATGTTTCATGGGTTTGCTTTTGTTATGCCTTGGGTGAGTGATTATTGCTTTACGTTGGTAGGCTAACACACACGTATATGTTATCTCTTACCTGGGGTCCCCTTATCAGAAATACCTCCACTTAATTTATAAACAGATCATTAATTGCGTACCTCACATACTTTGTCATGCCACGCACCAACTCCTTCACAGGCCTATCGACATATTGTAAGTCATATTCCTGAATTTTACATTTGGCTTTTCACAGGTCACATGACTTAATCTATTTGCAATACCACGGACAGATTTATTGTTGTACGGTGCTTTATATCCAAGAGCATACTCCCTAATTTATCATTTTAAGTTATACCTAAGAACATACTTCCTATAGTCAGTGTATCACATAGCTGTAGGGTACGGTATATGCTCCTTATCACCGCACGTTTCAGGTAAATTAAGGTTATCCAAAAAGGGAACAGCGTCTTTATTACACACACACACACACACACACACACACACACACACACACACACACACACACACACACACACACACACACACACACACACACACACACACACACCGGTACACTTCCCACAGGCCACTTCTCACATACTTAAGGCTGACACATACCTCATTACATACCTTGACATTTTTTTTATATCAGCTTAATGGAGATTGCCGCATACCGCTTGTGTAAGTGTAAAGGTGTAGATGAGTTGACAGAGAGAGAGAGAGAGAGAGAGAGAGAGAGAGATCACTAATTCTGTACACGTCATTTTGCTTGGCAACGCACGCACTTAATGCATAAATAAATTATAAACACGACCGGGACCTGTCTATATCTCAGACCAGTGATTCCCCCCCCCCCACAAACACACACACACACACACACACACACACACACACACACACACTCACTTCCAAAGATAATCAGTTAGGTACAAATTCCTTAAATAATGTATATTATTATTATTATTATTATTATTATTATTATAGGTTCAGAATCGAAGCACTCTCCTGTAATCACTTGATACGATAAGGTCTAGTAGCTACCGGTACTGTAATTTTTCTTCCTCTTGTTTTTATCCAGTGATAGGAAGTCTCGTAGTCAAGAGGCTGGTGATAAGTGAGGGTGTAGGTCAAGGTCAAGGTCGGAAAGAGATAGCCAAAGCTCGTCGCCGGTTAAAAAAAACTCCTTAACACCTCTTCCTTACCGATTTATTTTAGGATACGGCTGGCTAATATCGTGATGTTAGAATGATTGAAGTGAGGACGGCTGAGTGTAATAAGCATAATAAGTCGCTTAGGAAGAGGTAATAAGTCGCTTAGGAAGAGGTGTTAGGGTAGCTTCCTTAACCGACGAGAATACGGATTTTAACATCACTGTACTTCAGTTGTTTTCATCCGACGGAACTGATCCACTCCATAACTTGAAGGCTAAATCGTGGATGCAGGTAATTCAGTGAGCTTAGGTTTTGAGGTGGGGATGAGTCTCCTTGGTTGCTATTCAGATCATCCCTGGAGTCTGTCTGCACTTCGCCAAAAGTGAACTGATACGGATTAGGGATATTATCGAGTTCAAACAAATTCCTTTATTAGAAGACCTGCTTTATTTTCAGTTCTTACTTTCTCTAGATGAATAAAAACAGAATAGACTAATTTTCTAACTGAAGGTTAAATACAGTCTTCATTAACGCCCTCATTGCCTCTCATAAGCTGAATAAAGTGAAAGTCCGAAGAAAGTGATAGTAACACACACACACACACACACACACACACACACACACACACACACACACACACACACACACACACTCTCTCTCTCTCTCTCTCTCGAACGGGGTATATGGAAGGAGGAAGGATTTGTGGCCAGTCTTACTTACATAGGCTCCCCCTGGCTTATAGAAAACGGACATCAAAGACATAGTATGGACTGGTGACAAGATTTTTTTTCTCTCTCTCTCTCTGACGCTTCATATGTCTTGTTATGCGTTATTACAGACGTCATTTTTCTCTCATGGGCCAGTCTCTCTCTCTCTCTCTCTCTCTCTCTCTCTCTCTCTCTCTCTCTCTCTCACACACACACACACACACACACACACACACACACACACACACACACACGTTATGTCAGTTCTAGAGATTAATTACCATCGTGGTCGACCCTCCGTTTGTCATGTGTCTGTAGCGGCGTTTCCTGTTTTTTTATATTCTGTTTGGTTCTTTGTGTTTTTTCTGTGTTTTCAGTGTTTTACTCGGATAGTTTTCTTTTTCTTTGGAGAGAGAGAGAGAAGGTTTGTGTTGTGTGTGAGAGAGGGGGGGTGTCGTGTCTGTGTGAGAGAGAAAGAGGTGTGTGTGTGTATGTGTGTGTGTGTGTGTGTGTGTGTTTGGGCCTCAGTTATTGGTGTTTTAGTATATTGGTGGTAGTGTTTGTTTTTGCATCGTTTTTACGTGAGTTATGGAATGTTGCGTCTGTGTTTTTGCATGTTTGATTCCCTGTTTGTTGATGATTAGTTGCCGTGTCCGTGTGTGTGTGTGTGTGTGTGTGTGTGTGTGTGTGTGTGTGTGTTTGTTTGTATGAAGCGGCTGTGAGGTTATGCAGTACGTATTATTTTAACACACTGTTTCTACGTCCGTGATTCCTTGTTTTGTTTGTTTTAACGTTCATAGACCTTTATTTATGTATTTATTTTTATTTGCTGTTGATTATGTGTTTAGATTATTTTTTATTATTGTTGTCGCTTCATATAGTGTGAGGCAAAGAGAATATTTTCGTATTAAGGAAGCTTACTAACACGTGTTCCTTACCGGTTTATGTCTGATTCTTCTGCGTTATATATTGTTGTGTGTTGTCACTAAACAGATATGAGCAATATAAAAGAGGATGTTAATGGGTAGTTTGGAAAATAAATTGCTGAGGAAGAAGTGCTAGGGAGACTCCCTGGCCTACGAGAATACGGGGCAAGGAGCCATGTAACACCCCGGTCTTATGCTTCACACTTAGTTAATTACAGTAGTTTTTCTTTCATTCTTTATTTATTTATTAGCTGGAGTAGAACACCAAAGTTATCCCGACCATAAAAAGGTTGATGGTGATAATATTGAACGCCGCCCTCTCGTCTGTTAAGGAGGCTTGCTAACACCGCCAGGCCGTGCGCAGGATTCTTGAAGGGGGGGGGGAGAACAGTTTTTCGTAACAGTTTATTCACATTCATTCATTTATTGATTCATTATCTAATACTGTGTTGACAACTTTCACTTAAAAAAAAAAAAAAAAAAAAAAGCACGAGAAAACACTTCACTCGCTGATTTCTAACCGTGAACTAATTCACTCTACACAGAAGTACCGTTTATATACCCTTATGAAACTTTCTTGAAATTTTCCCTACGCAACATTCTAGAAATTTCCACTACGTTCTACAAACATCCATTTTTTTCAAAAGCCTTGCATGACTTCCTATTTACAGTATTCTCTTCGGTAACAAAACATTCTTGGACCTTCGTGAAACCTCTTTAGTGGTCCTTATAGTTTGTATAACTTTTTAACCTTTTCTGTTATTTTTCTGTCTCGGAACATTGCTTACAGGATTTAATGTAATGAGTTGCTTTTTTAGTATTTTCATTCGAATTTTTCATTCTTTCCTAATGGGGGGGTTACCCCCCCCGACGTGTCTGTGGCTCAGTGTTATAGGATACGGCTGGTTAATATACTTTTGTACATAATTTAAGCATATTATGGCAATGATTGAAGGATTACATAACACAGAAGTGGACATTACGATATAATAAGCAAAATACATCGCTTAGGAGAAGGGTGTTAGGGAGCTTTCTTAACCGACGAGAATGCCAGTATCAAGACCCGAAGACTAAAGTTAATATAATCGTCTGTCGTGAACTGGATTAATGTAGAAAGAGATGACGAGACCAGGAGAGGGTTAGATATTCCTTGAGTTTTTGTTTAAGGTTTGGTAATATTGTTGTTCATTCTCTTCATTTTTTTTTTCTTTAAGGGTCGTTTGTGTAGAAATGACGAAAGTTTATTGTTCGACATTTTTCAGCCTTGTTTTTGTGCTGTTAACTGGCTAGCCCCGGGTTCCTACGCTCCTCATGGGGCAATGTAGGATTGGATGATGGATGGATGGATGGATTGTTTGTTTTTTCCCGTGTGGTTTGTTTTCCAGTGTGTAGGTCTTTGTGATATTTGTTGTGTGTGTTGCGTGTTCTTCATAATAATAATGATAATAATAACAAGCAGTTTATTGAGTAAGCAGCCTTGTCTGAAAAAAAAGTGTGTGTGTGTGTGTGTGTGTGTATTCAGTTTGGTGTATGTGTCTGATCTGCATGTATAGGTTGTGTGTGTGTGTGTGTGTGTGTGTGTGTGTGTGTGTGTGTGATTTTGGTCCATTTAGTTTTATCGATCGTTTAGGATATTTTATTAGTTTCAATTTGTTTCGGATTACCAGGAGGCAACGATAAAATTTGCCGCGGGGTTTGACTTGCTGTAAATCTCTCTCTCTCTCTCTCTCTCTCTCTCTCTCTCTCTATGTATCTGCATATCTGTAGGCTATTTGTTTTTGTTTGTGTATCTGTCTTAGTCATTGTGTGTGTTTGTTTGTGTGTACGTGTGTGTATATATGTATGTATGTATGTGTACCGTCCCACACATACATTAACCCCACACTAAGTGCAGGCCGCAGCATTAAGACACACACACAAACACGCATCGCTTTGCAAATGTCTGTACAGTGTATTGCTGGCTCTTGCACTGCTATTGTATTCCCCGCAGTGGTAGGGGTATTGTATGGTGCTGGTGGTATTGTAGTGGAGTACGCTGTCTTACTGGTGTGGATGTAGTGACTGGTGCAGAATCCAGTTAGGTGACGTGTATCCTGTTTTGTATTTTCTTGTCACCTGTAATATTAGTTCCGTGAGGCTGTACCCTGTATATTCTGTGATGTGGTGGGGTTTATTTGCTGTGTTGCTTGTGTTTTGATAGTGGAGGATCGGTTGTTACTGTTGTCGTTCAGTACAGTAATGTTTGGGTGGTGTCTTACAGTCAGGATGGTGTTGTAGCTCTAGTAATTTCTGTGTGTGTGTGTGTTTAGCTTCGATTTGATTTCCCATATTCTTTAACGTTATTGTGGCGTGGTAGAATATACTGCTGTTAATACTCATAGTCCTTTTAGTACTAGACTGTGGGCATAGATTATTTGGCCCGTTCCCTTAGGCTCAGTAGTACAACAAATGGCGCCACAGACCCTCATCTTTCACCATTTGTGCACTAATACCAAACCATCCGTTCTGACGACAGGTGTAGGGCTAATGGTTTCCGCAGGGGTATAGGAATGGTCTTTAATCCTTTATTCACGTATGGATTACCTGTGTTGGGTTGAGTCGTGTGGAGTTAGAACTTATTATCAAAGCTTGTATATGACAGTGAAAGGTTTGTTGAGTATGTTTTGTAAGAATTTTATGTCCCTACTAAAGTTATGTTTATTGTCCAGGTACATCTTTTCAGAGGGTCCAAGTTGAGCTGAAAATGTTAGGTCTTTGGAGAATGGGTTTAGTTTTGGCTTATAAATCTTGCTTTGGGCAGTAATAGAAGATATGAGTTTTGATATCACATTCAGGTACAGTTGATGTTGCTCATTACCGGTATAGGTTTTTGTCCGTCCAAACTGTCAGACTCTTTCCCTCCACTCTGTTAGAATGATAATGATAGTAATAATAATGTTAATAGTAATGCTGTAGTAGTAGTAGTAGTAGAATAATAATAATAATAATAATAATAATAATGTGTCACTAGTCACTTGATATTATTCTCCTACATATTGATCTCGCCATCATCTCTATTAAGTAAAATCGCATGAAATTGGAAAGAAAATATATAAATGTGTATACCATCGTTGTGTCCCATCAGCCATTGTTCACTTAATTGTTCTGTCCATTGTCCTTCGGGTCACGTCATTACCCGCTCCCCCACCCGTTCAGTTGAACGAAATCGTCTGAATTTAAGTGTGTATCGAAGTGAGAGTAAGAATATATGGAAGTGAATTATGTTACTTCTGTTTCATCCACCATTGTTCATGATTCTGCTCATTATGCATCAGGTCACGTTGTCACTCGTACTTACCCCCCCTCCCCGCAGCACAGAACCAGTAGCCCTCACCCCCCACCCCCGCGACAAATTGCTTGCTCCCTTCCCCATATCAATTACACTGCCGCGCGAATATGCCACCCATTGTTAATTAATTTTAAATGAATATATTCCGTTCTCTACCCCACTTTATCTCTGTCTTTACTTGGTGTTCCCCTTTCTTGATCTTGCTGTTTCGTTATCTAAATCTTGCTGTTTCTCTCTCTTCGATCTAGCCTAGGCCTATCTGTTTCTCCCATCTGTCAGTCTTTTTCTTGATCTTTACCTCCTTTTTATGTCAGAATGACTGTCTATATATATATAATACTCTCTCTCTCTCTCTCTCTCTCTCTCTCTCTGGTGGGCAATCCCAATGTCCGATCATCCAACCACGACCTCGATTTGATTAATAAACAAACAAACAAACAAAAATGATTACTTTCACATTTTTGTTGACCTTAATAACTGCAGTAATAGATTCGGTGTTTGTTTTACGTTTATTTTCTGTTTGGTTTCGCTGTATGTGCCGGGGGAAAAGAAAGCGGTAGAAATGAGCGGTGTTTTGTTCTTTGTTTACCTCATGCACGGATACGAAAGCGGGGTTAATCAGTCGCTTGTGTTTGTCTGTGAAGGAGCGACCTATTTTTTCATTATTTTTTCCCCTTATGTGTTTATTTAGGGAGAGAGTGGGGATTCGTGTTTTTTTTTTTTTTTAATTGCCCTTTTCTGTTTTCCTGCGTTTTCTGCATTTTTTTAATCACTAATTTTGGGTGTTTTCTTGCGTATTTTTGTTTTTTGTTTTTATATTTTTAGGTGGGTTTTATTCCTAAACCTATTTTTTATTTTGCACCCACCTTTTGGAGTTTGCCCAGCTTTATTATTATTATTATTATTTATTTTTATTTTTATTTTTTTACCGGGTATTATTATTATTATTATTTTACCCGTGCTTGTAAGAGGCTACGGTTGGACTCTCTCTCTCTCTCTCTCTCTCCAGCCATGTATTTCTATCTGTCTCCCGCACAATTTTGTGTGTTTCATTATTCAGCGTTTTTATATCGATACCGTATGTTGTGTGTTGCATTTTGTCTACCGATATTTCCTTTTTTTTTTTTTTTTTTTTTTTTTTTTTTTTTTTTAATCCAGTGATGTATTTTCTCTTTCCCTTTAATCCACTGACGCATTTCTTCTTTCCCTTTAATCCAGTGACGTATTATTTCTTTCCAGTGACGTATTATTTCTTTCCCTTTAATCCAGTGACGTATTATTTCTTTCCCTTTAATCCAGTGACGTATTATTTCTTTCCCTTTAATCCAGTGACGTATTATTTCTTTCCCTTTAATCCAGTGACGTATTATTTCTTTCCCTTTAATCCAGTGACGTATTATTTCTTTCCCTTTAATCCAGTGACGTATTATTTCTTTCCCTTTAATCCAGTGACGTATTATTTCTTTCCCTTTAATCCAGTGACGTATTATTTCTTTCCCTTTAATCCAGTGACGTATTATTTCTTTCCCTTTAATCCAGTGACGTATTATTTCTTTCCCTTTAATCCAGTGACGTATTATTTCTTTCCCTTTAATCCAGTGACGTATTATTTCTTTCCCTTTAATCCAGTGACGTATTATTTCTTTCCCTTTAATCCAGTGACGTATTATTTCTTTCCCTTTAATCCAGTGACGTATTATTTCTTTCCCTTTAATCCAGTGACGTATTCTCTTTCCCTTTAATCCAGTGACGTATTATTTCTTTCCCTTTAATCCAGTGACGTATTTTTTCTTTCTCTTTAATCCAGTGACGTATTTAATCATTCCCTTTAATCCAGTGACGTATTTTTTCTTTCCCTTTAATCCGGTGACGTATTATTTCTTTCCCTTTAATCCAGTGACGTATTTAATCATTCCCTTTAATGCAGTGACGTATTTAATCATTCCCTTTAATCCAGTGACGTATTTTTCCTTTCCCTTTAATCCAGTGACGTATTATTTCTTTACCTTTAATCCAGTGACGTATTTTCTTTCCCTTTAATCCAGTGACGTATTTTCTTTCCCTTTAATCCAGTGACGTATTTTTTATTTCCATTAATCCAGTGACGTATTTTCTCTTTCCTTTAATCCAGTGACGTATTTTTTATTTCCATTAATCCAGTGACGTATTTTCTCTTTCCTTTAATCCAGTGACGTATTATTTCATTCCTTTCTGTTTTTGGTTTTCCTTGATTTTTTTTTTTTTTTTCACTACGGTACATGGAGGTTGTGTGCGTTAGATATAGTGTTTGTTAACCCTACCCATTGCAAAAGTACATCAGGCTGAATAAAATCGTCTGGCAGTGGGAGAGAGAGAGAGAGAGAGAGAGAGAGAACTAAAAAAGAAAATATAAAAGGTATTTTGTAAGGAGGCCTGAGAGAGAGGGAGGGGGCAAAATAAAAAAATAAAAAAGGTTCTTTGTAAGGAGGACTAAGAGAGAGAGAGAGAGAGAGAGAGAGAGAGAGAGAGAGGCCAAAAATAAAGAAAATTGAAAAAAGTTATTTATATGGAGGGCATTTCTGTATATTGTTGGACCCATTTCTGTTCCACGCTCTTTATCATCCTTTCCTTTCGTCCTCCCCTTCCTCCTCCTCTTCGTCTTGTAATTAACTCTCTCTCTCTCTCTCTCTCTCTCTCTCTCTCTCGTTTCCAATAAAGCGTTACGGTACAAAATTGTAGTATATATTTATGTGTGAGAGAGAGAGAGAGAGAGAGAGAGAGAGAGAGAGAGAGAGAGAGAGAGAAATGAATTGCAGGAGTACAATGGAGGAATTAATTGTATGGGGAAAATCTGTGCTTGTTTTGTGTGTGTGTGTGTGTGTCTGAGAGAGAGAGAGAGAGAGAGAGAGAGGGAGGGAGTTTTTTCCCAGGTGACGTTTTTTTTATGTTTGGGTCTTTCTGTATGTTTTTTTTTTTTTTTCAGCCGACCGTTTTGTTTGAGACCAGCATCCCCCCCCCGTCTCTCTCTCTCTCTCTCTCTCTCTCTCTCTCTCTCTCTCTCTCTCTCTCGTGTAGTCAGTTGAAGTGCTGGTATAGCCTATTGTCGTTTAGTGTGTACGTGTAGATGTGCATCTGTGTTTTTGCCTGCTTATGTGTGTGTGTGTGTGTGTGTGTGTATTTTTGTGTGCATATCTATGTAAATTAGACCCTTGTTTCAGCTTGTGCATGTAGACGTGTGTGTGTGTGTGTGTGTTTATTTTTGTGTGCATATCTATGTAAATTAGACCCTTGTTTCAGCGGGTGCATGTAGACGTGTGTGGTGTGTGTGTGTGTGTGTGTGTGTGTGTGTGTGTGTGTGTGTGTGTGTGTGTGTGTGTGTGTATTCATGCATATGTAATAGGCGACCGTAAAGAAAACCCTGACGTTCCCTACTGCCCTCTGACGTATACACATACACATTCATGCATACATACACGGATGATCTCTCTCTCTCTCTCTCTCTCTCTCTCTCTCTCTCTCTCTCTCTCTCACACACACACACACACACACACACACACACACACACCTTCACCATCACCCTGAAGAAATTACTCCCGCGCCTCGCCGTTCTAATCAACACCTTAACGAGCTCTTCCCCGTTAACGCCTCACTGCCACACCTCTCTCTAAGACTGAAGAAAATCGTCTTCAGATGGGGAGAATGCTGTGTAACTGACGTCTTGAGATCGAGGGGATTTGTGTCCCTTTCCATATTGGTAGCTGTAGCAGGTTGGTTTGGCTGATGTCGAGTTGTATTTATTTATTTATTTATTTTTCTTGTCGCTTTGCTTAATATCAAATTGTTGGTTTCTGCTCCTCTGTCAAGCTGCAGGCCTGTTAGCTCCTGGATTCGGATTCTGTTGCGGGCAGATGGAACCCCACGACGTTGGTGTTCATCTTTCCTCTGTGGGTTGGAAGCTAAAGGGATACCCAATGTTGCATGTAGGGAAGGTAGCATCGGATATCTGGTCTATATGGTGTTACTGTGACCTAGGACAGTGGGTGTATAACGTGTCACAGGTTCAAAGGCCTAAATTAAGCCACAGGTAGGAGAACCGTGGCTGTGGCGTCTCATTTGCCTCAACCTTTACCTGTACTGCCGAAAGATCGTAATAACCTGCTTCAGGGGTTCATCGAGATTTCTTCCTTTCTCCTTCACCACCAGACGTATCTCATAAACTCGCATGCCATTGCCAGCATTATGATAAAGAATACGTAGTTACCTGCATATTAAAGGAAAGGTGTGGATAGAGATTGATTTTGGCCCCTCGAATGTACTCTCTCTCTCTCTCTCTCTCTCTCTCTCTCTCTCTCTCTCTCTCTCTCTCTCTCTCTCTCTCTCACGGAACCATGTGACTCCCAAAGCTTGAGTGCAAACGGATAATTGCATGAAATTCGATGAACCTTCGTTATAGGGTGGGAAAGAGTCTCCTTGGTTACTAATTCAACTCATCCTTTAGTCTTTTCTATACTTACCGAACCGAAGGTGATTAGGGACCCTCGTTTAGAAAAAAAATAAAGAAATAAAAACTACCGTAAAAAAGTGCCGTACCACATCTTCCATTCAAAAATATAATAATAATAATAATAATAATAATAATAATAATAGGAGTAAAAATCAGAATACGTTCTTGTTGTGAAGTGGATAATTTGGTGTCTGAAGTAGACGTGATGGTTGTTTATAGCAGGAATTTTGTCATTAGGGTGCCTGTGTTCGCTGCTTGAATGCATTAACCATCGCTGTGTGTGTGTGTGTGTGTGTGTGTGTGTGTGTAAGTCTGAGCACTGATAAATAGTGTGTATGCATCTTATGTTTTTGTGTGAGCTATGTGACTATTTGTTTATGTCGACGTGTATGTAGAATACCTTAACTTTCCCTGTGTGTGCCTGTGTATGTGTATGTGTGTGTGTGTGTGTGTGTGTGTGTGTGTGTGTATGTGTGTGTAAGGCCGGGCACAGATAAATAGTGTGCATGTATTTTATGTTTTTGTGTGAGCTATGTGAATATTTGTTCATGTCGATGTGTATGCGGAATGCCTTACCTTTCCCTGTGTGTGTGTGTGTGTGTGTGTGTGTGTGTGTGTTGTTATTAGTGTAGGCTATGTTTATATTTGCTCGCGTCGATGTGTGTGTGGTTATGTGTACTTATTTTTATGTGCGTTGGTGGCGATTATGTGTACGCGTGTGTATATGCATACAGTAGTGTGTGCGTGTGGGTGGATGTGTAAGTGTGTAAGTATGCCATGACCCCCTCCCGGCTTAATATCGCTACAAACTACGATTTTCAGGGATTATCTTTTTTTTTTTTTTTTTTTTTTTTTTTTTTTTTTTTTTCCCGTGGTGTATGACTTTTTGATTGTGTCCAGAGTACCTTTTTTTTTTCATTCTTTCATTTTAGTTGACAGTTTTTCATATGGCCTTTTTTTTTTTTTTTTTTTTTCCAGTGGGTGTCTTTCTTACCTGCATGCGTTTATGTCGTCTCTCTCTCTCTCTCTCTCTCTCTCTCTCTCTCTCTCTCTCTCTCTCTCTCTCTCTCTCTCTCTCTGTGCGTGTGTGTGTGTGTTAGAGAGAGAGGGAGAACGGAATATAATGTGAAAGTACTCTTTATATATATATATAATTATCAAGTTTTTCTTTACGTGTATGTGGATGATAAACAAAGACGTCAACATCTTAAAAAATATAATGAAGACTACTGCCCTTTCCATACAAGAAGCCTGTCCCAATATGAGTAAAGTCGTCAAGCGGATGTAATATAAAAAAAAAGAAAAAAAATACTGGAGTTTTATGGCCAGTTTTTTGTCATTTATTTATTTATTTATTGTTAAGAAGGGCCTCCTAACCTGAATGAAAGGCCTGTGAGTAAAGGTAAATTAAAGAAGGCACCATCCTAGGTTGTTATTTATGTTATTTTGGATTGTAAAGTTGATTCCTTAGTAGATCTTGGTTTTCTCTTTAGATATCGTAGTTTTCTGTTTGTTCTTCGCAGTTATCGTGTTTTATATTTGTTTACCTTTGTTGTTGTTGTTGTTGTTATTATTATTATTATTATTGTTATTTTTATTATTACCGGTATTATTATTGTCGTTATTATTATTATTATTGTTGTTGTTGTTGATATTTTTATTATTACCGGTGTGTTATTATTATTATTATTATTATTATTATTATTATTATTATTATTATTGTCTGTTATTTAATCATGATGTTCTAATTCTTGTCTTTCTTTGTAGGTAAGGGAATCTGTGCAGCGTAGCCTGAGTGGTGCCGGAAGGAGAGGTGGGTGTGGAGAGCCTTGTGTAGTAGTTGGTAAAGTTAATTGTCTAGTTCTTGGTATTTGCGTGGACCGGTTTAGTGAGTGGTTTGATTTCAGACATGCTGCTTGAACCATCCTCATTTCTTCCCGATTCGTACCTCGCCAGCATTTGGAACGATTAATTCTTGCCGTCACTCTTCCCCCGAAGGGATTATCTGGGAGGGACTTTTTGAATTACCTACATAAAGTAAGAATACAATGGCTTTTTCTCTGATGCGTTTATTTGTTATTTGTATATTTATTTATTTATTTTTAATGTTTACTACCTGAGGCTGGTTTTATTGGGGCGAGGAAGGACGTCTCTGAGTAAAGATAAATAGATGTATAAAGAAATAAGTAAAAAATAAAATCTCTCCGGTCGTGCACTGAACCTCTTATCGCTGTGTGTGTGTGTGTGTGTGTGCGTGTGTAATTCACCGGGTCGGTCAGGATCACTTGATGGTCGTGATCGTCAGCTTTTACCCTCCCGGAAGGGAGCTGAGAGCTCATATAGTCCGATCTAAGGGCAAGGCTGTGACCTTCACACACGCACACACCCGTCCCCTTGCTCAAGGGGGACAGTAACCACCCACTTCGTCAGTGAAACTTTTCGCAACCTGAGCGAGGCGCGAACTCCCGCCCACCAGTTGGCAAGCGGGAACGTTACCACTGCACCAGCGAGCGGTGTAGTGTGTGTGTGTGTGTTTGCTTAAGATATTCCCCAGTAGCGAAAGGGTTAATTGAGAGAACACTGGGGTCAAAGGTGAGGGTGGTTTACTAAAGTGGAAGGAGAGGAATTTAATTAGTCGAGAGAGAGAGAGAGCGGTGATTTCATTTACACTCCCCTCGTTAAATGGAAAGGGACGTAGTTGACGGATCACGTTTCACAAATTAGTTAAATATTAGTAAATTTTCGTACAAGTGTGTCTTTAAATTTCGCTCTTCCTACCACCTGGACATAGTATTTTGACCCTCTTAGTGAAGGGATAATGAAGTGAAGGTGATGTGTTGAATGTGAAGAAAGGTGAGGCATTCATTATTATTTTTCACTTCTGAGGGGAACCCAGATTTTCGTCACTTTCATCTCTTCATCTGGATTGCTGAGGTGTAGCAGTAAATTGGCACTGGAATATGATGCTAGACACGAAGAAGAGTTCTGTATGTAAAAAATATATATAGAGTCGTGGTACTGTTTTATTATTATTATTGTTATTATTATTATTATTATTATAGTTATTGTCATTATCGTCATTGTCATCATTATTTTTTTTATTTGCAATTGACCTATGGCACGTGAAATAAAAAAAATTATGCCAGGTCAAGGTGAAAGGAGTAAAACTAATTAAGGGTAACTTCATTAATCCATCACTGGTGTAATGGTGAGTTTAATTGGGACATCACTGCTTTGATTAGCTTGATGGAGAACGATAATTAATTTGCGAGGGTGGTGTGTTGGGAGAGGAAGGTTTGTGATCGAGGAAGGACATTTTTTCTTTTCTTTAAGAGCGCATACCTCATGAGATTCGGCGTCAGACAATAGAAAAATGGTAGGAAGGGTGCTGAGTCATGGGAAAGAAATAATACGATATGGGATGTCAATAAATAAAATGAATAAATAAATAAAGGCAGGTGTGTCGTGGGAGGAAATGTAACCACGTGGATAGAAAAGCCTGGATATCATTGTTCAAGGCCACCCCCCCCTCTCACAGCATGCGGCGTCAGGCAATATTTAACTAGGTAGATGAATGGATAGATGGATAAATAGATAAGATAGGTTAGCAGATACATTGGTGTGTTGATAGGTATATATATATATATAGACAAACAGACTAATTAGCACCTACATCCCTTCTTAACCCCTTCACATTGAGTGCGATGTCTTATTTCCTTCCCTTCTGCCGCCAGACTTTTAAGAGATAGCCTTTCCCTGCGTCTCGTAAGGAAAGGGTTAATGAGGTGAAAGTGATCAGCTGAATTAGAAGGAAGGATAGGCGTTGTAATTATTTCAGAGAGACCAATTATATATTTTGTGATCCCCGGTTTAACTGAGAAGAATTAATTACATCAGTCCTCATTACCGATAAATTAATAAAGGCAAATTATTAGTTAATTCTGAGGTAGATGTTTCTGCTTTTTGTTTAGTTGAGGGAGTGTCGCCAGGGCCCAGGTGTCCTTCAGTCCCTCACTAAGGATTTTCGGGAAACGTGGTGCTCAACTCCCGTAGAATTTAACGGCCCCGATGCGCCCACATTTATAATACAGAGCTTTTTGCTACGGATGGAAAGTTTTATTTAGCTTAGTGCTTAAAAAAGAATCCATCATTGTAATTATATACAGTGTTTATTTATTCTATCTACAGTTCGTTTACCTAAAATTGGCAAAATTTTTCGTGCTTTTTTTTTCGTGGTGTAGTGTAGAGGTCAGCACTGTGGCTGTACGTCCCTCATAGCACTTCTTTGTGACTAGCATCATATTCCAGTGTTAGTCTCGTGTTATAGCCCAATAGTCAAGATGAAGCCAATTTTGCGCCAAGTTAAAGTGAGCAGAGTATAGTACCAGCATATTTAGCTTACGGGGCCTCGTAGTGAAGGGGTTGGTATTAGAGAGGCTGCTTAATGAATTCAGAGATCGCTGGTTTAATTGCCAGATCGGTATTTTAATTAGGTTATTAAAGGTACGTGATTGACTCGCAGTGTGGTAGGCTGCTTCCATGGTTTGATTGTATTTTTTAGTGTTGCAGGTGATTGGCGATTTTGATTTACTATGGAGGAAACCCTAGAGCTGGTGTGTGTGTGTGTGTGTGAGAGAGAGAGAGAGAGAGTTGGATTAAAATTTAGGAAGCAGAAGAATGAGAAAGAAAGAGAGAGAGAGAGAGGTGGGGGGAGAGTAGGTGAGATCGGAAATTAGTAGTCAAAAGAATGACTGAGTGGTGGAGATTTAATTAGGCGGTAATAAAGCAGGTCTTCTTTGCCAAAACGAGTCTCAGACGCGTCACACTAGCCAACGAGCCAGGGTGTGGGGAGGGGGTGGGGGTCGGGAGGAGGAGGGGGGCAGGGATGGGGAGGGGAAAGGAGTGATAGTCGAAGGGAAATTATATCAGTGTTTCTCTCTCTCTCTCTCTCTGCTGTCACCACCTCCCCCATCCTTCACCCCACTTTATCTCCCCATTCTCCCCAGACTGATGACAGGAGACCGCCTTAGTCCTTCATTAGTGGCCTGAGAGAGAGAGAGAGAGAGAGGAGGGGACAAGAAAAGTGAAAACAATAGGAAATTTAAGAAAGAAAAAGAAAATAACCGGTACAAAAGAGAGAGAGGATAGAAGGAGGGGGGGAAATATAAGAAATGAGAGAGAGAGAAAAAGAGAGAGAGAGAGAGAGAGAGATGTATAGCTGGTTTAGGTGTCCAGGTCATTGTGTCGTGTGTGTGTGTGTGTGTGTGTGTAGTAGATTTGTTGTCGCGTTTTATGTTCTGACTCAGTGCCCAGAACAACAGTCAGGTGATCAAGCTGTGGCACACCATTTTTCTCACCTGTTTCTTGTTGGGGAAAGAGAACAATTTATTATCTATGCCCCCAAAAAACTTTCATTCCTCATCTTCCATCTTAAATCCATATTCCACTTCACCATCACCATATCCATCGACACAACTGCATCGTTTTATCACCTCTTAATACCCTCGATGTGTGTGTGGTTTTCTTTTACTCTGTCTTCAAGAGATTAAAATACACCTTATGCAAAAATCAGGTTCTCAGATATTAGTTGTGATAAACCGACCCCTTACGTTCTTCAACCCTGCTCTCCTGTTAACCACATAGCCTAAAGGAGTAGTGTCTCATGTGCGTAATTTGGTTTCTAGTTGGTTTCTGTGAGTGTGTGTACGTTTGTGTGTATTTTACAAAGGGGTGTAGTGTGTAGATGACTTCCTTCATTAACCCCCTGCACACATGTGTAAGTTATTTTGGCTCACATACGGGCGTTTGAGCCTTGTGTGCACCTTGTCACTTGATAATTTTAACTTCATGAACGTCTATCTTCTCCTCTGTGTGCATTGCGAGCCAAAATATGTACGTTTTTGTCCTGTGCATTGCCAGCCACATTATGTACGTTTTTTCGTGGTATTTCGAGCCAAATGTACGCTTTTTTTTTTTTCCTGTGTGTGTATGTACGTGTTTTCCCTGTGTGTGTTTCGAGCCAGATTATGTACGTTTTTTCCTGTGTGCATTGCGAGCCAAATTATGTATTTTTTTTCTTGTGTGTGTATTTTTTAAACGGCATATTTGTTTACATTTGATTCAGTCTCATTGATTGGTTGCTGCTCCTGTGACGTCATTACCTCGATTGGCTGCTCTGATTGGTTGATTCTGTGACGTAATTTGTGCTGATTGGTTGCTGCTCATGACGTCATATTCTCTTGATTGGCTCTTCAGATTGGTTGATTCTGACGTCATTTACGCAGATTAGTTGATCGTCTACTTTACCTCTTGATTGGCTGCCCCGATTGGTGGATTGTTACGTAGCATACTCTGATTGGTTGCTGCTCATGTGACGTCGTTACCTCTTGATTGACTGCTGTGATTGGTTGATTGTGTGACATTTAGCTCTGATTGGTTGCTGCCATGTGACGTCATTAGCTTGAGTGGCTGTTCTGATTGGTTGCTGCTCATGTGACGTCATTAGCTTGAGTGGCTGTTCTGATTGGTTGCTGCTCATGTGACGTCATTAGCTTGAGTGGCTGTTCTGATTGGTTGCTGCTCATGTCACGTCATTAGCTTGAGTGGCTGTTCTGATTGGTTGCTGCCCATGTGACGTCATTAGCTTGAGTGGCTGTTCTGATTGGTTGCTGCCCATGTGACGTCATTAACTTGAGTGGCTGTTCTGATTGGTTGCTGCTCGTGAAGTCAGTAACTCGATTGGTGTTCTGATTGGTTGCCGCTCATGTGACGTCTTTAGCTTGAGTGGCTGTTCTGATTGGTTGCTGCTCATGTGACGTCATTACCTCTTGATTGACCTGTTTGATTGGTTGATTCCGTGACGTCATTTGCTGTGATTGGTTGACCGTCTGACATCACCTCTTCCTGATTGGCCGCCCGTCTGATGCCTCTGATTGGTTCCCCGTTGCACCAATGTCGGGAGGATGTATATATATATATATATATATATTTTGTTTCGTATTTTTAGCGACTGATTTTTTTTTAATGCTAAGTTTGTGATATGAAAGTTTGGGTAATGGAAGGTATTTTTTGCTTTTTTTATTTTTATTTAATTATTATTTTTTTTTAATATGTCCGGAATTTCAGAGCGTTGTATTAATTTCGCTGCAGTTTTGACAGACAGGCGCTCTTTTTCTCTCCCTTTATTTTTTTCTTTTTCTTTTTTTGGCGGTGATTGGTTCCCAGACTCGTGACGTCACCGCTGCATTAGCCAATCGTGGATAATTATGATTTACCACTTATCGGAAGCCAATTCAGTCCCTCCCATCACCGATAAGTGGCCAAGTGGAGGGTGAAGAGGCGGTAGTGTTGTGGTGGTAGTGCTTTAAGTGGATGGTTTGTGGTTTTAAGTGTGTGATGATGGGGAGGGAAATTTTGCAGTTGCGTGTGTGTGTGTGTGTGTGTGTGTGTGTGTGTGTGTGTGTGTGTGTGTGTGTCCTTTCTGAGTTTGCAGGTGAATGTAAGAGTATATATGAATTGTAATCGGTTTACAGTGAGTGGGCAAACTTTTAATGCTGTAAGTTTGTACCTCGTCTATCTTGTATGCATATTTTTAAATGTTTCTAAGTAAACATACGGTTAGTTAGAGTATGAAGTGTTACATTATAAGTGGTTTAAAGGGTATGAAGTATTATAAGTGATGATTGTAAGTAGGGAAGCAATATATCGTGCACCTTGTTAATCTCAAAGTTATGTATTTTCTAAGTTTGTAAGTGAAATATAAGTAGGACTGTATGTGAAGTGTTAGCGTAATGATAAGGTACTGATAAGCGTGTGTTGTATGTGTATGGTACTTGTTTGGGACGTGGAATTAAGTGGCCAGTGTGGTGGAAATAAGTGGCCTTTGTGGATATTTGTAGTTGTTATAAGTAAAAGTAAGGTGCTGTTGTTTGTAGTCGAGATATGTGGAAATAAAAGGGTATGTGTTATATAACGAGTGAAAGAATTGGAGTGTTAAGTGGGATTAGTGTGAGTGTTTTGTAAGTGGAATTTAAGTGTAGAGTGTAGAATTTAAGTGTAATTATGTGAAGTTAATGAGCTTGAGTTTGAAAGTGGAAGTGGGTGAGTGTAAAGTGTATAAGTGTGGAGTTAAGTTGTCTAAACGGAAAGTGTGAAAGTTGAAATAAAGTGGCTGGATTTGAACTTAAGTGTATCCTGGAAGTTCATGGCTGTTGAAGTGCGGTATGTTTGTGTCCAAGGTCCTTATTCTTGTCGGTTAAGGAAGCTCCCTAACACCTCTTCCTTAGCGATTTTTTTTTATTATTATTATTATTATTGTTGTTGTTGTTGT
This sequence comes from Coenobita brevimanus, assembly GCF_032717465.1. Taxonomy (NCBI): domain Eukaryota; kingdom Metazoa; phylum Arthropoda; class Malacostraca; order Decapoda; family Coenobitidae; genus Coenobita; species Coenobita brevimanus. Next base: position 50,026,317 of record NC_137018.1, read on the forward strand.
TGCTGTTGCTATTGTTTTTATTATTATTATTATTATTATACGGCTAGTTAATATCAATCTTTGTTACTTATGATGAATATGGTCATATTTGAATGATTTAATTGTCACAGAAGAGGATAACAAGGAGTAATAAGCAGAATAAATCGCATAGGAAGAGATGTTTGGGATTTGATATAAGTAGCTGTAGACCAGAGTACCGGTATTATTATGTGTGAAAGTTGCAGTATATAGAGACCTTGGTGTATAAAAAGTAAGTCAGGGAAGTCAGAGTGAAAATAAGTGATCTGTTTTAAGTGGAAAGTGTGTGTATCAAACCGTCGAAATAAGTGACCTGATTTAAGTGGAAAGTATGTGGATCAAACCGTCGAAATAAGTGACCTGATTTAAGTGGAAAGGGTACCTAAATTCTGGAAATAAAGTGACCTGATTTAAGTGGAAAGTGTGTGGATCAAACCGTCGAAATACGTGACCTGAGTTAAGTGGAAAGGGTACCTAAATTCTGGAAATAAAGTGGAAAGTGTATCAAAGTTGCATTAAGTGTCAAGAGAACGAGAATTTGTCATGGAAAAAAAAAAATGCAGTAAGTGGTAGGATGTGGCTTCTGAATCAAATGACGGGGTTGAAATGTAGTGTGTGTAGAAAGTGTAAAGTGTGGTGAAGTGTAAATAAGTGTATGCTGTGAAGAGGAAAAGCTTGAAGTGGAGTGACAGGTGGAAATTTGCGCAGAAAGTCAAAATAAGTGGCAGGTTGTAAGTGTAAAGTGCATTAGAGTGGTGGTGTGTAAGTGTAAATGAGTGTGTGTGTGTGTGTGTGTGTGTGTGTGTGTGTGTGTGTGTGTGTGTGTGTGTGTGTGTGTGTGTGTGTGTGTGGAGCGAAGTGGCATGTGTAATTTACGCCAGAGGAAAAAGAAAAAGTTAAAACAAGTCATAGATTTTAAGTGTAAAGTGTATTAGAGGGTAAATCATGGAGGGTGTAAGTGTAAATGAGTGTATGTGGGTGTGGAGTGGAGTGGGAGGGTTTTAAGTGGAGTGGCATGTGGAATGGACTCAGTGGAGCGCTCTGGCCTTTGTGTGAGGGCATTGCCGGGTGGGGTGGCGTGGTAGCTGCTTGGATTGTGGTAGTTGTGGTTGGCGGATGGTGGTGGTTGTGGTTGGGTGTGTGGTAGCTGTGGCTCGGGGTCACTGTGGTAGCTGTGGTAGGGGGATTGGTAGTTGAGGTTCCTGTAGTTTCTGGGATTGTGGTAGTTGTGGTGGCTGCGAATTGGTGGTTGTGGTGGTTGCAGTGGGATGGTGATGGTAGTTGTGGCAGAGGTTGAAGGAAAGGTAGTTGTGGTTGTGGGCTGGAGTTTGGTAGTTGTGGTAGGTGAGGTTTTAGCTGTTAGGTTGGAATGGTTGTAGTCGTGGTAGGAATTGAGGGAAAGAAGTGTTGGTGGTTGTGGTAGTTGGGATTATGGTTGGAGGAGGGAGTGTGGTAGTTGTGGTAGATGGGATTGTGGTTGGAGGGAGTGTGGTAGTTTTGGTTTGAGGAGGGTATTGATGGGGTTGGTAGTAATGTTTTAGGGGATTGTGGTAGGCTGGGTGGGATTGTGGTTGTTGTGGTTGGAAGAGGAATTGTGGTAATAGTGGTGATGGTTGTGGTAGTAGTGATTGGGTGCTGGTTAGAAGGAATTATGATGGTGGTAGTTGTGGTAGAGAGAGTGAGAGAGAGAGAGAGAGAGACGATGGTGGTAGTTATGGTGACGTGATGAAGTTTGGTGGAGTGGAGAGTGGTAATTTTGGTAGTGGTGGTGGTATGTGGTAGGAAAGACGGGAAGTGGTACTGGGAATATTGGTAGTTGTGGTAGTATGACGGATTGTGGTGGTAGGCTAAGTGAGAATGGTAATACTAGTTCTGGTATTAGTGGTAGTTGAAAAAAGTTGTTATTGTGGTAGGTGTGGCGATCGTGGTAGTGGTATTATTGAGAGAGTAACGCAATGGTGGTAGAGAATGGTAGTAGTGGTGGTTGTGGTGGTTGCGATGGTGGTAGGGAGGCTGATAGTTGTGGTAGTGAGGGAGAGATGTTGGTAATGTTGGTAGCAGCGAGAGAGAAAGGCAATACTGGGTGGTGGAAGTTGTGGTAGTAAATTTGGCAGAAAGGTGGAATTGTGGTAGTGAGAATGACACATGATAGTTGTAGAGATGAGTGGTAGTTGTGGTAGGAAATTGTAGTGGGGAGATTGTGGTAGGGAAGGATGGTAGTGGTGGTTGCCGGAAGGAATTGCGGTTGTGGGAGGGAGACGCGGTGTGTTCGTGAAGATTGATGGTAGTTGTGGTAGGAAATGGTAGTAACTGTGGTTTGTGGTAGTTGGGGTAGACAATTTTGAGTATAGAGATTGTGGTAGAGGAAACTGGTAGTGGTTGTCGCGATGGTAGTTGTGGTAGAGAGTTGTGGTGGTTGTGGTACGGGTTCTGGTGTGTTATGGAAGGGATTGTGGTAGTTGTGGTAGGAGATTGTGGTACTTGTAGGGGGTTATGGTAGGTGTGGTAGGAGATTGTGGTACTTGTAGGGGGTTATGGTAGGTGTGGTAGGAGATTGTGGTACTTGAAGGGGGTTATGGTAGTTGTGGTTGGACATTGTGGTAGCTAAAGTTGAGAAAGTGGTAGAGGAAGGTGATAGTGGTAGTTATGGTAGTTTAAGTCATGAGATAGTGGTAGTGAAGGGGTGAATCATTGTTGAGAGGTTGTAAGTGGCGGAGGGAAGAATGGAACCATGATGTAGGGGGTTGTAAATGTCGTGTGTGTGTGTGTGTGTGTGTGAGAGAGAGAGAGAGAGAGAGAGAGAGAGAGAGAGAGAGGACTAAGTAAAAGTTGGAAAGTGCGTACGTGGGTTGGTGAGAGAGAGAGAGTTATTACCACCTCCCCCTCTCCCCTCACTTGCTCCCCTGTCCCCTTATTTTCCCCTTGTCACCCCACTACTTATTTCCCCCATCTCCATTCTCCCTCCATTCATTCCCCTCTTTTCTTCCTCTTTTTCTTCTCTTCTCTCTTTATTTTCTTCTTTCTTTTCTCGTAATTTGTCTTGTATTTTCTTCTTATTTTGTTACCTGTCTGTCTGTGTCTCTCTCTGTCTCTCTCTCTCGTCTCCTCCTCTCCCCCTACCCATTTCTCTCCCCTTCTCATCACCTCGTCCCTTCCCCCCCAACCCCACGCTTCATCTCCCCTCCCCTCCCCCTCTTTTCATCACCTCTTTCCCTCATCACCCACATTCCCTTCTCCATTCACTCTTCTGCCCTCCTTTCACTCCCCCTCCTCTCACTCCTCTAGCCTCCCCATCCCTCCACCCTCTCTACCCCTTCCCTCTCCCCTCCGTCACCCCTCCAGCCTCCCCTCCCCTCATCGTCTCCCCTCATGACCACCTCCTCTCCACTCTTGACACTTTCCTCTCCCTATACCTCTCCCCCCTTCTCCCTCGCCCTCCATTTCCTTTTTTATCTCCCTTATTTTCACTTCCGTCGTTCTTGTTCACTCCCCCGCCTTTTCTCCTCCTCCCGCCCACCCTCTTTCCCCTCCTCTCTCCTCTCCTTTTCATTTCCCTTCCTCTCACCTTTTTTCCATCTCATTTTCTCTTTTTTCTCTCTCTTCCTTTTCAGTGCTGTCATCCCTCTCCTCAGTCCCTCTCTCCTCAGTTCCATCATCACTTTTCTCTTTCTCCCCTTCCCTTCACCCTTCTTCCTCCCTCCTTCCCTGCTCAGCCTCTCTCACCTTCTCCCCTCCTCCCTACCACCACCCCTCTTCCACGCATACCTTCTCTTCACCTTTTCCCTCCCTCTTCTCTTTACCCCATCCTCAGTTCACTCCTTCCTCCTCCCTGCTCAATTTTCCTCTCATAATTTTTCCTTCCTCCTTCCCTCTCATCTTTCTTCCTCATCTCTTTTGCTCACCAGTTGCCTCTTCCTTCCCTTTCACCTCTTCCTCCTTTCACCTTCACCACTTCCCTTCTCATTCCTCTTCTTCCCTCCTTCCCCTCACGCCACAACACAGACCTTCTCTCATTCTCACTCCTCTTCTCCCTCCCTCACTCCTTCCTCTCTTTCCCAACTCCTCCCCTCATCACTCACTCCAGCTCCTCTTGTCACCCCTCGCGCCAATACCCCCTCCCCTCTCACCCCTCCCTCTTGCTCCCCTCTTTTACTTATATGCTATTTCCCTCTTCCTTACACCTTCCCCTCTTCGTAACTTCCTTCCATTCCCTCTTATCCCTTACCCCCCGCGTCTCTTCCCACCTCACTCTTCCGCATTCCTCATTCTCTTTAACTTCCCTCTTTCCTCTTCACTCCCACCCCTCTCCCCAGCCCCTTCCCATCCTCTCCCCTCTCTCCCTCTCTCCAGCCACCTCCCCTCTTTCACCTCACCCCCTCCCTTCCCCTCCCATCTTTCACCTCACCCCCTCTCTTCCCCTCCCCTCTTTCACCTCACCCCCTCCCTTCCCCTCCCCTCCCCTCCCCTCGCCCGCCCCGTCTTCCTGCCACAAGAGGAATTAATTACGGACATACCGGCCGGGGAGTTATAATGGCGCCTCCACCGACCTCCTAGGGGGGCCGGGAGGGGGCTGAGAGAGGGGGCTAGGCCAGGAGAGCTGGAGGGGGGTGCTAGTAAGAGCTGAGAGGGGGGCTGGGAAGGGCTGACAAAGAGGTGGATGGGCAGGAGGGAAGGCTTAGGAAAGTTTAAAGGAAAAGGCTGAGAAAGAGTGCTAGGAAAGGGTTAAGAGAGGGCTGAGAGGAAGCTGGGAAGGGCTGAGAAAGGACTAGTAAGGGCTGGAGGGAGGGGCTGAAAAAGAAGGGGTCTGTAAGGGCTAGGGGAGGACTGGGAAGAGCAGAGAGGGGGCTGGATAGGGCCGAGAGAGGGGTAGAAGGGCTGGGAGTGGATGGAGTGGGGGCTGATGAGTCTGGGAGAAGCAGGAGGGGCTGTAGGAGGACTGATGGGGCTAGGAGTGGTGGAAAAGAAGGGATGGAAGGTGGGAGAGGGAGGGGCGAGAGGGACTGAGATGGGACTAGAAGGGCTGGGATAGGTCAAGGAGGACTGAAATAGGCTAAGATATATAATTGAAAAGGGGCATAACAAACTTAAGAATGGAATGCGTGAGAGAGAGAGAGAGAGAGAGAGAGGTGGGGAGGGAGGACAGGTGTCACTGTAAACCTGTTCTAAGCGGGTTCAATTGTTGTCCTCTCTCTCTCTCTCTCTCTCTCTCTCTATCTATCTATCTATCTATCTATCTATCTCTCCTTCTGTGTGTGTGTGCGCTCCTCCTGTCTTGCTCCCTTTTTCCTCTCCTTTTTTTCCTCTTTTGTATTTAAATTTTCTTCCTTTTCTTAATGCCCATCATGATCCTCGTCCTCCTCCTATTCGTCTCGGTTATCTCGTATTTAAGTATATGAATGTGTGTGTAGGTTATTTGTGTGTACATTAGCGTGTGTACATGTTTACATAGCTGTGAGTTTATATGTATACGTTGGATTTTATTGATGTTGGATCCGAGTAAGTAAACTAATATCCTGAGAGAGAGAGAGAGAGAGAGAGAGAGAGAGAGAGAGAGAGAGAGAGAGAATGTAAGCGTGTCGTGTGCGTTATTGTACGTAGAGCACAATAGTCCTTCGTGTTTATTCGGTACGTATTAGTGGGTGTGATTGTAAGTCTGTGTGTGTGTGTGTATGTGTGTGTGTGTAATAGATGGATGTGTGTATTCAATTATGTTCAAGCAGTCATGTGTATTTATATAATGGGTGTATGTCTTTGTGAGTTGGTGTAAGTTTGCTGGGTGAATTGTGTATGCCTGCAGTTGTGTGTGTGTGTGTGTGTGTGTGTGTGTGTGTGTGTGTGTGTGTGTGTGTGTGTGTGTGTGTACTCAGTGACAACACAGGTAGCGGGGTTATGTTAATGCCGACATGGTGAACAGTTGCTCATGCATGTAGGTGTGTGTGTGTGTGTGTGTGTGTGTGTGTGTGTGTGTGTGTGTGTGTGTGTGTGTGTGTGTTTTGGGAAGACAGATTCCGGTACACACATATAAACGTACGTAAATGCGCACATACGAAGAAACATACATACATCCAGAGAGAGAGAGAGAGAGAGAGAGTTATTGCATGAATCTTTGTCTTTCTTTGCCAGTCTCACACATTGTCTGTTCTGTAAGCTGTTTAGGGACAGAAATTGCAAGGGGGAGACAGAGGTGGAGGGAGGGAGGGATGAAAGAATGAGGAAAAAAACGAGGTAAATGGAGGGAAGGGAGAGAATATGAGAGGAAGTGAGTGGTGATTGGAGAGAGAGAGAGAGAGAGATTTAATCTTTGCCCGGTCCAATTCTCTGGTAAGGAAATCCGTCTTACGTTAGAAAATAATAGAGTTGATAAGAAACAAAAGGGCTTTTATAATTAGTCAGCTGTTACAAGTTCCCTTAGCTAAGTACATTTTTATCCTCTGGTGTTAGCGTGTACTAAAATCAATGTACAGGTTTAGCAGTAATGGTTGTACACTTTGTAGTCGAAGAAAAATGAAACCCGTACGAAATATTGTGACCTCTTTTATTTTAGCTCTTAAGATCATCCTATATAGCAATACATGGCTTCAGATTTTATCACCCACCCTACCACTGTTTATCGTTACGTGGATCAGTATTTATAATCGCAAAAGTATGTGGAAAAATTTAATTGGAAAAAATAATTATATCTTTTTAGCTGGTGTAATATCCGTCAGCTCAGCCAAATCACCTGGTATTAGCGTGAACGAACTGCGATCTTACCTGAAGTTAATTGTAAGGTATTATTCCAGGTAAATTGCTAATAGTTGAGCCGTATCAGCGAGAGGGGGTTGAACTTCATGGGCGATGTTTTAACGATGTGTGTGTGTGTGTGTGTGTGTGTGGTATGTGTTTTGTGTGTGTGTGTGTGGTATGTGTTTTGTGTGTGTGTGTGTGTGTGTTTTGTGTGTGTGTATGTATGGTATGTGTTTTGTGTGTGTGTATGTGTGTGTGTGTGTGTTGTCGTGCGTGATTTGCATGTGAGAAATTACAAAATCATGTTAGGGTAGCTAATATTAAACACTAATTTTTAAGATTTTAAAATAACTGGGGATGTATTATTATTTATTTTTTCTTATCAGCAAGGAGATTGAAAGACTTTGATTTGATACTGTCTTGCGCGATTTGCGTGTGTGTGTGTGTGTGTGTGTGTGTGTGTGTGTGTGTGAGAGAGAGAGAGAGAGAGAGAGAGAGAGAGAGAGAGTATTAAAACTGAATTCAGAGAGGAAGTTGATATGAAGATGGAAAAGGAAGAGAAAGAGGAAGAAGATAACTTACGAAGGAGAGAAAAACCGAAATGAAAGGAGGAACCAAATTGTGCGAGGAGAGGAAAAAGAGGAAGAAAGAGAGAGAGAGAGAGAGATGAAGGATGAGAGGTGAGGCCCTCGGTCCCTTATCACAACAATACTGATGATCCTTCTATATTTACACAGCGGATGAGAGAGAGAGAGAGAGAGACTCTAAAGATAATTTACGAGAGGCTGATACAGAAGGCTAGAGGATAATATGAGGGTGAGAGGAAATACAGTCTCTCTCTCTCTCTCTCTCTCTCTCTCTCTCTCTCTCTCTCTCTCCACACACACACACACACACACACACACACACACACACACACACACACACACACACACACACACACACACACACACACACACACACACACACACACACAAGAAAACGCCACAGCACTCCAGACTTGCAGCTGTGTGGAAAATTCAGAAAGTGTGTTTTTCTCAACATTCATCGCAACTTCTCCCTAATTTTGTTCCGCGTGTGTGTGTGTGTGTGTGTGTGTGTGTGTGTGTGTGTGTGTGTGTGTACGTACTTCTACTTGAGTGTATTTTCGGTTGTATTGTGTGTGTGTGTGTGTGTGTGTGTGTGTGTGTGTGTGTGTGTGTGTACTTGAGTGTATTTTCGGTTGTATTGTGTGTGTGTGTGTGTGTGTGCATGCGTGCGTGTTTGTGTCATTATGCAGATGCTTCACTTTTTCCTTTGAAAATTTATACTGTGGTGGGAAGGAGTGGAGAGAAGGAGGGGAGGAAGAGACGAGAGGGAGGGAAGAAGAAAGGGAGGGGATGAGAGAGGGAAGTGGAAGAGAGGACAGGGGAGGGGAGGAGTCAAGGAGGGAGGGAGGGAGGAAATGTAAAGAAGCATTAGGGGATGGGGATGCAGGGAGAGAGAGAGGAGGAAAGAGGGAGGAGGGGAAGAGACAAGGAAAAAGAAGGGTTGGGGGAGTTTTGGTGGCGGAAGAGGGGTGATGGAGGGGGTGAGAGAGGAAGGAAGAGCTAATCGTAGGGGAGAGAAAAGATGGGGAGAGGGGAAGGGAAGATGAGGTGGGGGAGAACAGCGGAAAGGAGGCAGTGGGGAGAGTGGAATATGGAGTGGAGGTAGAGAGGCAGGAGGTGGAGACAAAAGAAAGAAAGGAGAGAGGAGGCGTGAGGAAATAAGAGAAAGTGAGGATGAGAGAGAAAGTGACAGCGAGCGAGGGATGGGGGAGTGGAGGGGGGACTTACTTAAAAATATTACAATGAAAAGATGGATGCTCATAAAACACGTACCGTATATAATATGTTTTCTTCTTGCTGTCCTCTCCTCAAGCCTCCTTTCGCCCTGCTCACCTTCCTTCCTTCCCTCCTTCCTTCCTATTTTATGTTTTTCTTCCATCCTTTCTTCCTATCTCGTTCTTTTCTTCATTCCTTCTTTTGTATCTTCTTTTCTACTCTCTCTCTCTCTCTCTCTCTCTCTCTCTCTCTCTCTCTCTCGTTTATAGTTTTATGATTCCCATTCACTTCCATTACGTAAGCAACAGTATTATTACTCAACTCCTTGCCTTCTTCATCCTCCCCTCCTCTTCTTCCTCTCCCCCTCCTCTTCTTCCTCTCCCCCTCCCCTTCCTCTCCCCTTCCTCTCCCCCTCCCATCTCCCCTTCCTATCCATCTTCTCTCTCTTCCCTTTTGGTCCACATCCCTGTTTGTAACCCCCTCCCCCTTTTCCTCTGCCTTTTTAACCTTCCCCCACGTCTACCCCTCCCCTCTTCCCCATTCTCCCACGCTTCCCCTCCCTTTTCCTCTATTTCCCTTTGCCCTCTTCTTGCCCTCCTTTTTCCTTCCTTTCCTTTCACTCCAATTCTCTTTCCCTTCCCCTCCTCATCCCTCCCCCTTTCTCCTTCCCTTTCCATTCTTTTGTCACATATATACTCTGTCCCTTCCCTTTCCATCCTTTCATTACTTCCCCCACTTGTACTACTTGACAACCCTGTTCTCACCTCATTATCAGCACCACCTCCATTCCCTTGCTTCCTTCAGGCCCCGCTTTTCCTCCCGCCTTTGTATCCCCCATCCCTTCACTTAATCCTTCTTTTTCCTTCTCCATCCTTTCCTACCTCCTTCCGTCACCTTCTTTCTTTAGTTCCTTTCTCCCTTGCTTCAGGAACTCTTTCATACCCCGTGTTTCCTGCTCCTCCTCCTCCTTATCATCATCATCATCCCATCATCTTTAGCTCTTTTCCCTTTTTCCTCTCCCCCCGCCCCTACACTCCTCCGTTCTTTCCATTTCGTACCCTTTTACATACCCATCATTCCTCCCCCTTCTGCCTACCCTTTTCACGCTCCCCCTCTCCTCCCCCTTCCCCTCACAGCACTGTCCCACCGCTGTCCCTCCTACCCACCTTCCTTCCCTGTTCCTTTCCCTCATCTTTTATCCCTGTTCCATCCCTGTCCTTCATCCTATTCCTCCTCTCCCACCTTCTAGTATTCCTTCCAGCACTATCCCTGCGTCTCTGTTTTGTCATCCTGCATCTCAGCTTCTTCCACTCATCTTCTTACCCCCTTTCTTTCCCTATCCTTCTTCCCATCCCCTCCTCTACTCCCTTTCCCCCTTCCCTGCTACACCAACCTCATTTTTATTTCTCCTCTCCACTCTTCTTCCTTGCCTCCTTCCTTCATTTTCATACCCCTCTCTCTGTTCCTCTCCTCCCCTCATGTTTTCCAGTATCCGGTTCCCCATCTCGTACTCTTCCTTCCCCTCCTTCCCCACTCCTTTCCTTCCTTCCTTTTTTTATTACCCACTCTCCACATCCATCCGTCTTTCTCCTTACCCCTTTGCTTTTTTCGTTCCTTCCTTTTCACCCCCTTCCGTCTCCCCCAAAGTACCACGTCCCCATCCCTCTCTGATCTCTCCCTTCCTCTTTCACACCATCTCCACCCCCTCCTCTCCTCTTTCACACCATCTTCCCTTGCTTTACTATCCATATCCTTCAGCATGTACAGTAGAATTAGATCTCGTAGTCATAGTCTACTCTGTAACAAAGAGCCTCGAAAGGATCATAAAGTCTGTTGCTGTTTGCTTTCCTTTGTACTCCTTTGTACTTCCCCTTCCCCTCTTTCGCACCATCTCCCCCTTCCCCTTCACTTTCACACCACCTCCTCCCTCCAGCATTTCTCTCTTCTCCCCAATCTATCCCTGCTTCCTTCCTTCCTTTTCATAGCCCCTCTCCCCATCCCCCGTCCCAGCACCCTGTCCCCACTCAGTGCCGCATACAGAGAGTAATCCATTTTATCAACACCGCAGTAAAGATGTTGCAGTGGAGGGCAGGGAAAGGCAGGGCACGGCAGGACAACAAAGGGGGTGTTAGGGCAGGGCAAGGTAAAAATGGGGAGGGTAATGAAGTCAGAGTCAACAGGGGAGGGTGACTAGGTATAAGGCAGGGCAGGGCAGGACAACAGAGGGATAGTTAGGGTAGGGTAGGGCAATTAAGGCAGAGGCAGGGAAGGCTAGGGTAAGACAGGATTACATAGGAAGGTTTAGGAATGGTAAATTGTGAAGTAGGGCAGGGTAAGGTGGGCCAGATTTGGGTAAGTCAGAATAATACTGTATAGTGCAGACTCGTGCAGGGTTTAGGGTAGGCAAAGATAATGTAGGCCAGACTTGGGTAGGTTAGTATAAGGTAGACCAGAGTAGGACAGGGAAACGAGGTAGGATTTGGGTAACTCGGGTTTGGATAGAAAAAGCAAGGGCAGGATAAGATAGAAGAGATTAAGTTAGGATATGACAAAACTTACTAGGGTAGGATTTGGGTGGTGCAGGATAGGGAACACCAAGACAGTATAGGAGAGAAAAGAGATACGCAGGATTTGGGTAGGGCAGAGTAGGATAGAAAACGCTAGACAGGCGAGGATAGTAGGAGTTGGGTAAGGGATAATAGGGTTAAAGAAAAGACCAGAAGAAGCTAGGGTACATTAAAATAAGGTGGGATGAGACAAACAGAAGCTGGGGAGGGATTGGGGTAGAGGAGGATAGATACAAGACTAGAGAAGGATAGGAGCCTAGAGTGGAATAGGAGAGGGATAGGGTGGAACAGAGTAAGATAAAGCACATCAGGACAAAGAATTCTTGATGGGATAGGAAGGGACAGGATACCGCAGCAGAGGGCAAGACAAGGCTGAGGAATTGAGTTCATTGTACGCATTTTTAACGTAGCGTGGGAAGGAGGAAGCCTGACGGGTGTTTGTGTGTCTTTAGGAGAGGGAGAGAGAGAGAGATCAATGTGAAGCCTTTGTGAAATTGAGAGAGAGGGATAGAGAGAGCAATGTGAAGCCTTTGTGAAATTATCAATAGGTACGTGTAATTTGTGTGTGTGTGTGTGTGTATGTATGTATACGACTGAAAAGACAAAGAATACACTCAGCATTCCCGGGCTTCGTGTAAGTGTGGGTGTGTGTGGATTGTAGGCCCTCGTGTGTACGTAATTGAACGCCCATGTGAGTTATGAGACAGTGTAAGTACCAGGGCGCGTATGTGAAAGGCTTCGTGTGCGTATAATGGGCTTACGAGTATGTAAGTATTTGAAACGACTATGAGTGGGTGTACAGACTAATGTATCCGGAAAATTTGAGAGAAAGAGAGAGAGGCTGTATATGCAGGAGCGTAGGCCATATCAGAATGTACATAATAGCTTGTTAATTTGTTATATGTTTGTATGTATGTTTTGTATATAAATAACACATGTGAACTGGCTGGTATGTACACAGCTTGGTAATTGGTGTGTGTGTGTGTGTGTGTGTGTGTGTGTGTGTGTGTGTAAAGAGGTCAGTGTGTATATATATTGCATGATAATTACGGTACGTGGAGTTTACAATGGCGTGCGTGTTATACAGATGAAGTGTGATGTCGTGTGCATGTTACATTGTCACTCACGCGCACACTTACACAACACTCAGACACACACGAGCACACAGCCACAATGCAGCGCTGGTGACACAACTCCCACACCCACACCTCCATGCACACAAAGTTTCAACCCACACAAAGCCACTCCAACACCGCGTACTCTCTCACTGATTTTGCACACACACACACACACACACACACACACACACACACACACACACACACACACACACACACACACACACACCATATCGAACGTAGCTCTCTCTCCCTCTCTCTCGTTTACAATCCCAAGTCACGAAACGCCTCATCGATCCTTCCAAAACACCCAGGCCAAGCATTTTGCAAGTACATTCTCAACATCCGCCTTTGTGTGTCTCGCAAAAGGAAGGGAAAAAAATGAAGTTGAAATTACAAGCTTGCACGAGCGCCCTTTAAATGCTTGGAGGGAGCGTAGGTGGTCGTTTGGTATTGATGGTTTTGGAGACTGGTTGTTTGAGAAGTGGTGGTGGTGGTGGTAGTAGTAGTAGTAGTAATAATAATAATAATAGTAGTTGTAATAGTGGCGGTGGTGGTAGTATTAGTAGTAATAGTCGTAGCGGTGATGGTGATCTGGGTTTGTTTAAGACGATCAGCTGTTTTTTGTTTATGGTCGATCACGTGCCATTTGTTATCATCGATCAGCTGTTTTTTCTTTGTTATGGTTGATCTCGTTCCTTTTGTTTTGATCGGTCAGCTGTTTTGTTGTTTATGATTGATCACGTGCCTTTTGTTTTGATCGGTCAGCTGCTTTGTTGTTCTTGATCACGTGCACTTTTTGGGTCGGTCAGCAGTTTTAGACTTTCGCGCCATTTTTTTTTTTTTTCCCCCCCCGCTGGAGAGGGGGTATGGTAGATCATGTGCGTTTTGTGTTGATCGATCACCTACTTGCTTGGCGGTAAGATTGATCAGCATTTACCTATTGAATTGATGTATTGACTGGACACGTGGCTGGACGGAACTGCTCTCACTTAAGTACGTAAATGGATTCACATAACACATAGAAGGACGTGAATGGTAATATACAAATTCAGAGTTACGTAGAAATTACAGACAGGCATGCACCAAAATGAATACAAAAGGAATAAAGACACAAGCACAGGAAGATGCATGCAAACACAGAGAATACGTGAACAGTAAAGTGTCTTCACAAATGTACATGAAGAATTATACAGACCTAATAAATACTGAGAAGAGAAAAGTATAATGACGTGGATAGTACATGAAAAAAAATAAAAAAAATAAAGTACTGATTCGGAAATTGGTACATATAAAGAATAAATGTATAAGGGAGGAAAATAATTTAAAAAAATGTACTCGTTGTGTAACTAGAGTATTTATATGCAAGAAAAAAGATGGCGGGATAGGATTACTAGCAATAAAAATGTTGACCATCACAAAACACTTTCTGTTCAAGAGAAAAATGTACAGAAAAAATTATACAACAAAAACAATACATGCAAAAAAATAAGAAAAGTACAAACATTGAAAAAAAAAAAATAAAAAAAATAAAAATAAAAGAAAGACCGAACTAACCTGAAACATAAAAGAAAGACATACTAACTTTAGAAATAAGAGAAAGACTGAACTACATGACAAAAACACAAGTACACAAACACAAACAAAAGCCTCTAACACAACACACAAACAATAGCCGATAACAAGCACACAAACACAAACAAAAGCCTATAACACAAGCATACAAACACAAACAATAGCCCATAACAAGCACACAAACAAAAGCCTATAACACAAGCACACAAACAAAAGCGTATAACACAAGCACACAAACACAAACAAAAGCCTCTAACACAAACACACAGACACAAACAAAATCCTCTAACACAAACACACACAAAAAACTCTAACACAAGCACACAAACAGAAGCCTAAAACACATGTACACATAACACAAGCACACAAACAAAGCCTCTAACACAAGCACACAAACACAAACAGAAGCGTATAACACAGGCCCGAACACTATGCAGACAGAGGGAGGCAGTTAAAGGGACAAAGAAGAATGGAAATGGGGGGGTTACCTGGGAAACAGACGTATCCACAGAGAGACAGTGACAGAGACGAATGCTCAGATAGGAGGCGAGTATATTAGCCTGCAGAGAATGGATTTTGAGAGAGAGAGAGAGAGAGAGAGAGAGAGCAACAAACAGGGTAAGAAGCAGGATTGAAGTCGTGAGCCTCTAGGGAACAGACAGACAAAGGCGGAAGGGAAATCGAGCAGTATTAGAGAGAGAGAGAGAGAGAGACTGGAGGCTCAATAGAAAATGATGAATTGTTTTATGAATGAATAGATAGTATAAACCGATGAATATGTATGCATGAGAAAATGAATGAATCAGTGAATTTAATTAATTTAGGAAGGAGGGATGCGAGTTGCAGATGCAGAGAGAGAGAGGAGTCATCTTGATCATCATCATCGTCTTAGCATATTAACCATAGAAGACACAGACGCAGTTACTGTAAAACCACCACCACCACCACCACCACCATCATCATCACCATCGTCATCATCATCATCATCACCACCACCACCACCACCACCAGTATCATCATACCATCATCATCATCATCATACTTGTACTTGGGGTGGGCAGGATCCAGGAAGAGGAAAGTACCACAGGGAAGGAGAGAGACACTAGCCATTGGTTGAGTGTCCGGCAGCCGAAATGAACCCACATCTCAATTAGCTCGTCACTCAAGCCGTCCAGATCCTCGGCTCTGAGAGAGAGAGAGAGAGAGAATTCGGAAAGGACTGTGGAGTTAAAAAGAAAAAAGTTTGAGAGAGAGACAGAGAGAGTCTGGGTGGAGGTAAAGTTACAGCATTCACAAAAGATATAAAATAAAGATAAATAAAGCCTATCCAAATATAAGTAAGGTGAGAATTTCCAAACGAAACCAGGTGAAGAACTTATAAATATTAAGTAAAACCTGTCTGGCTTTAACCCCTAGGTTGCTGAGAGCTCTGAGCTGTCATGTCCTGGTGCTGCTGTTTTCTGTTAACATTCGTTAAGAGCCTTCTGAGAGGTTTGTGGGAGTCTGTCGACCGGTCCTTCTCAGATGCTTGCAGCAGCCAAGGGGTTGTGAGTTTCAAATCCTTAAGTCGATCGTGATAGAAAATAAATAAAAATAAAGAACTTGATTTCGTATGTATTCACAACCTTCATGAAGTCCTATAGCTAAAACAACAACAATAATAATAATAGTGATAATAAAAGTAATAGTAAAGATGATAATAATAATAATAATAATAATAATAATAATACGAGTGTGGAGGAGATCAGAGCCTCCCCTAGATAGCAGATAAATATAATAGATAAACAAAAGAAAAAAAAAGGTAATCTGGCAGCAAGTCAAGCAAGAACCCATAAAAATGAAAATTGAGGCACTCAGTAGCGCGCATACCTCATCAGTTTGGGTGTAGTAATGGCCCGAAGCACGCAAATGAGGCGATTTTGTGTGCGTGCGTGTGTGTGTGTGTGTTGGTAGGTAGTAAAATGCTCCAGGAACACAGTAAGAGTCAAAAGTTGTGTCAAATGGAAGTACAGTCGAAGTCAGAGGTTGTATCATATGGGTACAGTCGGTGTCAATAATTGTGTCAAATGGAGGTACGGTTGGTGTTAATAGATGCGTAAGGTACAGTCTGAGTCAAAAACTATGACGTAAGTGTCAGTGGTAAAACAGATATTAAATAACAACACTGACTCCAACACATCTTCTGACACCAACTGTTCTTCTTCCATCACAGGTTCTCCGATACAACTTTTGCCTCACACTGTACCAGATTGTTGCCGTCTTTCTCCTGTCTTAAAATTTACCTTTGTTATTTGCCCAGGGGTTGGGGTAGGGTGGGGGGTGGTAGGGGAGAGGGGCTTGGTGGGGGGTAGTGGGGGAGAGGGGTTGGGTGGCGTAGGGGAGGGGAGAAGGGGGGATTTTTACCTGTTTCACCTTTCTAGTTGTAGTGTTTTCCCCTTAATATTAAAATGTCACCCCCCCCCCGTCTCTCTCTCTCTCTCTCTCTCTCTCTCTCTCTCAAATTTCGCCACCAACTTGAAAATCCATTGGAGTTTTTTTCTCTTTTTCCCCCGAGTCTTGCTGTCAGTCCTGTTTCGTACAATCTTGGGAAATTTGCATAGATCACCTTTCCATCTTGCTCTGTTTGTCTTTCTCTTCCACTCCATTTTCTTTTTGCCAATTTCTTAGCCCACCTGTCCTTCATGTCTTCAAGGTGGCTTTTTTAATTACTACAAGACGGTGGTGAGTGTTTATATATTTATTTTACTATTATTATTATTATTATTATTATTATTATTATTAAGGAACTGCCAGACATATTTATTCAGCTTTGTGAGGACTTCTTGGCAGTGAAGGAACTAATGCAGGCAGTACCATTCTCTCTCTCTTTCTCTCTCTCTCTCTCTCTCTCTCTCTCTCTCTCTCTCTCTCAGATCGTCTAGAGTTAATAAGAATATCATTAAGATGCGTAAAGAACCTGAAGAGATTAACCCGTCGTCTTAAGAAAGGAGTGGACTGCCCAGGTGAAGAGCTGTTTGTTTAATTTTATTTTTTTTTGTTTATTTATTTATTTATTTTTTTTTTACTGACTGAGAAAAAGGTTATGTATCTTGAAGGAAGTAAGCACACGACGCTCTCATGTAGAAACACGTGAAATAAGATGGGACACAATGACCCTAAGAGAGAGAGAGAGAGTCAGGAGGCCTCAGGGGAAGAGAAGGCTTTTAAACCTGCATTTATCACCCTCCGCCCAGCACCCCAAACCTGGAGATAGCGAGGAGAGAGAGAGAGAGAGAGAGGATATGAATGTCTTTGTCTTTGACCTTTGATCACCAGGTTATGTGCGTGGATGAAAGAGAGAGAGAGAGAGAGAGAAGGAAGGAAGAAAGAAAGAAAGAAAGTAAGGAGAGAAGAAAGTTAAAGGAGGAGGATGTTGATGTGGAGTAAGATCCGTATTCTTGTCAGATAAGGAAGCTTCCTGAGACCTCTTCCTTAGCGATTTATTTTTCAATACATCTGGCTAGTATAATTTTGTATGTTAGTTAGGCAGAGTATGGCGATATTGGATGGATTTATGTTGCAGAGATGAGGGCGGCAAGGTGTAATAATAAATCGCTCAGGAAAAGGTGTTAGGGAGATTCCATAACCGGTGCGAGTGACAGACAGACTAAACAGATCGTGTGGAGTGCTGTGATAATTCAAATATCTTGGGAACAACAGAAATTCGAAAATAATGGTATTAAAAAAAAAAAAGTCGACCATTTTTCTCTTCGCCAGTTTTCAGGCCGGTCGATCAAAAGCCGTGCAGGAAAAATGTGAGAAGCATCGTCTTTCAGGGGAAAAATATACCCGAAAGAAGTTTTATGTCGGCGGTCAGAGTATTAATAAATTCCATGAGAGATCAATAAGTAAAGGTATATTAGTAGTATTGCAAATTTATGTCTTTTTTTGTGTTTTATTATGAAGGAGAAAAAACTGCAACAACAAGATCAGTAATAATAATAATAATATTAATAATAATAATAATAATAATAATAATGAATGCAGACAACAAAACCGCTAATAACAGTAATAATAACAACAACAACAACATAATAATAATGATGATGATAATGCTGATGCTGATGATGATGACTTAATTTTACGTCCAGAGGAGCTTGACATAGCAAAACCAATTACAACAACAACAACAGTAGTGGGGCGACTGAACTAAATAAATACTGAAAGAAAGGAATTGATAGGCTAGTGCTAAAGAAAGGAATTGTCAGGGTAGTGCTCACATCAGGACTTGCAGCTGTTTACGGCGGGCTGTGAGAGAGAGAGAGAGAGAGAGAGAGAGAGAGAGAGAACCAACCACTGCACCACCCACTCCCTATCGACACAACCCCTTCACTCCGAGGACGTACAGTACTTTTTTTTTTTTCCGCACGATTTTATTTTTACTCAGTTCAAGGTAGAATTGTCGACGAGGAGGGGGTGGATACAGGCGTCACGCAGAGATTTCTCCCAAGTTATTAAAATCGTCTGGAGGGAGCAAGAATAGGATCAGTAAAAGACGTGATGGTAGTAGCGAAGGAGTGAATCGTGGTAGTCACATTACGTACACCCTCTCAAAAAAGTATTGGCCCCTTCAGGTACGATGGTTATGAAAACGAGCGAGTTCTGCAGAAACACATGAATCTATAAATCTGATGCCTAGAAACACGTGAATCTATAAATCTGGTGCCTAGAAACGCATGAATCTATAAATCTGGTGCCTTGAAACATGAATCTATAAATCTGGTGCCTAGAAACGCATGCATCTATAAATCTGGTGCCTAGAAACGCATGAATCTATAAATCTGGTGCCTAGAAACACATGCATCTATAAATCCGGTGCCTAGAAACGCATGGATCTATAAATCTGGTGCCTAGAAACACATGAATCTATAAATCTGGTGCCTAGAAACACATGAATCTATAAATCTGGTGCCTAGAAACGCATGAATCTATAAATCTGGTGCCTAGAAACGCATGAATCTATAAATCTGGTGCCTAGAAACACATGCATCTATAAATCTGGTGCCTAGAAACGCATGAATCTATAAATCTGGTGCCTTAAAACGTATATTACCCAGTACGTGATTTTTTTTTTTTTTTCAATTTCGAGTTCTAATAATTGCCAGAGATAATATTTTCACCTATAATCACAGGGTGCCACATATATCACAATGCTTCGTCCATGTTTCACAACGGTACGTGCCGCAAGAGGGTCTGTGCTTTTTATGGAAGATGTACAATTTATATTATGGTAGTCAGTTGTCTATACGTGATTTGGGTGTCCTAACAGGTAATAATATTCGTGGGTCTTTATAGTTTTCTTGTTTTTCTCAGGTTGTTTATGGGTGACTATTATTGAGACGAGGGAGGTGTGTCTGCCAAGGTTTTTTTTTTTTTTTTTTTCCGGAAATGGACTGGAGAGAAAAAAGAAGAAGAAAAAAAGAAGAACGATTGTCGTGAAGGGAGATAGAAAGTGGAGGTGAGAGACAAGGAGACTTGAAGGAAGGATAGTGGAGAAAAAAAGGAACGAAACAGACAGAGAGGGAGAGACGAGGAGAGGAAGGAGGGGAATGGGAAGAAGAAAAATTTGGGAGTAGGTGGTATTTTCTGAAAGAGGTGGGAGAAAAGGAAAAGGTTAAAGACTGGAATGAAATGCAGAGAAGGAGAGAGAGATGAGGAACGTGGATGAATAGGAATGACAAGGGCTTAGGAAGAGAGAGAGAGAGAGCTATATTGGGTTTCAGAGGCCAACAATCTGTCTTGCCTCTCTCACCCTGTTTCCCCCCCTCTTCCTCTCCTCTTCCTCTTCATGCCTTTTCTCTTTACTTTTCTCTTTTATCTCTCTCTCTCTTTCTCTACATGTCTTCACCCTTTTGTTCTTTTTCTCTGTATTTATTTTCTTTCTGTTCGCCCTTTATCACCCTTTCCATTATTGTTCTTTTTTACTGTGTGTGTGTGTGTGTGTGTGTTTGCGTGTGTTTGCCCGTCTACCTCGTATATATGTATGTTTGTCTATCTATCTGTATCTACTTTTAATCTGCTTACCTTATATGTAGCTATCTCTTTGGTACCGTAAGAACAGTGTATGTGAAAGAAGTGTTGTGTGTGTGTGTGTGTGTGTGTGTGTGTGTGTGTGTGTGTGTGTGTGTGTGTGTGTGTGTGGAAGCTAGCACATGGAAGGGCATACTACCAACAGCCATTTTTAAATACCCTTCACGGCACCTCACGCCTTTAAATGCCGGTATAGAGCAATTTAATAGTATATGGAGTTTTAAATTATCTCCCTCCTATCGTCTGTCTTCATTATCTGTTTATCTGTACGTTTGGAGATAATGCTGGAGTGGTTAATGCTTTTGACTCTTTAACTGGAGAGCTGTGCGTTGATTGTTCAGTGTTTGGTACTTGGGTATAAAAAGCGGAGTAGTAGTAGTGGTTGTACTGATTGTTGTAGTAGTAGTAGTAGCTGTTTTTGTAGTAGTAGTAGTAGTTGTTGTTGTTGTTGTAGTTTTTATAGTAATGGTAGTATCAAGAGTTCGGTTTATATAGTTAGGACTGCAGTAGTAGTAGTAGTAGTAATAGCAAGGAAATCAATATAGTAATGGCAGCAGTGGTCATGGAATGTGTACTGTTCCTCAATAGCACATTCGTAACTAAAACGGTGGTATTGATGCGAGAGACAATACCGGAGTGGACTGGTATTTGCGCGCGTTTATTGCCGTCTGTACGTGTGTGGAGAGAGAGAGAGAGAGAGAGAGAGAGAGAGAGAGAGACTTCAGTATCTAATCGGCGATCACGTGTAAATTATTAAAGTTCCGATGCCTTGATAGGAAGCATGATTAGTATGCATCTTAGATATAATGAAACTAATGTTCTTTCTTTCCTTCTTTTTTCAGGTGAGGGAGTGAGAAGAAGTCCACGAAGAAGACAGAATTTAACGCGAGAGAAAGGTAGTTGTAGAATTTAAGACGAGTGAAAAGTAGGTGTAGAATATAAGATGAGGGGAAGATGGTGTTAAGTCGTCAAGGAGCTACTTAGTCTCATCAGGTAACCCTCATTGATTACTTGCACACCTGCGTTCCCTAGAGGTGCTCCAGACACACCTTTTGTTTTGTGCACCTGTGACTGAGGGAGAAAGCGATGAGAATGGTATAGAGTGGTGATGGTTGCTTGTATGGTTGTTATTAGTTATTGTTTTATTATTATTATTATTATTATTATTATTACTTTTATTATTATTACTGTTGTTATTGCTTTCATCTCATAATTATATGGTTTCTCTCTCTCTCTCTCTCTCTCTCTCTCTCTCGTTTCCCCTGCCTGCTCTCCGCTTTACGACCTGGCAGGCAATGAGCCGGTCTGGAGAAGTACTTAAAGACTTAGTAAGAAGTGTGAAGAGAGAGAGAGAGAGAGAGAAGAGGGGGGGGGAAGAGGAAGTGGGGATAGGACAGAAGAAAGGAATGTGAAAGAAGGAAGACAAAGAGAGAGAGAGAGAATCGGACAACGAAGGAGGAAGGAGAGTAAGGAACACAGTGAGGAAGTGCTGAAAGAGAGAAATAGTGAAGGAAAGAGAAGGCTGGAGAAGGAAAATTAAACAGAAGAGGAGGAGAAGAGTGATAATGAAAAAAAAAAAAAGGACAAGAACAATGAAAGCAGAAGTACGGGAGGGAGAAAGAGAGGGAAGGAGGAAGAAACATATAGGGAAGAAAATGCTGTAAGGAAAGAAAAGATGAAGTATGAAGAGGATAGAAGCGAAAGAGGAAGGAAAGTGTGTGATTAATGAATGAAAGTAGACAGAAGTGATGGATAGAAGATGAATAGGTGGATGGATGAAAGGAAGGAAGGAAATAGGAGAGCAAGAAGGGAGGGGAGGGAAGGATGGATGATAGGAAGGAAAGAAAGAAGAGGCCCGGAAGGGAAGGGCAGGGAGGAAGGAAGGAGAGAACTAATACTGGCCAAGACGAGAAGGAAGGAAAGATGGATGCATGAATGAAAAGAAGGAAAGAAATACTGTAAGAGGCCAGAAAGGGAAGGAAGGAAGGAGTGAACAGAGGCGAAGAAGAGAATGAAGGATGGAAGGAAGGATGAAAGTAGTGATCAGTGAAGGGAAAGGAATCTGAAGAAATAGATGGACGTATAGATAGATAATAGATACCATAAATAATGTGGATGACGGTAAATAGATTGATGGATAGATACAAGGGAAGGAAGGAATGGATAGAGCCCAAACAGGAAGGGACTGAAGGATGAAGATGGATATAAGTGAAGTAAAAGTGAACTGAAATGATAGAAAGGTTGGAGATATAGAGGTAGATAGGTAGATGCTAATTAGGAGACAGGTAGGCAGATAGGTGGGTGCAAAGGAAAGAAAGAAAATATAGAAACAAAGACGGGAAAGAAGCAGGCGTGAAGACAGTAGTTAAGTAAAGGCCTAGTGATGGGATAGATAGATAGATAGAGAAATAGATAGATAGATAAATAGATAAACAGATAGGTAGATATCAATAAAAGGATGCAAAGGAAGGAAAGAAAAGAATCAGAGGAGGTGAAGACTGAGGGATGAAGGATGTGATAAGTGAAGGAGAAGTGAACTGAATGAATAGATAAATAGATAGATAGAAGGTGCAGATAGATCAAACATTGCCCTCCCTAATATATACTTAAATATGCATGAACCTATCTCTTGGTACTGAGATAAGTGTGAAAGAGAGAGAGAGAGAGAGAGAGAGAGAGAGAGAGGCGTTGGAGGAGGGATGGAGGGATTAATGACGTGGAGGAAATAGGTGAGAGGGAGGGAGAGAGGAATGGAGGAGGGGGGGAGAGAGGTGGAGTGGTATGGATTGAGGAAGTGAAGGATATGAGAGAGAGAGAGAGAAACCCAGCGGTCCCTGTTTGGTTGTCAGGCCGTTGTGTTTTATTTGACATACTTCTCTTCTAATTACTGAAGTTTGAGAATTAGGTGAACAAAGTAGAAGGCTCTCCCCAACCCCCCAGACCCTCCGAAGAATTAAACTTAAGGAAATTTTGTAGGAACGGTGGAAAGTAGTAAAAAAAGAGTACTGTACATAGGAAAACAAATAGCAGAGGCCGTTTGTAATAGGGTAGTGTCGATTGAAGGATGGGAAAGAGAGAGAGAGGGAGAGAGAGAGGGGGGGGGAATTTGTGGGGTGGAGGTAAAAGGAGAGAAACCAAGGATGAAGGGAGAGAAGGAGAGAAACTTGCTTAACATTCATTCGTGGTTATACACTGAATGATTATGAGAGAGAGAGAAGGATGCAGGAAAAAAATGGAGTGGGGAAATAGAAAGGAATGGAGATGAGCAAGAAGAAGGGAAGATAAGGAAGCATGAGAGAGAGAGAGAGAGAGAGAGAGAGAGCAAACAAGGTGGATTGGTAAGTTAGTAGGTATATAAGAAAGTAGGTAGGTGAGTCAGTATCTAGGTATTTATGTAAGGGGACTATAGATTGGTAAGTAGGTAGGTAGATACAGTAGATAGATAGATAAAGCGTAGGTAGATAGATAGATAAAGGGTAGATAGGTAGCTAGAAGCTAACCCAGGTATAATAAGTGTGAAAGTAGGTACAATCTTCACTTTAAGTAGTAATAAATTTGCCATCTCTCTCTTGAATACTTTTTATAACAAGAAATTAACACTAGAATGTGGTGCTAGTCACGAAGAAGTGCAGGGCCATAGTATTGTCTTGTACTGAGATTGAGGTTGCGGGAAGTAGCCTGCAAAAGAACGAAAATCTAAGCCAAGTTAAAATGAGTAAACTATAGGTGATTTATATAGAGAGTTAGTACCGTAAGTAGGTAGGTAGGCAGGTGTGGAAGAGTATGTCGGTAGGTAGGTGTGAAGGTAGTGTTAGTAAGTAGGTAGGTGTGAAAGAGTAAGTAGGTAGATAGGTGTGAAAGTGTAAGTTGGAGTATGTCGGTAGGTGGGTGTGAAAGAGTAAGTAGGTAGGTAGGGAGGTGTGAAAGTGTAAGTAGGTAGGCAGGTGTGAAAGAGTATGTCGGTAGGTAGGTGTGAAGGAGTAAGTAGGTCGGTAGGTAGGTAGGTGTTAATAGGTAGATAGGTAGGTAGATAGGTGTGGAAGGAGAAAATGACTCATGAGGATAGGGTGGAGATCTTGCGGAGACAGGAAAGGGAGGAGTATGAAAAGGAGGGAGGGAGGGGGAGAGAAAAGAATGGAGGGCGGAGGAGGGAGGGAGGGACAGCATAAGAAGGGAGGGAAAGAAAGGGTGTTATTAAGGGAGGGAAGCGTGTCAAAGAGAGAAGGAGAGAAAAAGCGCACGAGAGAGAGAGAGAGAGGTGATGATGATGACGATGATGATATTAAGATCTTCCATATCAAATCTATGCCTCAGTCTGTGATCTAAATCGAATATTAATATCATTCTCTCTCTCTCTCTCTCTCTCTCTCTCTCTCTCTCCCTCTCTCTCTCTCTCCCCCTAGTATCATCTCTGAAAGCCTATCATTTTCTTTCTCTCCCTTTCCTGTCTGTCTGAGTCAGTTGTTTGTCATTCTGAGTGACTGTTTGTCATGCTGTCGGTCTCTTTGGCTTTTTGTCTCCCTTGCAGGTAGAACTGTTAATCTATCTGTCTATCCATCCATCTTTCTGTCCATCTTCCTGTACCTGTATCAGTCAGTCTATCTTCTCATGTATCTCTCAATCTCTTTGTCTATCCAGCTGTCTGTATGTTTATCTATCTTTCTATCTGTCCAGTCCCGAGATGTACAAGTTAGAGAGAGAGAGAGAGAGATGACTTGGGCAGTGGTTGGAGGTCAGAGAAAGGGAAGAAAGATAAAGGGAGAGAGACAATGCGAGACAGATACGATGGGGAGGGATGGAGAAAAACAAGGGAGGGAAACAATAGACCAAGTAGTTAAGGAGGAAAGGAGGAGGAAGGAAAGAGAGAGAGAACTGGGGGTGAGGGAAGAAGGAAAAGGAAGAAGGAGAAGTGGAAGAACAGACTGAAATAAGATGAGAAGGTAGGTAAGGAAGGAGAGAGAGAGAGAGAGAGAGAGAGAACTGAAGAATGAATGATGGAGGGGAAGGAGGGAGGGAAGGCAATAGGTGAGGAAGGGAGAGATGGAGAAGTGTGAATTGAGAGGGAAGGGGTGAATGAAGGTAAAAATTTGAGTGAGGGAGGAGGGAGGTGTGGCTGCAGGCAAGTGAAGGATGAGGAGAATGATGTGACCTGAGGCAGTAATTGGAGGGAGGAGGGAAGGATGGAGAGAAGGGAGGGAGGAGGATAAATGGGTGGATGGAGGAAAGGAGGAGAGGGTGGGGGTAAGGATGGACGGAAGAAGGAAGGGAGGGAGATTTGTGAATGAAGGATAGATGGATGGAGGGAGGGAGGGAAGGGAAGAGAGGGAGAAATGGAGGTAGGCAAGTAAAAGAGGGAAAGTGGAAGGAATGTAAAAAGGTGAATGAATGAGTGAGGGATGGAGCAAGGGATAGAAGCGGATGAATGAAGGATAGACAGATGAAGGAGGGAAGGGAAGGGATGGAGATGAATGAAGGTGAGGGATGAGTGAGACTGGTGAGTGGAGGACACATGGATGAATGAATGGAAGGATAGAGGAATTCTAGTGTTGGAGGGAAGAGAGGAGGAAAGGAGAGAAGGGAAAGACATAGAGATCAGTGAATGAAGGATGGATGGATGAATTGATGAAGGAAGAGAGTGGAGAGGAAGAGAAATAT
This sequence comes from Coenobita brevimanus, assembly GCF_032717465.1. Lineage (NCBI taxonomy): Eukaryota > Metazoa > Arthropoda > Malacostraca > Decapoda > Coenobitidae > Coenobita > Coenobita brevimanus. The sequence continues at coordinate 50,051,850 of NC_137018.1, forward strand.
AAGTGAAGGACAGATGTATGAGTGGAAGGAGGGAGAGAAGAAAGAAAAAGTCAGAAAGTGAGCGAAGGATATATGTATGAATGGAAGAAGGGAGGGAGGTAAATGGAGGAGGGGGAATGGAAGAGGGAGAGATGCGGGTAATAGAAGGGAGGGGAGATAAGGGTGTAAACTGAGTGAGGGAAGGGGGGAGGGGAGTTATGTGAAGGGGGAGGGAAGGGAGGTAACTGGAGGGAGGGAGGTAACGTGAAAGTGGGCACCTAAGCATCATTTCAGCCAAGGTCGTTCCATCTTCACTGCCTTTCTAAAATATATCCTTACTTTTATTATTATTATTATTATTATTAGTTTTTATTATTATTATTTTGCGTTTTTTCGCCATATATTTTTGCACTGGTACTTATGTACGCCGGATCCAAACACATTTTATTTATCTATTTATTTTTTAAGTTGTAGAAGGCACGTGAAGATGTGGCTTATAGAAAGACTGCTGGACCTAAGGGAACGGGCTGCCTAGTCTATGCTCAGAGAGAAAGAGAGGCTAAAAAGTCCTTGTCTCTAAAAGGATTCGAACATGTGCGCCAACCCTCATGAGTCTGCACGTTACCATCCCCGCCACGGTCACCCTCGTTATTATTGCGCCTTATTATTATTATTATTTTTTTTTTTTTACAACGGAAGTCTTGGGAAGCGTATCTATATATTTAGCTGACGAATCCGGTCTTGCAGTGATTCAGTATATATTAGTGAGGTGGCTTGATGCAGCGAAGGAAGGGTCTGTTTGGGTATATTTTTGGTGTGCTGGTAATATAGAGAGTGGTTAAATGGCTGTATAGTGCGGATATACTGTTTGTTTAGGTATGTTTGTTTAAGTATGTTTGTTTAGGTATGTTTGTTTAGGTATGTTTGTTAAGGTATGTTTGTTTAGGTATGTATGTTTAGGTATGTTTGTTAAGATATTTGTTTAGGTATGTTTGTTTAGGTATGTTTGTGTAGGTATGTTTGTTTAGGTATGTTTGTTTAGGTATGTTTGTTAAGGTATGTTTGTTAAGGTATGTTTGTTTAGGTATGTTTGTTAAGGTATGTTTCATTTTATTATTATTATTTTTTTTTATGATGGTAGATAAACTGGTCTGTCTCTGTTATAACTATTTCGATGCCTGTGTATTTTGTCGGTATCTTTGTGTATGTTTCTGTGTCTGTCTGTGTGTCGGATACCTACCTGTGTGTTTCTGTATGTCTGTGTGTCGTATGTCTGTCTTTAAATATCTGTCTCTCTCTCTCTCTCAGTCTATCTACCTACCGCTACTCTCGTGTCTGTCCGTCCGTCTGTCGGTTTGTGGTCAGGCCTGAGGTTCGATCCCCGGGCGAACTTGTCGGGTGCGAATTTGTGGTACCGGGTCCTTAAGAGAAATAAAAATAAATGAATAAAGAAATAAATGAAAATCCCATCTTTGGTATGTGAAAAAGGTAATGATGGTGGTGGTGGTAATGATGATGATGATGGTGGTGGTGGTTATGACGATGATGGGAATGATGATGATGGTGGTGGTGGTAATGATGATGATGATGGTTATGACGATGATGTTGATGATGATGGGAATGATGATGATGGTGGTGGTGGTAATGATGATGGTGGTGGTGGTGGTAATGATGATGATGATGGTGGTGGTGGTAATGATGATGATGATGGTGGTGGTGGTAATGATGATGATGGTGGTGGTGGTGGTAATGATGATGATGATGGTGGTGGTGGTGGTGGTAATGATGATGGTGGTGGTGGTAATGATGATGATGATGGTGGTGGTGGTAATGGTGATGATGGTGGTGGTGGTGGTGGTGGTAATGATGATGGTGGTGGTGGTGGTGGTGGTAATGGTGATGATGGTGGTGGTGGTGGTGGTGGTGGTAATGATGATGGTGGTGGTGGTAATGGTGATGATGATGGTGGTGGTGGTGGTGGTAATGGTGATGATGGTGGTGGTGGTGGTGGTAATGATGGTGGTGGTGGTGGTAATGGTGATGATGATGGTGGTGGTGGTGGTGGTAATGATGGTGGTGGTGGTGGTAATGGTGATGATGATGGTGGTGGTGGTGGTGGTAATGGTGATGATGGTGGTGGTGGTGGTGGTGGTAATGATGATGATGATGGTGGTGGAGGTAATGATGATGATGTCTGTGCATATTTGTCTGTCTGTCTGTGTGTTTGTCTCTCTACCTACATCTTTCTCATCAATTAAGGAAGCTCCCTAACATCATTTCCTAAGCGATTTATTTTGTTTAGTACTCCTTGCTGACCTTTTCCTTGTTATATAAATCATTCCAACATCGCCATACTCTGCCGAAGTAGCGTACAAAAGGATATCACCCATCCATATCCAAAAATAAATCGCCGAGGAAGAGGTGTTAGGGAGCTTTCTTAACCGATGGGAATGCGGTCCTTTGTCTGTCGGTCTCTGTATATCCATCTATCTATCAGCCTTTGTGTTTATCTATCGCTGTTATTCTATCCCTTCCAGGTGATTATCGATGTCAGCTTCTCTTGATATCTCTTGTCGTTCCTTTTTAATTTATTGTATCGTCAGTTTTTGGCAATCGTAATCCTCCTCCTCCTCCTCCTCCTCCTCCTCCTCCATGTCCTCCTCCTTTTCTTCCGTCATTATCACTGATCGTCATTCTCCACCTCACTTTTATTTAATTGTGTGTGTGTGTGTGTGTCATCATCATCATCGTCTATTGTCATCTCGTCTTTGGGTTCCTTTATCACTTTTCTTCACTTTTTTGTGCGGATTCCCCCATCTCACTTTTTCTTTTTCTTTTTTTTCTTTTTTCATTTTTTTTTTTTTTTTACTCTACTTCCTCTTGTCTTCATCATCCCCTATTGTCAACTCCTTTGGCTTTTGTTATCGTCTTTTTCCTTCACACTTTGTTCTTAATTTTCCACCTCACTTTTCTGTTTTCATTTATATTCGTCCTGTGTCATCCTATATATATATATATATATATATATATATATATATATATATATATATATATATATATATATATATATTTTTATTACCGGTACCTTTTTATCATCTTTTGTTACTTCATATCTTCCGCCTTCGTCTTCGAAATCTTTATTAGTCAGCATATTTTACAGTTTTTCTTTCCTCCTGCCTCTTCTTCCGTATTTCTTTGTGATTTCATTCCAAATTAAGCTCCGTTTTATTCTTACTTTTCCCGCCCTCCTTCCTTCCTTCTTTTCTTCCTTTCTTTCTTTCTTTCCTGCTTGTCTTCTCTTCCTTTCTTTTTTCTCTCCCTTTCTTTCCTTCCCTCCATCCTTTATCTCCCTGTCTTTCCTCCGTCCCCATCCCTTCCCTCTTTTTCCTTCTCTTCCTCCCTCTCCCCGCTCTTCCTCTCTACCTTTCCCTCCCCCTCATCTTCGCATTTTTCATTCCCACCCATTCCTCCCCCACTGCTTTTCCCTTCTTCCTTCTTCTTCCTCTTCTTCCTCGCTCCCCTCCCTCCTCTTCCTCCATTCTCCCTCTCCCTCTCACCCTCCCTCCCTCCCTCGGTACCAGCATCACTTATTATTCTCTATAATTCTCCCTCCCTCCCTCCCTCCCTTCATCCTGTTTTCCCTCCCCTCTCCACCTCTCTTTCTCTCTCTCTCTCTCTCTCTCTGCCATCTTTCATGTTGTATATTTTCTGTCCATTTCTATCCTCTTACCCATCCATCCCTTCCTCCTTCTTGTCTGTTTATACATCTATCTATCTATGTCTTTCTATCTATCCATCTATCTATCTACAGACGCCCTCTCCTTCTGTTTTTCTCTTCTCTTCTTCTTCTTCTTCTCCTCCTCATGTGATCTGAATTTCCTACTTTTTTTTGCAACATCTTTCTGGAATGTACGAAGCTGCCTCCATGACTTGCTTTTCCTCCTCCTCCTCCTCCTCCTCCTCCTTTCTCCTCATCATCATTTTCCCCTCCTCCTCCTCCTCATCATCATCATCATCATCATTTTCCTCTCCTCCTCCTCCTCCTCCTCCTCCTCCTCCTCCTCCTCCTCCTCCTCCTCTTCTTTCTTGCAAGGGTCCTACGTTGCCTGCAGTCAGTTTATCGTTTTGCATATTAGTTCTGTTTTCCTTCAGTTACGCCTCATTCATGTTGTCGTTTCTTTTCGTCTTCCTTTTTTCCCTTCCGCCCCATTGCTTCTCTTTATCGCCCTCCTCTCCATCTCTCCTCCGTTTCCTTTTCTTTTCTTTTCTTTTTCTTCTTCTTTCCTCTCTTTTGTCTTTTCCATTCTCTTATTCCTCATCCATTCTTTCACCACTTCCTCAATTTCTTCCTTCTCTTCCTTTCCCCGTTCTTCTGTCCTCAGTTCTCTCATTTTTTTTCCTCTCCCTTTCCTTCATCTCTTACTTTTTCTTTTCTTCCAAATTCTCGTCTTTCTTCCACACCAGCTCCTGTCTTACTACTCGCTCCCTCTTCCTCATCCCTTCCCCTTCCCACTTTCCCCTCCCACTGCTTCTCGTCTGCTGTTATCCCCTCCCCCTCCCTTTTCTCTCCCCCTCCCCTCGCCCCCCCTCCCCCCATATGTTGCTGCTCTCGTTTTTGTGCGTCTGCGCGGAACCGGTTAGGCTGTCCTCTGCCGGAACTTGTCCTCGGAATGGTGGTAGTTGTGGTAGTGGGTGTGGTTGTGGTAGTGGTGGGGTGATGGTGGTAGTTATGGTAGAGGGGTGGTATTGGTTGGTGGTAGTAGTTGTGGTATTAGGAGTGGTGGTGGTGGTGGGTGTGGGGATGGTAGTTTTCTTTTTCGTTTTCGTTTTTAAAGGCTCCAACTTGCTTGCATGTTTCGGCCTTGGTCACCTAATGGCGGCTTTCCATGCTGCTCGATCTCTGGCAGCTTCCTTGTTCCCTTATCCCGGAGGTCACACTCGATGACCTCGTCCCATGTCTTTTTCGGTCCGCCTCTCGCAACCCAACCCCTGATGCTAACACCTCTCACTTTCTGCACCCAACTATCATCCCCCATCCTGTCCACATGCCCCTACCATCTCAATCTACCTCTCCTCATCACAACACCAGTACACTCCAGTCCCATCCTACCTCACCATCTCAGTCCACCTCTCCTCATCACAACACCAATACACTCCAGTCCAGTCCTACCTCTCAATTCGTCCATCATAACCCCCCCTCCCCCCAGGCCTCGCACTCAGGGACGCACTGCTCATCCACCTAATCATTGCCACTTCTGAACGTTTGAGCCTGCGAATATCCTCTTCCTTTACTGCCCAGGTCTCACTACCATACAGCTTTAAACTCTTAACGCATGCCGCATACGAAGAGCCCTTAGCACGGGGGGAAAGCCCTCTCAATGTTGGGAGAGGCAACAGCTCCCTGAACTTCTTCCAGTCACTCCTCACTCTAGCCACAGAGCTATCTCCAGCCCCACCTCCAGCACATGTCTCCCAAATAACAAAACTCCTCCACATACTCAAGAGACTCACCAGCAAGTTCAATCCTTCCACGCCTGACAATCTCCACATGCTCTCCCAGACACACCACACACACGAAATCAGCATTATCTCACAGTGTACCTACATAGTTGTGGTATTGATGGTGGTGGTGATGGTAGTAGTAGTTGTTGTGGCTGTAGTGGAGGTGACGGTGGTAGTTTTAGTAGGGGTGATGGTGATGGTAGGCTAGTTGTACCATTAATAGTGATGGTAGTTGTTGTGGTGGCGGTAGTGGTATTGGAAGTTGTGGTAGTGATGGTGGTGGTAGTCGCAGGAGTTATGGTAATGATTTAGGTGATTGTAGTGGTTGTGGTAGTTGTAGAAGTGGTTAATGCGATGGTTGTAGTAATGGTGATAGTTGTGGTAGTAGGAATTGTGGTAGTTTTTATGGTAATGGTGGTAGTGGCGGTACAGGAATGGTGGTAGTTGTGGTGGTATTCTTTAGACTTGATGGTAGTTGTGGTGGTAGTCTTTATGATGTGATGGTAGTTGTGGTACCGTAGTTGTGAAGGTGAGTGGTAGGGATGGTGGTAGTTATGGTACCTGGTAGTAACGATAAGATGATGGTAGTTATGATAGTATCGGAGGTGATCGTAGTGGTAGTTATTATAGAGGTAGGAATGATGGTAGTTGTGGTAGTAGCGGTGGTGGTCGTGCTGATAGGTCTGGTATTGCGGTGGTGGTAATTGTAGTGGTAGGAATGTTGGTAGTTGTGGTAGTCGTGCTGGTAGGTCAGATATTGCGGTGGTGGTAATTGTGGTAGTGGTAGGAATGTTGGTAGTTGTGGTAGTCGTGCTGGCAGGTCAGATATTGCGGCGATGGTAATTGTGGTAGTGGTAGGAATGTTGGTAGTTGTGGTAGTCGTGCTGCTAGGTCAGGTATTGCGGTGGTAATAATTGTGGTAGTGGTAGGAGTGTTGGTAGTGATGATGTCGGTCGTTAAGATGTGATGGTGGTAGTTGTGGTGGTGTGGTGGTTGTGTTGATGTATGGTTTATGATGATAGTGGAAGGAGAGAACGCGGTAGGAGGAAAGGAGAAAGACGTGTTAGAGAGAGAGAGAGAGAAGAAATGAAAGAAAAGGGGAGTATAGAGAAGAAAGTGAAAAAAAAAGTATAAGAAAAGGGAAGGAAAGAAAGAAAAAAAGTGAGACGAGAAAGCGGAAGAAAAAGGAAGATAAGAACAGGAACTGAGAGAAAAAAGAAAGAAGTGTGAAAGGAAGGAGAGAGAGAGAGAGAGGAAATTAAAACCTCCATTTATCACTTCCTTGTCTGCACTCACTTCCTTCATTCTCCCGTCGTGTCTCTTGTTATTCATTCGCTTTCCTTCCTTCATTCTTTTCCTTTTTATCTCCTTTCCTTCCCTTTCTCTCCCCTCTTTCCTGTGTCATTTCTTCCTCTTGCCTTCTTTTCCTCTTCATGTTTCCTTCCTGTCTTCTCGTTTTCACTCATTCTTTTTCTGTTTTCGTATTTCAACTTCACCTTTTATTTCGCATTTCATCCTTCCCTCCTTCCTTGACATCTCCCTCCTTGGTCCTTCATTCCTTCACGTCCTCACCTCCCTTTCAACGTAGTCTCTCTCTCTCTCTCTCTCTCTCTCTCTCTCACCCCTCCATCCCTCTTCCTCCCCTCCTCCCTTCCTCCTTCCCTCTTCACCTTATTATTTAACCAATTAAACTTCCCTTCCCTCCCCTCCCCTCTCCCCGTGCCTCCCTTCCCTCCCCATTCCTCTTGTCTCTTGTAGCAATTTGTCATCCTCTTCTCTCCCCTTCTCCCTTCCCCTCCCCCTCTCCCCCCTTCCCCTCCCCCTCAGTTTCCTTCACTTCCCTCTTTCATTTTTTCGTTTCTCGTTTTTCTTTTTTTCTTTCCTCCCCCATTCCCCTCCTTTCCTCATACATCCCTTATTTTTATTTTTTTAAATCAATTTTTCCTTTGCTTTCACATCATCCCCTCCTTCTTTCCATCTTTCTTTCCTTACCTCCCTCCTTCCTTCTTTCGTTTTATTTTGCTGTCTTTTTCTCTTTTTTCTTTTTTTTTTTTGTTATACGTTTTGTTTATGTAATAGTCATTCTTATTTCTCCTGCCCACGTTCTCGTAAATACTGTATACGTCTCATCTTCCTTTTCCTTTCCTCATCTCGTCTTTCCTCGCCTCTTATATTCTTTATTATTTTCCACTGTATTTTTCCATCTTTTCCTCCCGTCCTTCCTTCTTCTATGCCTTTTCTTCATTCCATGCCCTTCCTTCCTTCATTTTGTTCATTCATTCATTCTCCTATCCGTCCATTTTTTCCTTGTTTTCCTCTCTCCTTCCTTCCTTCTTTCCTCTTTCGTTCCTTCCTTCCTTCCTTCCAGAGTCCCCCCCCTCTCTTCATATTATCTTATCAAGGCACTTAAAACCTTCTTACCTTCTTCTCTCCCCCTGACCCTTCTTTTTTTTCTCTCTCCTTCCACCTTCTTCCTTTCCTTACCCCATCCTCTCCCCATTTCCCTTCTCTTTTCTTCACCCTCCTTCCCGTCTCCGTTATCCCTACTCTCACTCTTTCCAGCATTTCTTTTCCCTCCTTCTGTTCTTAATTCTTTTCCTCTTCTCTCTTCTTCTTTTTCTCCCTGTTCATTCGTCTTTATATTTTTATCCATTCCTCCTCCTCCCCTGCTGTCCTCTTCCTCCCTATTTTCTCATTTTACTCCTCCCTTTTTCCTCCCCTCACAAGTTCCCCTTTCTCCTCCTTCTGTCTCCCCTCTTCCCTCTTTCCCTACATTCCTCCTCGTCTCTCCTTCCTCCATCTTATCGTAAACTCAGTAAAATTGGAACAGTAGCCTTTTTTTTAACATATATGACACGATTTGCATAGACCCATACACTTCTTGGTGCTTGTTCTCCCACCTGGACCCACCGTGGCTCAGTGGTTACCGTGGTTGCCTCCCGAGCTACGTGTGTTGAGAGTAGCGTTTGAAATCCAAGATGTGGTTGACAAAGTGGGTGTTGATTGTACCAGAGTGGGTGTTAATTGCACCAAAGTGGGTGTTAATTGTACCAGAGTGGGTGTTAAGTGTACCAAAGTGGGTGTTAAGTGTACCAAAGTGGGCGTTAAGTGTACCAAAGTGGGTGTTAAGTGTACCAAAGTGGGTATTACTTGTACCAGAGTGGGTGTTAAGTATTCCCTTTGTTCCTTAGTACAGTAGCACATGTTCCCACCCTCCCCTACACTCTCATACATTACCATCAGCTGTAACACTTTCACACGCCGTCCACTTATCACACTTACATCGCCAGCATGAGGAAGGGCTAATCTCTGCCGTCGCTTGTCTTGTACCAGAGTTCACGTTGATGCACAGTACTCGTTTTTATTCATTTTAGTTCCATTTCCTTTTCGTCCCTTCCTTTCTGCCTTCCCTCATACCCTCATTCCTCTTTTCTTGTCCCATTTCTCATCGTCCACACTTCCTTGTCTTCCAGCCATTTCTTTCTCTGTGTTCTTCCCCGTATCTTATTTTCCAACTTAGCGTCCCTCCCTTCTGTGTTATTTTACCTCCTTCCTCACCCTTCCCTTCGTATTCTCCCTCCCACCCATTCTTTCCTCACCCATCCCATCGTATTCTTCCTCCCACCCATTCCATTCTCACCCTTCTATCATGTTCTCCCTCCCACCCATTCCTTCCCCACCCCTATCATCGTATTCTCCCTCCCACCCATTCCTTCCTTACTCTTCCCACTGTATTCTCCTCCCTCCCACTCATTGCATTCTCACCCTTCTTCCATATTCTCCCTCCCACCCATACCCTTCCCACCCTTCTATCTTATATTCTCCCTCCCACCCATTTTTCTCCCCGTCTTATCTGTCCAGGTCGTTAGCATCCCTCCCACGCAACTCCCACTTGGCTCCCCCCCCCCCTCCCTTCTCACCCCTGTTCTTCCTTTCACTTCCTTCTCATTCCGTCTTTGCGCCTCATCATCATCATCATCACTTTTCTTCAACTCTTCCTCTTTTCCCTCCTCCTCCTCCTCCTCCTCCTCCCTCCATATTTAAAAGGTCCTTCCCCCTCTCTCCCTTTAAATTAAATATGTCATTGTACCGAGGTCGTCAGGTCGGCGTTAACCCCGCTGTAATGCCGTCAAGTAGTTATGTTGTTGTTGGTGTTGTTTGTTTGTTATTTGATATGCGTGTCAGTTCTGTTGCTTTTGTTTTTGTGTGTTATTGTACCGATGTTTTATGTTTTGGTTATATTGTTTATGATTAGCCTACGCATGATGGTGGTGATGTGATATTAATATGATGATGATGATTATTATTATTACCCACAATTTATCATCATCATTATTATTATTATTATTATAATTATTATTATTATTATTATTATTATTATTTACTACTACTACTACTATTACTACTTTTTATTCATTTTATGGTGCTTATTTATTTGATTTCTTTTTCGTTATTGTCAGGCCACACTTCAGTATTTTACCGAGAGAGAGAGAGAGAGAGAGAGAGAGAGAGAGTCCTTCCTTGGGCCATATTAGGAAGAAGAAAGGTCCACCCTCTCCATTTCTCCCTCCCTTTCCCTCCATCCTTCTTCCCTCCCTCTCTTCCCTCCCCCCTCCTTTGCCCCCTCCACCCTGTCTACTCCACCCTGTACTGTCACCCTTCCCTTCATCCGCTTCTCTCCATTTTCTCTCCCTCTGCTCCTATAGTCTGTCCTGGTGTTGTCATTCTCTTCTTTCTTTATATTTATTCTTTTCTCCCTCATTCCTTCTCTCCTTCCTTCCATCTTTCCTTCCTTCAGTCCTCCAATCCTTCCTTCTTCCTTTCCTACTCACCAATCTCCCTGCCTTCCTTCTCTCTTGTACCTCTTTCACTCTTCCTTTCTTCTTATGCATATCAGTTCTTATAATTCCGTCCTTCTTTCCTTCAGTCTTTCTCTCGTCTCTTTCCATCCCTCCTTCCCACTTCCCTCCCCCCTTCCTAATTTTCTTCACTTTCTTCTCCCCCACCCCTCCTCCTACTCCCTCTCCCCCCCTTTCCATAGCACACTCCACCCACCGTAACCTTCCTCTTTAACCCCTCCCTCCCACTCTCCCTTTCCTCCCCTCCCACATTCTCCCTCGGTCACACCATTCCTTCCCGCCTCACTCACTCCTCCTTCCTTCCATCATTTGAGTGTAATAGTATTTGCCTTATATTCTTTGTTATTCTCTTGATTTTACTTTACATCCTTCCATCCATCCTTCCTTCCCTCCTTCCTTCCCTTCTTCCTTCCTTCCTTCCTTCCTTCCTTCCTTCCCATCCCTCCGTCCTTCCTGGTCTCTAATGATTTTTTTTTCTCCTTTCTCTTCCATATTTCCAGTGATTCAACTACTGTTCGTCTCTCTCTCTCTCTCTCTCTCTCTCTCTCTCTCTCTCTCTCTCTCTCTCTCTCTCTCTCTCTCTCTCTCTCTCTCCATCCGGCTAGATTAGACAACAGACGGGCAATCCTGGTAACGGAGCACTGTCAGCAGAGAGAGAGAGAGAGAGAGAGAGAGAAATAACGTGGAGAGAGAACCCAAAGATAGAGAAGAGGCTGAGAAAGAGCAGTAAATAAATAAATGAGAGAGAGAGAGTTTGTAAGAAAATTGCCTTTTGAGGAACACTCTAATAACAAACATCCTTAGCGCTGACAGTGTTTCTCTTCGAAGTTGTCTGCCTTCTCCCTCTTCCCTATTTCTTCTATCCTTTTCTTCATTCATTCATTTATTCTTTCATTCTTTTCTTCATTCATTCATTCTTCCCTTCATTCATTCTCTCCTCCCTTTCTTCCTTTATGCATTCATTCATTCTTTTCTTCATTCAGTCATCCATTCCC
>NC_137018.1:50068184-50185684 GCF_032717465.1 Coenobita brevimanus
AGGAAAGACATTAGGGATGGGGAAGGGGAGAGGGGTGAAAAGAGGGAGGGGAGAAGGGGAAAATGGAAGTAGATGAACGGGGAGGAAGGAATGAGGGAGAGTGGGGAGGAGAATGACGATGGGATGGAGGAGTAATGGAGTGAGGGGAGTAAAACAGGTGTACAAAGGAAAGCAAACAGCACCAGAACTGTTGGTCCTGTCGTGGCTGTTTGGTGTGGGAAAGGTTACTACAGACAAAACAAATATATCAGCTGAAGACAAGGAAAAAACAGGAAGGTGTGGAGTAAAGGGAGGTGGGGGAGAGACGATAGAGGGGAGGAAGGAAGGAGGGGTTGGAGGGGTGTGTGTAAAAGTAGAGGGGTGACAGACAGAAGGTACGGGGAGAACAGGGGAGGGGGTGAAGAGACTGAAGATGAGGGGGAGGGGAGAAGGGAGTGAAGGAAGTGGGAGCGATGAAGAGTAGAGGGAAGGGGGAAGAGACAGAAGGTAGAGGGAGGGAAGGGGGAGGAGAGGAGAGGGGGGGAGGGGAGAGAAGGGAGAGGGAGGTTGAGGTGAGGTGTGGAGGTGTTGTCAAGGGCGAGCATGGCCTGAGGGGCTGGCTGGCTGGCTGGTCGCGTTGGTGTTTCTCAAGGACCATCGCTACCTCCCTCACTACTTCTCCCTGCCTTACTCCCTTTTCCTTCTCCCTTCTTTACTCCCTTTTCCTCCTCTCTACCTGGCTCCCTTACTCCGTTTTCTCCCTCCTTTACTCTCCCTACCTTACTCCATCCCTCTTTCCTTCACGCCAAACCTCTCTTCTCCTTTCATACATTTCCCTTTTCTTACCTACCTGTTTCCTTATTTCTCTCTCTCTCTCTCTCTCTCTCTCTCTCTCTCTCTCTCTCTCTTTCTCTCTCTCTCTCCCCTTCCCTCCCTCCCTCCCCTTATCGGTACCTGTAACCTCAACTCTTTCTCCACTTTCTTTTGTTCTTTGTCTACCCCCCCCCCCACCACTCCCTCTCCTTCCCTCTCTCCCTCACCTGTCTCCATTCTCTCCCTCTTTACCTGTCTCCATCTCTTCCCACCGTCTTTTTCACCTTTATTTCCTCTCTGCAGTCATTTTAACCCCTGCCTACCACCTCCTCCTTTCTCTTCTCCCCTCCTCTTTTTCCTTTCCCAACTTCTTCCTCCTGCCTCTCCCCATCCCTCTCCTTCTCCCATCTTCTCCCCGTGCCCTCCCTCTCTTTCTCCCTCACCCTTCTTCCCCCCCATCCCCACCCCTCCCTCTACCTACACACTTTTACTTTCACCCTTTTCTCTCATCTGATTTTATGCATCAGTCCAGCCTTTATCTCATTAAACGTTTGCTCTCTTCATGTAAGTTTATCTCCCTACTTCCTTCCTTCTCCCTTTTTCTCTCTTCTCCACTCCTCTCTTTTTTATCTCTCTTTCTGGCCTCTTGGTTTTCATGTCTTATCTTACTCCTCTCCTCTTTACTTTTTTTTTTTTTATTAATTCTCTCTACTCTCCCCCCCCACTTTCTCATCCGTCCTCAGTACCTTTTTACCTGTCTTTACATTGTTTTCATTTCTTTGGGGTACCTCTTTATTTTCTTCGTTTTGTCTTCATTTCTTCCATTCATCCTGTGCTTCTTGTATCCATTTTCTTTGTATTTCTTTCTCCCATTCTTCACTTCCATTTTCCTTTTCTGTCTTTCATTTTCCTTGTTTTCTCTGTATTTCTCAGGTTTTCGTTCAGTGTTTTCTTTGTCCCAGGTCTTTTCCTCCTCTTTCTTCCTCCTTCATCCCCCTCTTCCTTCCTCCTTCCTCCCCCCCATCCCCCTCTTTCTTCCTCCTCCCCCTCCCATCCCCCAGCCTTTCTCTCGCTTACTTTCTCTCTTCCAGCGCTCACTTTCCACGCCGCCCTTGACATCCTTCCGTCTAACACTCAGTCGATGTTGTTATGCCGTAGAAGGAATACATAGGTTGTTGTGGATACTTATTTAATTAATTTATTTTTTGTCAGGTAGGGAAGGTATGGTTGGATGTGGATTAAAGGACACACACACACACACACACACACACACACACACACACACACACACACACACACACACACACACACACACGCGGTCTCTAGGATTCTTTATAAATGTCACTTCAGGACCGCAGTTATATACCTTCCCTTAAGTATTCTGACCCACGATAGCCTAGCCTCGGGGTCCTACGCAGCTGGCAAGGGAACAGGATTTTTTATTTTTTTATTTTTTTTTTTTGCTGACCAGAACACAGGGAGAGCCCGTTTCCGAGATCAGGGTTGTGTGTCTCCCCTCTGGCCAAAAAAAAAAAAAAAAAAAAAAAAAAAAAAAAAGCTTAGTTTTCGTGTTTTTTTTTAATTATTATTATTATCTTTATCGTCTTCATCATCATCATTTTCTCTTATTTTTTCTCATTCATCTTCGCGACCTTTTCTCCTCCTCCTCCTCCACCACCACCACCACCCCCACTTCCTCCTGCACCATCACCCTCACCACCACCACCACTTCCTCCTGCTCCTCCTCCTCCACCACCACCACCACCACCACCACCCCCACTTCCTCCTCCTGCACCATCACCCTCACCACCACCACTTCCTCCTGCTCCTCCTCCTCCTCCTTCTTCACCACCACCACCACATCCTCCTCTTCCTCCTCCTCCTCGAAATTTGCCATCATGGAAGTTTACTTAATCTGTTCTTTCCTCCATCTTTTTCACTCCCTCTACTCCCGCCTCTCTCCTCTCCTCAGTTCCAGGTATTTTTCTCCCCCTCTCTCCCACTTTTCTCCTCCCCCCCCTTTTTCACTGCCCCCCCCCCCTCTAGAATATATGTTCGCTTTTTTCTTCCTTTCTCTCTTCCAGCTCTCCCTCCTTTTCCTTGCTTCTCAGCCCTTTCCTTCTTTCCTTCCTTCCTTACTTCTATTCCTCTCTACCTCTCCCTGCCCTCTCACTCTCATCTCTTCATTTCCCATCTGTCTCACTCTTTTCCATCCCATCCATCTCTACCTGTATCTCTCTCTCCTTTTTATTTTTCATTTCTTATTCTCTTCTCCATTCTTCCCCTCCTCATTCCTACCCTCCTCCCTCCCCCTCTTCATTTCCATTCCCTTTTATCTCTTGACTATTACATCTCTCCACTATATTCTCTCTTTACCTCCCCCTCGCTCTTTACCCTCTTTTTCGTGTTCCTCTCTTATTCCCTCATTTATTTTCTGGCTCCCCCCCCCCCGCACCTCTTTTCATTATTTCCATTTTGTCTTTATCTTCCAATTTTTTATGCTGCCTTTTCCCTGTATTTCTTCCTTTATTATTATTATTATTATTATTTTACCCTTTGTCTTTCCCGTCTGCCTCGTTTCCTCTTAAGAATATATATATAATTCATCCACACGTGCTCTCTCCCTTTTCCCTTTTCTTTTTATGGCAAATATTGCTTCTTTTTTTTTCTGTCTGATCTCTTCTTTATTCATATATTTCTTCATTTTTCGTTTTTTCTTTATCTTTTTGCTTTTTTTTTTTCGTCCCGTCCACGTGTCATAATTATCCCGTACCTTTTTTTTTCTCGTTTCTCTCTCTCTCTCTCTCTCTCTCTCTCTCAACCATTCCATTTTTCATGCCCTCCGTCCTTCCTCCACACACACACACACACACACACACACACACACACACACACACACACACACACACACACACACACACACACACACACACACACACACACACACACACACACAATGCCCTCCTCCTACAATCCCTCATCCTCCATTTGGGGGATGAGGGGGGAGGGAGTTGAGGGACGTATGTATAACCGGGCAGCTCCACAGCCTAGTTATACCAGCGCCACCACATGAAGGCGGCCCCACTCCAGCACCGTCGTTTTGAAGGGGTTACCTGTAATTTTGCACCCCCCCTACCTGGATAAAGTCGCACGTGTGGCATGAAAGGGTTGTCGGTATGATGTTATGGTTCGATGATTGAGGAGGGATCAAAAGGTGTGTGTGGTCTGTGTAACTCTTTGTAATGGCGTTTCTTTCTCCCCCTTTTCCTCTCCCAGCATCTTATCCTCCTCCTCCTCCTCCTCCTCCTCACAGGCTGCTTCATTTTTGCCTCCCCTCGTACTCTCTCTCTCTCTCTCTCTCTTAATAGTTTCACCAATCCCTTCATTATCTACCTCCCTCCCTCCCTCCCTCCCCAGCTTCTCTCATCCTCTCCTCTCCAGTCTCTCACTCCTCCCTTCTCCCCCTCCCTCCCTCCCCTGGCTTCTTGTTCAGTCCTCTCCTTCCCTTCCTCTTTAATTTCCTCTTACTGATTTTTATTTTTTTGATACTCTTGTTTTTTCTTCGTGCTTTCTTTTTCTTTTTTCTTCATTTTCTCTCTCTCTCTCTCTCTCTCTCTCTCTCTCTCTCTCTCTCTCTCTCTCTCTCTCAGCTTAATCCCTACCTCCTTCCGTCCTGCCTCTCATGCCTGTGTATATTTCTCTCTTCTTTCCTCCTCCTTTCCTCTATTTTCTGTCTAGCTTTCCTCCTCTCTTCCTCCTCCATTCCATTTCTCTTCCTCCTTTCGTTCTCATTGTTGTTTTCTTCCATATTTTCTCCCTTTCCTTGCATTCCTCCTCTTTTTCCTTCTTTCTCCTTTTCCTCCTAACCTTCCCTCCCATTCCTCTTGATTTACTAACCAGACAAGAGTCCTCCAACCTTCTTTTTGTCCTTCCTTCCTTCCCTCTTTTCCTTCTCCTACCTCCCTCCGTCCTTCCTTCTTTACATTTTCTTCTTTGCTTTCCGTCCCTCCCGTCCCTCCTTTCCTCCTTTCTTCTTTTTCTTTTCCCCCTCTCTCCTTCCTTTCTTCTTTCCCCCTTCCTCCCTCCCTCCTGCCTTCCTTCCTTCCTACCCTCCTTTTTCTTCTTTTCCTCTCCCTCCCTCCGTCCTTTCATCCTTCCATCTCTCATCCTTCCCTCCTTTCTTCCATCTTTCATCCCTCCCTCCCTCCCTTCCTTCCTTCCCTCCTTCCCTCCATCCTTCCTTCGTTGCCTCCTCACCTGGTCTCATCTCCATTAACACTCCTTGCACTGGAGCCGAAATCTCCTCTTCCCTCTCCTTATTAGTTCAATCTCTCCCTCCCTCCCTCCCTCCCCACTCCCTGTCCCCCTCCCTCCCTCTCTCCTCCCTTCCCCTCCCCTCCTTCACCTTTGATCCGGTCCTTATGCCGCCTCCCCCATTGTGTGTGTGTGTGTGTGTGTGTACGGTATGCTTTTCTGTGTACATGTCTACCCTCCCTTATCTTTTTTTATTAATGTATTTCTCAATCAGTCTGTATCGGTATTTAAACGCACCTACTGGTACTTACTGTCTATCTATCTATTTATCTATCTATCTGCCTTTATAGTACACACCATATATGTTAATCTATGTACTGTTTATCTACTGACCTATTTGTATCTATCTGTTATCTATATATCTATCTGTCTGTCTATCTATCTTTCTATCTGTTTGTCTATTTATCTATGTCGATCTGTGTCTATCTATCTATCCGTAATACATGTTAAGATGTGGGTGTGCCTGAGGGTTTGTGAAATACATTATTCCAAAAATTCTTATAAAAGGGGAAAAATGATTTTAAGGAAAAACTTTTCAAACTGCCACGCGAAGTAACAGGATAGCCGCCCCAGTATCCTTCCTTCCTTCCTTCCTTTTTTCCTTCATTTCTCTTTTCCCTCCTGTTTTCATTCCTTCTTTTTTCTTCCTTCGTTATCCTTTCTTGCCCTTTTAACACATCCTTCTCTTCTTCTTTCTCTCTTATTCCTCCATCTCCATCAGTCTTGTCTTCCTTCCCTCCTTCCTTCCTTCCTTCTCACTGTCTTTTTCTGGCCTTCCTTCATTTTTCCGTTCCTCTTCCTTTTTGTATTTATTCCTTCTTCCCTTCAGCCTTCCTCTTTTCCTTTTCCTCTTGGCTCCTTCCTCTTTCTTCCTCCCTGTTTCCTCCTTCCCATTTCCTCCCTCTTCTCTTTCCTCCTTCCTTTTTTCGTTCCTCCATTCCCTTTCCTCCTTCCATCCGTCTTTTTTTCTCCTTTCTTATTGTCAGTACTTTTTCCCCTCCCCTTCCTTTCAGGCGCGGTAACCAGATACCTGGCTGAGTATCCTGCCCCTTCTTCCTTCATTTCTTCCTTCCTCCTCCATTTTTTCCTTCCTTCATTACTTCCTCCTTCCTTCGTTTCACCCTTGCTTCCTTCCTTTCTTCATGCTCCCTTCCTTTCTTCATGCTCCCTTCCTTCATTCATTTCTCTCCCTTCTTCCTTCATTTTTCCTCCTTTCGTGTCTTTCCTCTTTCGTTCCTGTCTTCGTTTTCGTTGAGTGCTTTTTCCTGTGTCCTTTGTTTTCCATTTTCTTTCTTTTTTTCCTTCTCTTCTTCGTTCCCCCCCCCCCTCCCTCTGTTTTAGCTGTTTCCTCCGTCCTTCCTTTCTCTCTCTCTCTCCTTTCCTGTCTGTTCCTTTCTTTCTCCTTCTCTTTCCTCCTTCGTTTCCGCCTTTCTCCTTTGTTCTTTCCATTTAACTTTCTCAGCTGACTTCTGTACCACCAACATATTTCTTCCATTCTCTCTCTCTCTCTCTCTCTCTCTCTCTCTCTCTCACCCACCCACCTTACCTCCTTCCTCCATTGTCCTTTCATCCCCTTTTTCTCTCCTCTTCCTCTCCCTCCTTTTCTCCTCTCAGTTCTTCTTATTCCTTACTTTTTCCTCTCTTTCCTCCTCTTTGCCTTCCTTCTTCTCTTCTCTTTCCTCATACCCTCTCTCTTCATCCCTTTTCCCTTCCTTGCCCATTTTTCCCTCCTTTTCCCTTTCCTACTGTGTCGTATTGTTTCTTCCTTTCTCCATCCCTCTCCCTGTCTCTTTCTCTTCCTTCCTTCTATAGTTCCGGTATTTCTCATGTATTTTTCCTCTCACTGCCAGCTTCCCTCTCTTCTATCATGTTTTCTCTTTCCTCCGTCCCTGTCTCTCCCTCTGGCTTATTTTCGGTATTAAAATTGCCTTCCTATCTCGTCATGTTTCTCCATCCCTCTGTCTTGTCTCTCTCCATCCATTCCATCATTTTCCTCCTCCATCTTTCCCTCAATTCTCACTGCTTTCCTTCTTAATTCATCAGTCCTCCCTCCCTCTTTCCCTCCCTCCCTCCTTCTTTTCTAACTTCCTTCCTTCCTTCCATCTGTCAGTTTTCTTCGTCGTACCCACCTACTACCTACCTTCCCTTCCCTTGCCTTCCCTCCGTCAGTTTTCCCTCCACCTCGCTTCCTCCCTTTTATCCATGCTCTTCCTCTGCTTCCCACTCTCACCCTCAGGCTATGTACTGATATTAAAATTGCCTTCTCAGCTCATCTCTCCCTTTATCCTCCCTTCGTTCTCCTTCTCTCCCTTTTATTCTCCCTCCCACCCTTCATTCCCTTAATTCTCCCTCTTCACCATTTCCTTTATTTTTCATCTTCTCTTCCTTATTCTCCCTCTTTTCCTTCCTTTCATCTCTCCTATTTTCTCCCTCCTTCCATCCTATTCTCCTCCTCCTTCAATCCTTCTGCTCTCCTTCTTCTTTCCTTCCTTCCTTCATTTCCTTCATTCCGCCAACCCTTCTCTCGTGGTAGTAAAATCTTCCTCCCAGCTCATCTCTCCTCCTACCTCCTTCCCCACATTTTTTCCTTCCCTTCCTTCATTCTGCCATTTTTCTCCTCCCTTCTCCCTCCCTTCATCTTCCTCGAGGTATTAAATTTGCCCTAGTACTGTTGATCATGTCTTCCCCTTTTCTCCCCTCCCCTCTTTCCTTCCTTCTTTCCTTTCTTCCTTCTTTTTTCATCCTTCCTTCCTTCCTTTCTTTGTTTTTCTTTCCTTCCTTCTTCCATCGTTTCTATTTTTTTCCTTATTTTTCCCCTTTTCTTTCTTTTTTCATATTTTTTTCCCATTTTTCCTTCCACCCTTCCTTCCTTCCTTCTTCTTTCTCTCCTCATGTTTTGATATCCCCCTCCCAGCTTAACTCTCCTCCTCCTTGCCACCCGTTTCTCTTTCCCCTTCCTTCATCCTTTCATTTTCTATTTCCCTCTTGCCACCTTTTCCCTCTTTCCCTCAGGACACTAAAATTACCCTCCCACTTTGTCCCCTTTCTTTCTGTCTCCTTGGCTTTTTTTTCCTTATTTTCATTTTTTTCATATTCCATTTGTTTTTCTCTGCTTACCTACCCTCCTCTTTCATTTTTTCTCCCCTCTTGTTATCTTGCTTCATTTCTTTCTTCATTCTTCCTGTCTCACTCTTTTCCTTCATTCTTCCTGTCTTGCTCTTTTCCTTCCAGCCCTCTTCCTTTTTGGTTTCCGTTTAATGTTCTCTCATATATTTTGTTTTTTCTTCTTTTCACTTGCGTTATTTTAACTGACTCTCCATCCCTCCTTGCCTTCGTACTTGTCTCTTTCTCTTTTCATCATACACTTCCTTCTTCCATCTTGTAATATTCCCTTTTTCCTGTGATGGTGATGATGATGATGATGGCACTAATAATAATAGTAGTAATAATGGTAATAGGTTGACAGATAGGTAAACAAGTTATTTCAAGAATATTTCGATCATAACCATCATCATCATCATTGGTAACATTCCAAATTCATCGCATCATCATCGTTATTTTCATCATCATCATTATTTTCATCATCATCATCATCATCCCACCCTCACCCTCCTATTAAACCATCATCATCACCATCGTCTCCTTAGTGTACGCGCCAATATTATTCCCCGCCAATAAAGTGTCATTCCCTGGGTTTTAGCGGGTTTTAATTATGGCCTGATCATTTTTAAAGGGCCAGGGTTTAAAGGGATATTTAACGCACATGTATACATTTACACACACACACACACACATACACACACACACACACACACATCGGTACGTACTCTCTGTATACGTTAGTGTTGCCCTACGTACACGGAGATAAACACTGACGTGCAGACGACTCATGCATCATCGTGGATTGCGTACATACATCTTGCATGCATATCCAAGTTGCATGCATGGACCTCTCTCTCTCTCTCTCTCTCTCTCTCTCTCTCTCTCTCTCTCTCTCTCTCTCTCTCTCTCTCTCTCTCTCTCTTTCACACACACACACACACTCGCAGAAATAGACTTGCTTGTAAAGTGCGTACATAAAAACACGCACACAAAGACACAGACATGTTGTTGGGCTACATGTGTACGCATATACACACACACACATACATACCGGTACTTTAACATTTTGCATTCCTACGGTCACATACATAAACCGGTACCAGTATGTACAGTTAACACACACACACACACACACACACACACACACACACACACACACACACACACACACACACACACACACAACTGCACTTACATGTACTCATTCGTCATATCCATGCAGTCTTCCACACATACATACATACATACATATACATACACTTGCATAATATACCATGAACGTAGGAGTATTAATTTTATTCTTAGTATTATACACGTGGATTTAGGGAATATTTTCTTTGCCAAAATGGGAAAATATATGCTTATAAAGGAAAATGTGAAGGGAAAGTTTTGAGACTAGCGGTAGGGGTAACGGGATGGTCTGGTGTGTAGCCTCTCTCTCTCTCTCTCTCTCTCTCCCTCTCTCTCTCCTTCGTTTCTTCCTCCTTGACACGTTTAGTTCCTTGTCTTTCATTTTCTTTAATCTCCTTCTCTCTTTTCTTCTCCTTTTCTTCTGTTTTGTTTTTTTGCATCTTCCTTTCTTCTCATTGATTCCATTTGACTTCCTTCCCTCCTCCCATCCTTCATTTTTTTCCCCTCCTCCCATTATTCTTTTCATTCTACATTCTTGTTTCCTCCCGTCCTTCATTCATTCCTTCTTTTCTTTCCATCCTTCCTTCCTTCCATTCATTCTCCATCCATTTTCTACCTTCCATCCTTTTCTTCCTTCTTGTTTTTATTTTCTTTAACCTTTCTTTCTTTGTTTTTCCCTCCCTCATTCCTTCGATAGTAAATTTAACTCCTTCCTTCCATCCATCCATCCCCCCTTCCTTCCTTCCTTCCATCCATCCATCCATCCATCCATCCATCCATCCATCCTTTCTTCATTTCTTCTTTCCTTCCTTCGTACATTCGTTCTTTCCTTCATTCCTCTTTGTCTGTCACCCGTGCTGGGAAAAAGAAAGTTTCCGTAGGCCTAATGAAGGAGGGAGGGAAGGTAGAAAAATACAGTGATGGAGAGAAGAACTGGGGCGGAAATGATAGGGGAGGGAAGGAGGGAGGAGGTGAAGGAGGGAGAAAAGGAGGAGGGAAGAAAATGAGGGTGTGAAGAAGGGACAAAAGGAAGAAGGATGGAAAGACGAAAGAAAGGAAGGAACGAAGAGGGGAAGGGAGAAACTGTGGAGGTGAAGGAAGGAGAGAAGGAAAAGAGATGGAAAGAAGGAGGGAGGAGGTGAATGGGGAAACTAAGGAGGCGAAGGAGAGAGAGAAGGAAGAAGGATGGAAAGAAGGAAGAAACAGGGGAAGGGAGGGAATGAGGAGGTGAAGGAGGGAGAGCAGGAAGGAAGGAAGGTGGAGGAGAAAGGAGACGCGGGAGGGGAAAAGAGGGAGAGAAGGAAGAAGAATGGAAAAAAAAAAAAAGAAGAGGATGGAAGGGTAAGGAAAGAAATAGAATTGGTTGGAAAATAAGTGATGGATAGAAGGAAGGAATAGAGGAAGGAGGGAGGAACGAGAGGGAAGGAGAAAGAAGGAAGAGAAACAAGGAAGAACTAGTCAACACAAGAGAAGGAAGGAAGGAAGGAAGATGTGAAGGATGAAAAGATGGAAGATGTTTTAAGAAATGGTCAACATCTTAACATACTTCTGTATTTAAAACTTTCATAAAATAGGGGATGAAAGAAGGAGAAGAGGAGGACAGGAAGGAAGAGGAAGAGAAGAGGAAAGAGGAGCAGGAAAAAGGCAAAGTAAATGGAGGATTGGAAGGAAGGGGGAAGTAAAGGAAAGGAAGGAGGATGGAAGAAGAGGAACAGCGATGAGACAAAAGGGAGAAAGAGAGGGTAATATAAAAATGAAAGCGGAAGTAGGAGAAGAAAACGGAAGGACGGAAGATACGGTACAATATATAGGAAAGAGAAGAGAGAGAGAGAGAGTTAAGATAGATTTATAGTGAGGAGATAGACATAGCAGAATGGGCCAGATAGATAAAGATAGTAAAACGATAGATTGATGTTAAGGGAGGAATTTTAGATATACGAAGATAAAAATTGATACTTGGATGGCCAGATAGATTGATAGAGATGAGGGGGATAGATAGCCAGATGGAGAGAAGAAGGGAGGGAGGGAGAGGGAATACCAGATGGAGGGAAGGTAGGAGGGAGGGGGAATGCCAGATGGAGGGAAGGAGGGAGGGAATTTGTGGGAGGAGGCAAAGTCTTGAAGTTAAACCCTTGTGGTGGCTCATTGACACTTAAAGTTTCCTTCATTGCTTCCTTCCTTCCTTCTCTCTTTTCTTCCTTCCTTCTCTCCTTCCCTCCTTAAACCCTTTGCTCCTCCCAATTTCCTTCACTTACGCCCTTTCCTTCTTGTCATCTTTCTTCCTTCCTTCTCCTTACCTTCCTCTTTCCCTTCCCTCCTTCCTTCGCTTTTGTATTTGTTTTCCTTCACTTATTTTTTTTCTTTTCATTTTAATTCCATCGTTTATCCCTTCCTTCATTGTCTCTTTTAGCTTTTTCCTTCCTTCCTTCTCACCCTCATTCTTTCCTCCTTCCTTCATTCCTTCGTTTTTTCCTTCACTCATGTTTCCGTCTACTCTCACGTTCACAGTATCCTTCAATTTTTCCTTCGTTCACCTCCCCTGTCCTCCCCTTTCTTTTTTCTCTCATTTTCCTTTCCTTCTTCGCGTCTTGTTTTCCTTCTTTCCTTCGTACGGTACCTTATTGTATAGAAGGAGCTAAGAAGAGAAAGAAAAAAACAGACGAAGGAAGAACACAAAGGAAGACAAAGTAGAGAGATTATTACAAAGAAGAAGTACAAAACAAAGCAGAGAAGAAATGGGAGTACAAGAGGAATGCAAAGAGGAGCCAGGAGTTCAAAGAAAGTAATTTTATTGCAAGAGATTAAAGAGACGTAATACGACTTTGGTATCTAATCTATGAGGAAATGATAAGTATAATAAAGGAGAGAGAGAGAGGAGGGAAGCGTCTTGTTATTAACGTCATTGTTTATTATATTTAGCCTTTAATGTCTTACCTCCCCCCCCCCTTCTTCCTTGCTCCCTCTTTCCCTCTCCTCCGTCTTTTCTCCTCCTCCTTCCTCCACCCCTCTCCTATGTCTTTTCTCCTCCCTTCCTCCTCCATCTTCCTTTCTTTCCATTCCCCTCCGTTTCCCCTCTCCATCTTATCTGTTTGTCTTCCGTCCTCCTCCCTCCATCATTTCTTTCTTTCATCTTTTCCTCCTTCCTCACAAGCTTTTCTGCCCTCTTGTTTCTCCTTCCCTCTCCCATCTCCTTCCCATTTTCCTCCTCCATCACCCTTCATCGTTTCCCCTCCCTCTCTCATTCTTCTCTTCCTCCCCGTTTCATTCTCTCCCATCTTCCATGTTTATCCTCCCCATTATTCATCGTAAGATCTTATTTCTCCTTCCTCCCTCCTCTCCCCCATCCGTAGTCTTTCCCCCTTTCTCTTTCCTCTCCCTTTCTTCTCCCTGTAGTTTCATTTCTCTCCTTTCCTCCTCTACTCTCCGTTTCGTTCTCTCCCAGCATCTTCCTCTGTACCTCCTACTTTCATTTCTTTCTCCTATTCCTGTTTTTTATCCTGTCTACTCGTATCTCCCAATTCCTTTTCTCCTTATGTCCTTTATTTCCTTGCCTCTTTTTCTTTTTATTCCAGTGTTCCTGCCTCCTTTATTTTCCTGCTTCTGTTGTCTCTTCCTGTATCCCAGTGACCTTTCTCCTTTATTACCTAAAAGGACGCCCACTCAATTTCCTTCACTCGTATTGTTTCTCTTTCTACCCCCTTTCTAATTTCTATGTCTTTATTCCACTGTGTGTTTTTTTTTCTCCTTTATTTTTGGAAGGGCCACCCACTCCCATTACTTCCTTGCTTTATTATATTCTTTTGCTGCTGCCCTTTATGTCACTTCTTCCATTTTCCCCTCTCATGCCAGTGATCTTCCAGTCGCCCTTCTTGTTACCTAAAAGCCCATTCACCTCCTTCCCCATTCCCTCCCTCTGAATAATCCCTCTACCTTTCCACCTCCCTCCCTCCCTCCCCATTCCCTCCCTCTTAATAATCCCCCTACCTTTTCCCTTTACTCTAACGCTTTGCCCAAACTTTTACCCTAACTCCACCCTCGACGATTCTGCTGCTGTTCATCGTTCTCCTCCTCCTCCTCAATTTTTTTCGTGTGTGTGTGTGTGTGTGTGTGTGTGTGTGTGTGTGTGTGTGTGTGTGTGATACGTACTTCCTGCTTTCTCGGACATCAGTACTGGAAGCTATATATGGTCCTGATGGTGTTTCTCTCAAGTTCTTCTCAAAAACTCTGCTTCCTTACTGACACCTTGCGTAGGGAAGCTTTGGGCGTTGTATATCAGCTTTCACCTTTTCTTAATGTTACAAGTTTGCGGTCATTCGCGTATCCCAGAAACGGTGACTGTCCCTAGCCATAAAACTCTAGCCCAGTCACTTAGATCTTATACAGTGTTTACAGCTTCGTGTCATTTGTTTACACTTTCATTGCTAAAAGTTTCCCTTAGGTGAGTAAAAACGTGCTGTGTTAGCCGATGGAAATGACCAAGTGAGGCTCAGCTGTTGAAAGTATTAGCCAAATAGGGAGATTGATTTTGCGTTTAGTGTGGGTCTTGTCTTGAGGCTCCACTTCAGTCTTACATTCTTTGCAGACTCTTGGTAACCCTCATATCGGTAATTTAGTGAATATGTACCTGTCTCTGTCTGACACATATTTTTACATTTTCTAGTTTGCCTCCCACAGTTCTTATCAATCATTTCGTGCCTTTTTTTTTTTTTGTTGGGCATCCTCTACCTGCAATTATAGAGTCCGTGATCCTCAGCCAAATTTATCAAGTGTGGAGTTCCTCTGGGCTCTCATCTTTTACCAGCCCTTCGTGAATCCTTAAATATAATCTGAGCTGAATATATAATTTTGCTGTCCACTCATACGGTGATAAATCCACCACTCCGTTCTTTCACCTGCTAACTGCCGCGTCCATAACTATCGCTGTTATTACAAGCTGTTAGAGTATGCCACAGCTGACCTCTGATTTATTTCCTGGTCTCCCTTTCACCTTAGTTTTATTGGTTTATTTCACGTCTCTGCCTCTTCCCTTTGCTTCCTTCCTTTCCCTCCACACTTCCTATCCCTTCTCCCTTCTTCACTTACTACCTCCTCTACTCATATATCTCCGTGTCTCCCTCCCTCCCCTGTATCCCCAATTTCTCAACATACGATATCTTCATTCCCTCCCTATCTCTTACCAGCCATCCCTTAATTTCTCCCTTGCCATTCTCTCCCCGTGGCCTTGTAATCTCCCTACCTTGTGCCATCTACGCTAAGCTCCCTACCTCGCTCCCTACGCCGCCGTAAGGGAGCAAGTTCTGCCGTAAAACGAGGGAGAGGGACAGTAAAGTAGGGAGAGAAAGTTTAATCCAGTCTCCCTTTTATTCTCCCTCACGCGTTTGTCCATCCTTGGCCCCCTGTCTGTCTGTC
Source organism: Coenobita brevimanus (assembly GCF_032717465.1). Classification (NCBI taxonomy): domain Eukaryota; kingdom Metazoa; phylum Arthropoda; class Malacostraca; order Decapoda; family Coenobitidae; genus Coenobita; species Coenobita brevimanus. The sequence goes on from NC_137018.1 coordinate 50,082,933, forward strand.
TGTCTGTCTGTCTGTCTGTTTTTTCTTTATATGTTTTTCTTCCATTTCTTCTTTTCTTTTCTCCCCCCCCCCTTCCTGTAATCTGTCTGAGTGTCTTTTATTGTTATTTTTTATTATTATTTTCTCCTCATTTTGTCTTTCTCCCATCTTTGTCTTTTATTATTATTATTATTATCTTTTATTATTATTATTATTATTATTATTATTATTATTATGTCTATTTCTCCCATCTTTGTCATCATCATCATCATTATTATTATTATTATTATTATTATTATTATTATGTTTCTCATATTTCTCTGCCAGTATTTTTCCCATCTTTGTCTCTTGTCATTTGTTCATCGGTAACTTTATAAGATTCATGAAATCTGTATCTCTTTCTCCATTATTTTATCTATCATCGTCAGACTGTACATTATCAGTTCTTCTCTATCTATCTGTCTATCTCTCTATCTATCCCCCTTTTTTTTTTTTCGCCTTGCAGTCCTATCTTTGTCCATGTACTTTTCTTCCTCCGTACAATTTATCTATTTATGTACACATATCTATTTGTCATTCCATCGTTCCTCGTATATGGCCATTCGTTCATATTCTTGTCTTGCCCTTTGTCTGTGTATTTTATCTTATTCTACTTCCTCTACATTTTTTCATTGATTCATCTTCGTCGTCCACCCATCCATGATTTCCAGACCACTTACCACGAAACTTGAAACATAAAACAAACTAGGCCTCTTGATTAATGTAGTCCAAAGTATTCATCTATTTTTGTATCTACCCTTTTTTCTTCGTCTTTCACTTTTCTTTGTTGTTCTTCTTATCCTGTTCTTCTTTCACTTTATTTTCTTAATCCTTTTCTTCTTTCACTTTTCTTTATTGTTCTTGATAATCTTGTTCTTCTTTCACTTTTCTTTATTGTTCTTAATCTTGTTCATTCTTCACTTTTCTTTATTGTTCTTAATCTTGTTCATTCTTCACTTTTCTTTATTGTGCTTAATCCTGTTCTTCTTTCACTTTTCTTTATTGTTCTTGATAATCTTGTTCTTCTTTCACTTTTCTTTATTGTTCTTAATCCTGTTCTTCTTTCACTTTATTGTTCTTAATCCTGTTCTTCTTTCACTTATAATTCTTAATCCTGTTCTTCCTTCACTTTATTGTTCTTAATCCTGTTCTTCTTTCACTTTATTGTTCTTAATCCTGTTCTTCCTTCACTTTATTGTCCTTAATCCTGTTCTTCCTTCACTTTATTGTTCTTAATCCTGTTCTTCCTTCACTTTATTGTTCTTAATCCTGTTCTTCTTTCACTTTATTGTTCTTAATCCTGTTCTTCTTTCACTTTCCTCTCTCTGTGTTTTTATGGCCATCCTTTTCGTCTTAACCTCTTGTCTATACCCCTTTTACTCTACCTTGGCCTAAAATTACCATCTCTGCTTCTTCAGTGTCGAGGGGTAACAATAGATTAATACTAGAATATGACACAAGCCAAGAAAAAAAGGGTGTAGAAAGAATATAGTTTTAATACTGCATTTTTCTGCCGATGAACTGAATAAAATGCGAAAGAACGAAAATCTGGGCAAAGAGTAAAAAATAGTGAAGGGTTCTAAGCTGAATAACACTGAGGCAGGAGGAAGAATGGAAATAAAAAGTGTTATGATTTAAAATGTTAAGGTTCGACCGCAGAGCATGACAAGTGCTGTGTAACCTTTATATACACGCACGCACGCACGCACGCAAACACACACACACACACACACACACACACACACACACACACACACACACACACACACACACACACACACACACACACGAGAGAGGGAGAGAGATTGTTCTGCTATTCAGTTGTCACACTTTTGTGATATGAAAATTGTTTTCAGTAAGACACCACACCCAAAAAGAATTCTCTCTCTCTCTCTCTCTCTCAATGTACAGCCCAGGAAGGACCTTAAAGTGTGTATAATATGTGTATTTATGGAACATTCTCTCTCTCTCTCTCTCTCTCTCTCCTGTAATTAGAGGATAAGGCCTTTGTATTATTAATGCCGGACGACGTAAAAGGGACTGTAAAGTTTGTGTGATGTATACATTTATTACACACACACACACACACACACACACCGTCTCTCTCTCTCTCTCTCTCTCTCTCTCTCTCTCTCTCTCTCACACACACACACACACACACACACACACACATTGATGTATACATTTATTACACACACACACACCGTCTCTCTCTCTCTCTCTCTCTCTCTCACACACACACACACACACACACACACACACACACACACACACACACACACACACACACACACACACACAGCTTTTTTAGAGAACAAGACTTTTCGCTTATATTCAGATGGCTTACCTTGAAAGAACCGTAAAGTGTGTAGGGTCTTTTGTACCTATGTATCCCTCCCCCCGCTCTCTCTCTCTCTCTCTCTCTCTCTCTCTAAGTCTTCCTTATATATTCTCTCCCTGTCTCCAACCTTTCGTAACTCGCCCACTTTACGTCTGTCTCTTCCCCCCTCTCTCTCTTTCTCTCCCTCTTTCCATTACCTGTCCCTACTGCTCCCCCCCCTCCCCCCTCCCTCCATTTTCTCTGCCCTCGCCCTCCCTCCCTCTCTTTATTTTCTCTCCATCTCTCTCCCGCGGTGCCTCAAAGCGGGAAGACAAGAGGTATTTTCTGGTTACTGATGGGCGAATTGGCTCCAGGGCTTATACATGACCTCTGGCTGAGAGAGAGAGAGAGAGAGAGAGAGAGAGAGAGAGAGAGAGAGAGAGAGAGAGAGAGAGAGAGATGTTGAGGGGAAACGGTAGAAATGAAGTGAGTGGTGAGAGAAAATAGAGGGAGGGAGGATTTGGAAATGTGGATGTTTGAGAGAGAGAGAGAGAGAGAGAGAGAGAGAGATTATGGGAAGTATATAAAGGAAATTAAATAATCCAGTTCCTTGTGGCGTCGACAGGAATGAACTGAAAGACATTGTACTGAAGGGGTTAACTATATCCAGCTGTTGAGGGTAAAGTGAGTGAGAGAGAGAGAGAGAGAGAGAGAGAGAGAGAGAGAGAGAGAGAGAGAGGCACAAGTTACTTAGTTTTAATGATTATGACCACACTAGAGGTGATGAGAGTGAGGGAGAGGGAGGGGAAAGAGGAAGTGGAGAAGCAGGGGAAAGAATGTCTATAGGAAAAAAAAGAATAGGAAGGAAAAGCTTTAAGAATATATAAGATGTGAGAAAGATATTTATGAGTGAAGAAGGAAAGAGGGAGAGAGAAAAAAATTAAAGTGGAGAAGATGGAGGAAGTGGAAGGAAGAGATGAGATGGTAATAAGGAAGGAGAGGCAAAAAGTAAGAAAAGCTGGTATGGTAATCAGAGAGAGAGGAGAGAGAGAGAGAGAGTATGGTAATAAGGAGTAAGTAAATGGGGGGAAGTTACTTAGCTTTGATGGTTATGGTAAGGTTGTATGGAAAGGGGGTGGGGTGGGGTGGGGGAAGGGATATGGCTTTCCTCTGTTATGGAGAGAAAAGGGGTGAATGGGGAAGGTTTTGAGAGAGAGAAAGAGAGGTATAGTATGACTGCTATGGAGGGAAAATGGGTGAATGGAGGAGGTATTGAGAAGGGGAGAGTGTGATATACCTTTCCCCTGTTCTGGAGAGAGAGAGAGAGAGAGAGAGAGAGGACGACACACACAGAAATATATGTTGGGGAACGAGATGAAGGACAGAGAAGAAGGAAATGAGAACGTAGGCGGGATGGAAGAAAGAGGAAGGAGGGAGAGAACGGAGGAGCCAAAGATGAAGGAAGATTGTGGTAGGATGAAGGAAGCAGAGAGTAAAGGAGATGAGAAATGAAGGAAGTGGAGGAGGAAATAAAGGATGGAAGAAGGGGATGGGATTTAAAAGGAGACGATTGAGGGAAGGATGAAGAGGGTTGAATGAGAGAGAGAGAGAGAGAATTACATGTAAAAAACAAGAATAAAAGATAATAGCCATGACCTTCTCCCTCCTGTGCCTACTTCCTTATTTCATTAACCTCTTATTGCTCTCTCTCTCTCTCTCTCTCTCTCTCTCTCTCTCATCAACAACACTTCTTTACTTCAATTAACTTTATCTTTCACACCTTCAATATCGTTCTACCTACAGTGGTCATCTTCACAGGGTATACTCCCCCCTTCATACCCCACCAATCATTCCCATCCCAGGCCTGCCTGCTAACTCCTGTCTGCCCAGTCTTCCCGTATCCCCTCCACTTCTCCCTTCTTGCCCTCCCCTCTTCACCCCCCTCCCTGCCCTCCCCACTGCTCCCCTCTTCTCATCTTGCCGCACTAATCCCAACTTAATCAAGAGGCAGGAAGTGATGGACGTTAACAAATTCATCATTTTTTTTAACCTCTCTCTCTCTCTCTCTCTCTCTCTTTTGCCGTGATGACATGCAGTGTCTAGTTGGCGCCGTGTCATAACCTGTGTTGAACCCAGATAGTCATTATTATCTATCTATCTATCTATTGCCAGACGCCTCAATCCCGTTTGGGGTGGCCACAAACAAATCGCCTCCAAGTCGCCCTGTCCCCCGCCATTTCACTGCCCTGCTCCCAACTCACACCCCCCTCTCTCATATACCTCTCCACCCCATCCCTCCATCTCATCCTCGGCCTCCCCCTCCCTCTTTCCCCCTCCACCTCACTCATATACACTCTCTTCGTCAGTCTTTCACCCTCCATCCTCTCCACATGGCCAAACCACCTCAGTGTATTCCTCATAACGCTTCCTATCACATCCACATCCACATCCACACCACAACGTTCCTTTATATCCTCATTCGTCAGCCTGTCTCTCCACGTGACTCCACAGGCTCCTCTTAAATAACTCATTTCCACTGCTCTCACTCTTGACTTGTGTCCTTCCAACAATGTCCAAGCTTCACTTCCGTACGTTAGAGTTGGTATCACAATACTGTCATGTAGTAACTTTTTCACTTCCATGCTCACTTCCCTGTTTCTTATCACTGCTTTCAAGGAACCAGCAACCTTTCTTCCCTGCTGTATCCTTTCAAGTAGTTCACCCTCCAAACCTCCATCCTTACTCATCACACTACCCAAGTACTTAAACGTACTCACATTTTCCAATTCCTCACCATCCAACCTCGCTGTACATTCACTAACTTCACCTCTCTCAAAGACCATCACTTTACTCTTCCCCACATTCACCTTTAGGTTCCGTTTCTTACACACTCTCTCAAACTCATCCACCAAGCCTTGCAGCTCCCCTTCTTCTTCACTCAACAACACAGTATCATCTGCAAACAACAATACAGGGAGTTTCCAAACACTATCCTCTCTCACCAGGGCCACTCCAACATCCACTACCCTACCTTGTACCTCTTTTATTACCCCATCCATGTACAGATTGAACAACCATGGAGACATGACACAGCCCCTCCCCGGAAAACAACTAACTAAAAAAACAAACAAGAAGCCTCATTATTATTATTATTATTATTATTATTATTATTATTATTATTATTACTATTATTATTATTATTATTATTATTATTATTACTATTATTATTATTATTATTATTATTAGGAGAAGTATAGTTGTTGTGGTAGTAGTTGTGCCACATTATTTATTTATTTATTTATTTATTTATGTGTACCTCTTCTTCTTCGTCCTCTCTTACCATCACCTTCACCGCCGCCGCCGCCGCCACAGCCATTACTACGGTACTATATAGGAGTTGTACACGCTTTGCCCTTGTATCCGGATAATCTCATGCACCCCTCTCTACCACCACCACAGCCACCGCCACCACCACCACCATTGCCACTACTACTTTACTACTTCTACTTCTACTACTACTACTAAACACGTACTACTACTACTACTACTCGCACTATTAGTACTACTACTACTCCAATCAGCTGTTCATTCATTCATGGATTTGTTTACGTCGCCGAGTCCGGATAAACGCATACCGCCGTCACCCCCTTCCGCACGGCCGCCCCGGAAAATTGCCTCCTTTATCCGGATTTTACCCTGAGTTATGTTCCCGTGTGTGTGTGTGTGTGTGTGTGTGTGTGTGTGTGTGTGTGTGTGTGTGTGTGTGTGTGTGTGTAAGGTTGCGGCCTTCTGTGGGATTCTGAATATCTCTCCATATATTCGTGTCCTCGCAAGCTTACGAGGTGTGTGTGTGTGTGTGTGTGTGTGTGTGTGTGTGTGTGTGTTTTCGGGTTGGGTGTTGCTTACAAATTGTGTGTTTTTATTAGAGTAAGTTTAATTGTGTGTGTGTGAGTGTGTGTGTGTTTGGGGAGAGAGAGAGAGAGAGAGAATTTATGAAAGAGTGCGTGCATAATATTCCTACCTTCCAACATGGTGTTATTAGTTTGTGTGTGTGTGTGTGTGTGTGTGTGTGTGTGTGTGTGGTTTAGATGTTGTGTGAACTTCATATGACCTTTTGTGTTTGTTTTTAAGTCAGTCTTGTGCGTGTGGGCTTAAGTAAATTAAAAACGTGAGGATTTGATGTGTGCGTGGATGAGAGAGAGAGAGAGAGAGAGAGAGAGAGAGAACCTTTCTGTATGTAATTATGCGTGTATTGTATCCTTGTATGTGTGTGTGTGTGCGTGTATACCGTCATTCAAAAGTTCACATCGGCACACAAAAGCCCGTCTATTTTTAACTCGTTGCTATTCCGTGTGTGTATTTTCCGTGTGCTTATCTATGTATGTATGTATGTATGTCTGTGTGTACACTTGCTGGGTGTTGTGTGTGCGTGTGTGAAATGACAAATCCTGATGTATGCACGCATGTACGTCAAGACAAAATAAAGAAAAACAGGGAAATTTTCTTCTTAGCACTAAATGACATTCTTAGTCTTTATTATCTGTATACTTAAGGAACAAATTGAGAGAACAGCCAAGATATTTATTTTTATCCTTAAATTGCAAAGTCTCGTAATTATAATGTTGTATCCTGCTTGGAAAGGCATCTGAGTGATTGGTTTTTTTATATATATCACGGAATTATTCTTTTATAATGATAGGCTGTATAACCATTGGCGGACATGTTTGGTTATAGAAGCGTCCCTTAACTCCCTCCCCTATCCCTAGAAAGGAGGATGGGCGACTGCTGGATAGGGGGAAACTCAGCCTGCAGTCCACTGTGCTCACGTGTAGATGAACTTTGGGCCACAACATTTTTTTTTGGGGGGTGCTGGGGTGTTTATGGCTAATGGAAGGAGATTCAGACTCATTAGATTATAGTTAATTACCGTCATTAGGAGTAATAATACACGGTTTACAGAGCTACAGAGGCGTGACTCCAACCCATTTGAATCTTTTGAAGGAGAAACACCAGTGCTCGTATTCTCTTCAAGTAAGGAAGCTCTTCTTTTAGCGATTTATTTTTGGGTATAGCTGGTTAATCCATGAACAGAGAAAGGACCCAGAAGGTGAGTAAATCCAGGTGGCTCATTCCCTTCAGGCTGTTACATACGACGTTGTTGCTTCTGCCATTTGAGTATTATTGTTAAGTTCACCATAAATTCCACAGCGTTAGGACAGTGAGAATATGGTTGCAGACGGTGCAGAAAGGAACTGGTGACGGGTACTATGTCTGTCTATCTATATACCTACGGTAGGCTGCGTCCCCCATGAAAAGGGAGGTAGCCGAGACAGGACGACACAGTCCCAATTTACTCATCCACTCAAAACATATTCATTCTCAACTTAGCCCCAAAAGGGAAGAAGGGACAGATCCTCACCGCACCACACCTCACGAGGGTCAACTACGCAGAGCAATCAGTGACATCCGCAGCAGGACCCGACAACAAAGGTGGTTTACCCCTGCCACATCATAATGGACCCATCCCCTTACCCGCACTTGACCGGATACTATGTACAGTTTTATTATTGTCGATTATTTCCTTATTAATATCCAGGTAGTGTAAATGAACTCTCGATAACTACTTTACCTGTCTCCTTGCCCTTCGCGTGTATGTGGGCGTTTTTCTTTTCCCCTGTATGTGAATGGTTTATGGCTTCTCGGATAGATGCATTGTGTTTTATGTGCGTGTAGGTGTGTGATAAGATAAAACGTGTGTGCACTGTACCTGCTTTGTGTGTGTTTTATGGGTGTGGGTGTTTTTATGCCCGCACAATACCTCACCTGTCTAGCAGCTACGTGTGTGTGTGTGTGTGTGTGTGTGTGTGTGTGTACGTGTTTGCTGGTATTTTTATGGTGTATACGTGATTTTCAGTTGTAAACACCGGTGTATCACTACCTTCATCCACCTCTCTCTCTCTCTCTAAAACGAGTGTAGAGAGTGTATCATGTCACGACCTGATTTGTAACGTGACCTGTAACGCATCACCGCCAGTCCTGTAGTTAACGTTGTAGGCAGAAATGGTAGGAGGGGGAAGGTGGTAATGGGGTGGTGGTGGTAGGGGGGGAGGGGGTGGTAGTGGGGTTTATAACGTAAATATATATCATCTGGAAAGTGAGATAATTTTTACCCCGTCCTCTACAGAGAGTTTTGTAAATATTTAGTATAGTGGTTTATTTTTATTTATTTACTTATCTATTTTTATTTCGTCTACTTATTTTATCTGTCTATGTTTTATTTACTTTATCTATATTTTATTTATTTATTCATTTATCTACAGTTTATATCAATTTACGGCGGGCTTGTAGTAGTGTAAAGGGCTATTTTGTGTCAGTGAAAGTCCTTTACATCCACGCCTCTTGGCTCCCCAGTGGGTTTCATGTTTATTAGTGGAGGTTTCAATGGGGTTTCACTTCCATGTCCTTGTTGCTGGAATCCCGTCCCTACCTGTGTCCCATCCCAAGTATGTAAAATCGTCCGTGGTAGCGAAATAGTAGTAGTAGTGGTGGTAGTAGTAGTAGTAGTAGTAGTAGTAATAATAATAATAATAATAATAATAACAATGATAATAATAATAATAATAATAATAATAACAATAATTATAGTAATAATAAAATAATCCTTTCATCATCATATCCTATGTTGCCCTATGAGGAGCGGAGGAGCCCGGGGTTAGGCAAGTTGGTCCTGACATTTAAGATAAGAGTGACTGTAAGAATAACAATAATAATAATAATAATAATGAAAGGTTATACCACTAGAGAGCAAATGCAGTGACGCCGCTGTTCTGATTAGGCGGTTTCTGCTGTTCCTGTTTTTCGCGATCTTCTTAACAATTTTCTAGCTGTAATTTATTTTCAGCGCAAACGAGTAGGCGCGATTTTTTTTTTTTTTTTTTTTCCAACTCCCTTCCATTTAGGAGCAATGTATTTTGAAGTCTGGTATGGTTAGGCATGATGGTCTATTTTTAACGCTTGATTGCCGCCTGGTGTCTTTGGAACGCTAGATTGCTCTCTCTCTCTCTCTCTCTCTCTCTATTTTTCTGGTCTGGTTAGGCATACCATCATTTCAACGCTAGTCTGATTAGGCACGCCCTATTTTCAACGCTGGTCCTGATTACTCTCGCTTTCCCTTCAGGCCGCATTTCCGATTACAGGCAGCTCCCCTTGTTTAATGCCACAGTCCCCCCGAGTGGGTTCCGATATTCCAAGTGGCCGCGCTCCGTTGCCAAGCCTTCCCAGCTAACGAGGCCGCCCTTGTTAAGCCAGTCTCGATATCGGCCAGGAATAACGAAGGTCTGGAGTAATTGTATCCGGAATAACGGGGGTATGAAATAAGGGTGTCTGGAATAACGAGGGTATGGAATAAGGGTGTCTGGAATAACGAGGGTAGGGAATAAGGGTGTCCGGAATAACGGGGGTAGGGAATAAGGGTGTCCGGAATAACGGGGGTAGGGAATAAGGGTGTCCGGAATAACGGGGGTAGGGAATAAGGGTGTCCGGAATATCAAGGGTACGGAATAAGGGTGACTGGATAATGGGGGTTTGAATTAATGTAGTTTTGATATACCGGACTGGCGGCTGGCGGGCGGCATGTGAGGTGTTGTTTTTGTTTGGGGGGGTTGTGTGTGTGTGTGTGTGTGTGTGTGTGTGTGTGCGATGTTATTTGTATGTTTTATATGGGCGAAAAATAATAAAAATCCCTGAATTCGATGACATTCTCTTGATTCTCAACTCTGCCACTCGATTTAATTCAGCTTTGGAGATCCCCAGGTAGTGGATGAGGTTAGTGAAGTCTTTATGAAACCCATGTGCATAGAATAGTCTCCCCTTTGCTACATAAAGTCGTCTGGAGATAGCAGGATTAAACTAGGATTATATTAAGTCTTTGAAGTATAGTATTGAGCCCTCTTTAGCTGTGGAAGGGGCATGATGGAGGAGAATTAACTAGATACAAAAATAGTGTGCATAAAATTGATAGCAGATCCGTGTCACTAGTCTCAAAAAAAGGGTTAGGCGAATATAGATGTGAAGAGGGTAGATAAGGTGGAGGGCGAGATGAGGGATGATAAGATTAAGGTAAGATTAGGTTAGGCTTAGATGTTTGTGTTTGGCTTGTGGTATCTTATCTGTGAACTGAGTGGGGTTGTGTGACAGACGGTGGGATTGTGTTTAGGTCATTGATTAGGTTATGAAAGGTAGGGTTAGTTTAAGTTAAGAAAGATTGCATTGCGAAGGGTAGGATTTGATTAAGTTGGGTTAAGATGGGTAATATGACGAGGTATGATTAAGTTCAGAAAGGCTGGATTAATTTAGGGTGTATTAAGGAAGGTGAGATTAGGTTGAATTTAGAAAGATAATAATGTGATAGGATTAAGCTAGATTAGGATTGGATTACGAAGGGCAGGGTTATGTTATGTTAAAGTTATAAAGGGTTAGATTAGGGTATGTGAGAGGGAGATTAGGTTAGGAGTTTTTGTTTTAGGTTGGAGGTGATTGGGTATTAAGGTAAATGGACTGGAAGGTGTGGCTAACGAGAGGGTGTGTAAGAGATGAAGGGGAAATTAGCTCATTCTACCGTATAACTGGATTTTACACCACACCCAACCTCCCTCTACCTCTGCACTCCATCTCTTTCATTTACCGTCCTCCTCCTCCTCCTCCTCTTTTATCAGTCTATCCCTCTTTTATTCCTCTTCTTTCATCCTCCTCCTCTTCTTCTAATTCCTCTTTCACCATCTTTATCTTCTCTTTATCAGTCCATCCCTCTTTGAATCCTCTTCTCTCGCTCTTATTCTTCTTCCTTTACTACGCCCACATTTTACCACTATCCTTCAACCCTCTTTCATTAGTCTTCTGGTCCTCTTCTTGCTGTATTCTTTCCTTTCTTTTGTTTCTTCTTCTTTTTCTGGTCTCTTTTTCTTCCTTTGCACCGTACAACTTTCTTCCACATTTTCTACTTCCTCTTTCTTCCTTCCACCTCAACTTTCTTCCTCTTTGTCTGCTTCCTCTTTTTCCCTTTCCACCTTGCCTTCTCTTTCATCCATTCCACCTTATAAATTTCTTCCCCTTTGTCTGCTTCCTCTCCCACCGTATAACTAACTGAGTTTACACCACCACACCCACTCCCTGTCACAATACTCCACCCACCCAGTCATTTCTTCTCCACTTCCTCCTATTACTCTTCCCATTCTTCCCCCGTCTGTCATCTTCCTCTCGTTTTCCTGTCGGTCATTACATCTCGGCTCTCATTCATTACTACTGTCCTTCCTTTTCTTACTTAAATTTCCTCCTGCCTCTCACCCACCATCTTGATCAGTCCCTCCTTCTGTCTGTACTCTTCTTCCTCTTCCCTCCTCTTACATGCATCACACTTTCAACATTCCTTTTATTTTCCTCGTTGTTTTCTACCGGTGTCTTCTTTCATCCTTTCCTCATCTCGTGATACTGTCCTCCACTTGTCTTCTTTGTCTTCACTTCACCAACTCCCCATACTCTGTTGTGCCATCTTCTTCCATTCCTTTCTCTTTCATGTGTACTCTTCGTGTGTGTGTGTGTGTGTGTTTCCAGTCACTAGGGCATTATATTCCTCTTTTCGTAATCTTCATCACCTCTTCTCCTCCTCTAATTCCTCTACCTTTCTCCCACCCTTTATTCCTTTCTCCTCTGCGTCTCCCCTTCGTCTTCCCAATCACTAGGGTACTGTACCGTGTAACTGGATTTCCCACTTCGCCCACCCTCTTTATCACTCCCTCCATCATTCCTCCTCTTCTCTTTCACCCACTCGCACTTTTATCCTTCCTTCATCAATCCTTCATCCTTAGTTCCTCCTTCTCCTCCTTCCTTCCCCCCTCCTCCTCCTTTTCCTCCTCCTTGTTTTGTCGTGATCATTATTCCCTATTTTTCTTCTCAGTTTTCTTCCTCCTTGTTTCTCCCTGCTACACCTCTTGCTTCTCCTTCGTTTCCTCTTTTTTTTTTTTCCTTCCCCCCTCTTCCCATCCCTCCATTCTTCTCACTCCCCTCCCTTCCACTCTTCTCTCTCCCCTCCCTTCCACAGTCCACTCCCTGTCCTTCCATTCTTCTGTCTTCCCTCTCTTACACTATCTTTTCTCCCCTCCCCTCCACTCTTCTCCCTCCCGTTCCTCCCACTTTTCTCTGTCCCCTCCACTCTGCCCTTCACTCCACTCTTCTCTCTCCCCTCCCTTCCACAGTCCTCTCCCTTCCTCTTCCTCCATCTCTTTGCCAGCCAGTACCTTAACTTTAGGATCTACAGGGGCTTCGAACCTATGCCAGGGGGTTCGGGAGGTTCAGTGCCCTTCTTTGAACCCTCCAGCCTTGTAAACTTATCCCTCAAAGACTCGCGTGTGATGCCTCTTTGTCTGACTCTCACAAGGTAGGGGAGAGCTGCAGTGAGTCTAGGAGAGTGAGTTGCTTAGGAGGTTAGAATTGCTTAGAATGGGTTTGAATTGCATAGAAGTTAGAATTGCTCACAGATTCCTTATTGATGTTAGAATTGAGTTACTTAGAAGGTTAGAATTGCTTAGAATAGGTTTGAATTGTTCTCAGATTCTTTATTGATGTTAGAATTGTGAGTTACGTAGAAGGTTAGAATTGCCTAGAGTATGTTAGAATTGCTCTCAGTTTCCTTATTCATGTTAGAATTGTGAGTTACCTAGAAGGGTTAAGAGAGGCAGTGATTGGAGCTAGAATATCTTAGAATAGGTTAGAATTGCATGATAAGGGAGGGGATGTTCGTGAGTCCTAGCAAAGTGAGTTGCTTAGAAGAATGAAGAGTGGCTGGGAAAGGAGTTAGAGTGGGTCAGAATAGGTTAGAATTGCTCTCATCTCTATAGGTTGTAGAAGGACTTGCTTAGAAGGGGGTTTGAGGGTGGCTTTGAATGGAGTTAGAATTGCATTGAATAGGTTAGAATTGTTTGCATCTTCTCTAAGGGGTCCTAGGAATGAGAGTTGCTTAGAGAGGCTGGGAATGGGGTTAGAATTGCTTAGATGAATAGAGAGAGGCTGGGAATGGGGTTAGAATTGCTTAGAATAATTTAGAATGGCTTGCATCTTCTTAATTGGTCACTCACTACAAATTTCCTCTTCTTACAGCTCTACTCTTGTTTTTCTTTCTTATCCAGTTGTCCTCTCATTTTCTTTTTCCTCTTCATTGGTGCCATACTTCTTCCTCTTCTTCATCCCTCTGTACTCTTTAATTTTCCTCTTTTTCTTCTAGCTGTACTCTATCTTCCTCTTGTTCATCCATCTGTCCTCTTTAATTCATCCTCTTCTTCAACCAACTGTACTCTCATTCTTCCTCTTTTTCATCCAGCTGTACTCCTAATTCTTCCTCTTCTTCATCCAGCTATACTCTCATTCTTCCTCTTCTTTATCCAATATCCTCTTTATTCTTCCCCTCTTCCACCCGCCCTCTTTCATCCTCACTGCCTTGTAAACTAACTCCCTCAAAGACCACTGTTTACGTGTCTACCTCGCTCACAAGGAGGAGGGAGAAAGTAGCGTCGTTTATGGTAGAGCTGGAGCGACTAAGAATAGAGCTGGGAATGCTTAGAAGGGTTAGAAAGACCTAAGCGAGAGGCCAGATTGCTTTGAATAGAGTTCTGAATTGGGTCAGAATTTTTAAAGCGACATTTAGGTTGTTTTAAAAGGACCTTGAAGTTGCTTAATAGGGAAGTTGGAATTTATTTTGAGGATTTAGAATTGCTTTGAATAGTTAGAATTGTTTTGGAGTTAATGGGTGCTAGAATTGCTTAGAGAATATTTAAATTACTTACACCTTTATCAGTCAGTCTTAATTCTCCTTTTCTTATCTCTCTTATTCTTCCCTCCCCCACCTCCCTCTTCATCTCACTCTCCTCCTCCTCATCTCACCCTCCTCCTCCTCATCTTGCCCTCCTCCTCCTCATCTCGCCCTCCTCCTTACCTCACCCTCCTCCTCATCTCACCCTTCTGCTCCTTACCTCACCCTCCTCTTCCTTACCTCACCCTCCTCCTCATCTCACCCTCCTGGCCATGTAAACCAACTCCTAAGGGACCAGTATTTGATGTCTGTGTGTCTTGCTCCCCCTCAAGGCTGGAGGAGGAGGTCGAGGGGGTCGTGGAGGAGGCAGAGTGTCTTGGAAGAAAATTATAATGATTTAGGATGACTTAGAAGGAGTGAATAAGAAAATAGAGTGAGTCGTAGAAGAGAGTAGCTTAAGTGGGAGTTAGATTTGGAGTGATGTTAGAGTGACAGAAAGGAATAAGGGTGAAGTTAAAGTGAAGCGGAAGGGAATAAGGATTGTATTGAAGTTGGTTTGAATACCCTTTGGATTGCCTAGAAAGGGGTTAGATTTCAAAGACAGTGTTAATTGCTTAGAAGGGAGTTAGAATGCTTAGAAAAGATTAAAGAATTTATTGCTTGCACCATCTTTTTCATTTCTTCTTTTCCTCCTCCTCCTCCTCCTCCATTGTATTCCTCCTCCTCCTCCTTCTTCTTCTTTGTCTTCTTCTTCTTCTTCTTCTTTAACCTTCTCTCTCTTCTTTACCCAGCTTGACTGACATCTCCTTTCCTCTTCCTCCCTCTTCCTCTCCATCTCACAACCATATATTATAAAGTAGCATAACTCCTCGAGAGATCAGTATTTGATGTTTGTATATCTTGCTCTAAAAGTTAAGGAGAAAAGTTAGTGAGTCTTAGGAGATGTTAAGAATTTTTTTTTTAGAAGGATTTAAAGTGCTTGGAAATGAGTCAGAGGGGTTTAGAAGGAAGTGAGAATGTCTTGTAATGAGGTAGAATAAGAAGAGGAGTTAATTAGTTTGTGAGAAGAGTTAATATTGCTTGGTTATTGACGTGTATTTCTCACCTGTCTTTCTTCATTTCACACCTGTCTTTCTTCTTTTCACACCTGTCTTTCTTCGTTTCACACCTGTCTTCCTTCTTGTCACACCTGTCTTTCTTTTCACACCTGTCTTTCTTCTTTTCACACCTGTCTTTCTTCCTTTCACACCTCTCTTTCTTCGTTTCACTCCTGTCTTCTTTTCACACTTGTCTTCTTTTCGCACCTGTTATTCTTCTGTTCACTCCTGTCTTTCGTTTCACACATGTCTTTCTTCCTTTTTTTTTTTTTTTTCACTTCGGTCTTTCTTCGTAGTGTTCTTTTTCTCCTCTGGATTGCCGGGTGTCAGCTTGTTCCATCCAATCCCAGCCAATTTGCGAATTTCACCTTACCATCTCGCTCTCTGTCTGTCCCTTCCTCTCACTCCATCTCTGGGTTGCCACTCCGATACGTCTCCTCGTCCTCGTCCTCCTCCTCCTCTTCTTCCTCCTCCTCTTCTTCCTCCTCCTCCTCCTCCTCCTCCTCCACTTCCTCTGTCTGCTCTTCTTCCTCTCCCCTCCTTCTTCTCTTCCTCCCCCTCCTCCCCCCTCCGGTTCTGTTTCTTCACCTCATCTTCTTCTTTTTCTTCCGTCTTCCCCTCCTCCTTCTCTTCCTTCTCATTCTCCTCTTCCTTCTCCTTCACCTCTTCCTCCTCCTCTCCCTCTTCAACACTCACATGGTAACTGACTGCAGCTAATGAGGCGAGGATGGCCAGCCCCCCCTGTTTCCTCCCTCCCTCCTTCCATCCTTCGTTCCTTCTTTCCTTCTGTATTTTCCTCCTTATTTCCTTCCTGTCTCCCCCCCTCCTTTTTCCTCCAGCCTTTCCTCCCTTCCTTCCCTCCCTCTTTCATTTTTTTCCTTATTTCCTCCTTTACTATCCTCCTTATTTCTTTCCTGCATCTCCCCTGTATTCTCCAATCTTATCTCCCTTTTTTCCCTCCCTCCCTCAGTACTTCCTTCTTTCCTTCTGCACTTCCCTTCTTGTTTCCATCCTGCATGCATCCCTTCCTTCCTTCCCACATTCCATCCTTATATCCCTCTTTACGTCCGGTCTTCCTGCCTTATTTCCTTCCTGCATTCCTTCCTTCCATCTTTCCTTCCTTCTTTCCATCTTTCATCCTTCCGTCCTTCCCTCCTTCCTTCCGTGTCCTGCTGATGAGGCGAGAATGACCCACCCCTACTACCTCCTCCATCCTTACCTCTCGTCCTTCCGTCTGTCCTTCCTTCCTACCTTCCTTCATTCTGTCTTTTACCTTTTTTGTACATCATTTATCCAATTTTTCCTGCCTTAGTCCTTTCACCCCTCGCATTTCTTCCTTTTCTTGTCTTCTTCTCTGTTCCTCCTTAAACTTCGCCTCCTTTGTTCCTCCTTGACACACACACACACACACACACACACACACACACACACACACACACACACAGTCTCTCTCTCTCTCTCATATTCCGTCCTTTAACCATCTTGGCTCCTTGTCTCAGGGCTTTAAACTTTCCTCCTTCCTTCTTCCGGCTTTATCCTTCCTTCTCTCGTCCTTGGCTTCCTTCTCTCCCTCCCTCCTTCCTCCTGTCCTTCCTTTCCTTCATCCTTCCTGTATTTCGTGTATGATTCCTTCCCATTTTTCTTATTCTCATTTCCGTTTTATTCTTCGTTTCTTTCCCTCCAACTTCCTTTACTCGTTGTTCTGTATCTTTGTTTCTCTGCCTTATAGCTTGTCTCCTTCTGTCTTTTCCTCTTATTTCTTTATCTTCTTCCCTTCTTCTTTCTTTATCTTTTTCTGTTTTATTTTCCTCGTCTGTTTTTCCGTCGACATAAACACTTTTTAAAACTTTCCACGTTTCCCATCTTGCTTCTTTTGTTTTCCTATCTTCTTCTTTTTTTTTTTTTTTTTTTCCTTCCAGTCTTCGTTCCCGGCAACCTGTCTTGGAAGAAATATTTATCCCTTTGATTTTTCTTTCGTCTCTGCCTCCATCCATCCTTCCATCCGTCAGTCCTTTCTGCCTCTCCTTCCATCCGTCCATCCATCCATTCCCCCTCTCCATCCGTGCATCCATCCCTCACGTTTCATTCATCTACCCATCCTTGCATCTATCCCTCTCGTTCCATTCATTTGTCCGTCCGTCCATCCATCCATCCATCTTTCTCTTCGTTTCATCTATCCATCCATCCGTACATCCATCGCTGTCTCCATTCATCCATCCGTCCATCCACCCATCTATCAATGTATCTCGCATCCATCCATCCATCCATCCTTCCGCCTACGGTACTGCTCGCACTGCAATCAGTTAATCCTTTTATCCAATTGCTCCCTCTCACACCTATCCATCCATCATTTTCTTTCCTTCCATCCATCCATCCCTATCTCTGCCTCCCTCCCTCCCTTCCTCCCTCTCTCTCCCTCCCTCCATGTCAGCCGAGATAAAAACTTGAGAGAGAAAAGTCGAGGGAGGAAGGGAGAGAGAAAGAGGCGGAGGGGGGAGGGAACAAAGGTGAAAGGGAGAGAGAAGGAATGAGGGATGAAGGGAGGGAGAGATAGAAGGATATAGGGAAGGAAGGGGAAGGTGAAAGGAAGACAGGGAAGAGGGTAAATGAAGAAAGGCGTGAGGAAGGATGGAGGCAAAGGCAAAGGAGAGAAAGAAGAGAGAGAGAAAAGTACAAAGATGGAGGGAAAAGAAGTAATGCGAAATGGAAAAACAAAATTAAAGAGAGAGGGAGAGGGAGAGTCGGTGAGGGAAAAATGGCTTGTTTTTCTTTGGTTTTCTTTCCTCTGACTTGCCTCTTATTTGTGTTGCGGGCCAGGGTGTTGCTTGACCTGGCGGGGGGAGGGGGACGGGGAAAGGGGAGGAGGGGGAGAGGAAAGGAGGAGTGGGAAGGGGTAGGAGGAGGAGGAGAGGGATGGAGGAAAGAAGGAGGAGAGGGAAGGGGAAGAAGAAGGAGAGGGAAGGAGGAGAAGATGGGTAAGGAGGAAGTGTAGGAAATGAGGAGGAGAGGAAAGGAGGGGAGGGAAGGGAGAGGGAGAGAAGGAAAGGTAGGGAGGAAGTGTAAAGAGAAGAGGGGAAGGAGGAGGAGAGGGAAAGGAAAAGAGGAGAAGGAAGGGTGGGGAGGAAGTGTCAGGGGAAGAGGGGAGGGGAAGGAAGGGTAGCGAAGAAGGGGGACGAAGAGGAGAGGGAGGGAGGAGAAGGAAGTGTGGGGGGAAGGGAAAACTTGAGAGTGAAGGGTAGGGAGGAGAAGGAAGGGTAGAGAGGAAGGGAAAAGGAAAGGATAGGGAAGAGTTGGGAAAAGGGGAAGGGGAGGGGAGGGGGAAGAGAAATGGAAGAGGAGGGGAGGGGGGAAAGAAAATGAGAGGAGAGGGAAGGGAGGAAAGGAATGAGTGAAAGGGAGAGAGTAGTAAGAGATGGAAAGGGGGAGAGGGAAAGGAGGAGAAAGGGAAGGGGAGGAAGTAGCTCAAGAAAGGAAAGCGGAGAAGAGAAAAGGATAAGGAAAGGGATAGGAAAGAGAAGAAAATGGGAGGGAAAGGAAGTGGAGAATGTTGGGGATGAGGAGGGTAGAGGGAAAGTAGGAAATTTAAAGAGGAAGGAAAATAAAAGGAAGGAAGGAATGTAAGTTAGAGGGGGGGGGGGCAAGAGAAAGAGGTAAAAATTGTCACGTTTTCTTTGGCTTTCTTTACTTCGACTTTTCCCTTGTTTGTTTAGTGGGTGACCGCGAGGGGGGAGGGGAAAGGGGTGAAGGGCAGGGGAGGAGAGGGAAGGGAAGGGGAGAGGAGGGGAGGGGAAGGGGGAAGGGTGGGGGAGCATACAGTACAGTAAAAAATAAAGGAAAAGGTGAAGGAAGGAACAGGAGTGGAGGGGAGAGACGGCGAAGGGAAGGAGAGGAGACGAGAAGGGAGTAAAGAGAGAGAGAGAGAGAGAGAGAGGAGAAAAGAAGCGATGGAATGGGAAGGGACGTGAAGTGAAAGGAAGGGAGGCAAGGAAGAGGAAAGGAGAGAGGACAGGCAAGGAAAGGAAATGGAAGAGATATAATGAAGTGTGGACGACAGAGAAAGAAAGGAAAATAAAGGAGGTATTACCATCAAACTTTGTCAAGGAAGGAAGGAAGAGGGAAAGAAAAGAAGGATTAGATGGAGGGAGGGAGGGAAGATGAAGGAGGAGCAGTTGGCGAGATAGATAAATGGATAGATAAAGGAGGAGAAAAAGGAAAATTGAGACACAGAAATAGAACTACGAGCAAAAATGTAGAATATATGAGGGAGAGAAAGACAGGAGGATCGGGGGAGAAATATATGAGAGGGAGGGAGGAGGAGGAGGAAAGAAGGAGGGAGGAAGAAAGAAGGAGGGAGGAAGAAAGAATGAGAGGAGGGAGGAGGAAAGAAGGAGGGAGGGAGAGGAGGGAAGAAGGTTGGAGGTGAGAGGTAGGAAGAATTGGAGCCACATGTGTTGAGAGAAGGAGGCAGGTGAGTTAATGAGAGAGAGAGAGAGAGAGAGAGCTAAGCTGAGTAGAGTTTGATTACTTGTATTGTTTTACTTCTAACTTTTATCTATCGACTCTATCCAGATTATCTCCTCTCTCTCTCTCTCTCTCTCTCTCTCTCATGTGGTTGCTATATTTCACGTCTACCTGCCTACCTGCTCGCTATATATTATAACTTTTCGCTAATAATTTTCACCATCCTTCACTCCTGTCTCCCCCCCCCCTCTCTCTCTCTCTCTCTCTCTCTGTTTCTCTCTCTCACACATTTTTTCTTTCCTGCTATCTTTTATGTCATCGCTCCCCATGCCCTCTTTGTCTTGACCCCGTTCGTCTCCATCTTCTCTTTTTGTTTCAACCTTCCCTTCTCTTTTCCTCTCTTCTCTCCTCTTTTATCGCCCTGGCCTTTTCTTCCTCCTCTTTTTTTTTTTTATCATCCTTACTCTCTTTCTGTTCCTTCCCTCCAGCCTTTTCTCCTTATTCTCCTTTCCCTCTGCCCTTCCCGTTGATGTTCTTTCCCCTCCTTTCTTTCTTCCCCCTTCCTTCTCCTCCTCCCTCCGTTTCTTCCTTCCTTCATTCACTTATTCCCTCCTCTCTTCCTTTTTTCCATCTTTCTCTCTCTCAGCTTTTTATTCCTTCATCGTTCTCTCCCCCAATTTCTTCCCTTTCCTTTCTTCCTCCCCTGCTTCTTCCTTTTCTTCCCCATTTTTACCTGTTTTCCTCCCACCTTATCTCACCTTTAATTATCTTCCACAGGTACGTGCCTTGACTTGACACTCCACCCCAGCTCATGAACAGGTAACACGTGGTTTTGTTTATGTTATGATTATCTCAGCACATGTGATTAGGCAACACCAGGTGGTTTTGTTTACGTTTTTGTATTTCGTAATTGTTGTAACGAATCTTGATCTTTAAACACACACACACACACACACACACACACACACACACACACACACACACACACACACACACACACACGTTCCCTAAACATCTGTATAGTATTAATTGTTTGTTTATCTGCCCTTTTCATGACAAATAAAAATACAGACAAAGTAGACCAATTATACGACCTCCCAGGGCTATCACTAGAGGTCAGGTGAAATTGCAAATAGGGTCAAAGGTCAAACTCATTAAAATGCAAAACAGGTGAGAGTGGCAGGTGAAAAAAAAAATGCAGACCAGGTTAATTAAAGTAACTCCATGCCACGGACGTCACTAGCAAACTCAGTCCTCAATCTTCATACCATTTACTTCCTGTTCGTGGTGCGTATGGAAGATTTTTTTCTTTTTTTTTCGAATTTCAGTTAACTGTTTATTGTTACTTGCTTCGGACGAGTTTATTGCTTTGGAGAGAATTATTATTATTATTATTATTATTATTGTTATCGTCATCGTCATTATTATTATCATTATTTTTTATGGGGCTTTGTCGATTTGAATTTAACCCTCTTCTTGGTAGCTATGGACGATTTTATGGCTTTGGGGGAGACTTTTCCGAACTGGAGGGGTTAGATAAAGGGTTGAGTCATTCCATTATACCTGTGAGTTCTTCCTGGGTTGAGGGAAATCGTCTGTAGGGAACAAGAATTAAGTACGAAAGTGTTCAGCGTTGTGATGGAGGTAGGGTTTTTGCACTGTAGATTGTTTAGGTTGATTTTGTATATATTAAAACACACACACACACACACACACACACACACACACACACACACACACACACACACACACACACACACACACACACACACACACACACACACTTCACTTCATCCAGGACGTCTTAAAAACTTTCTTCACCGTAAAATGAAGATCCCAAAGTGTGAGAATAAGAAGTACTGTGCCCTAACATAGCAAATTTTCCGGTTTATTCTGGCTGCTGACGGTTTTACATATCATGAAAGCCTCTTATAGTGAAGACAAGAGACAGCCGCCTTTATAGCCACAGTTAACTGAATATATGTAGTCTTGTGTTTGCTTGAGAGAAAGACATTAAGAGGTTAGGGCGTCTCAAGATGATACGGATGTTATTTAAAGCATTGGAGTCTGTTGCGTATGCTGGTGTGTTGGTGTAGCTTGTGTTAAAGCTATACACGGCTTAGTTTATATTTTATTGTCAGTACCTCCGCCAGCGAAGTTGGAAGATGTTATGTATTCACCTCTATTTGTCTGTCTGTCTGCATGTCATTTTGTTCATACATGTCTCCAAAATCTCTCTCTGTGTGTGTGTGTGTGTGTGTGTGTCTCTCTCTCTCTCTCTCTCTTTCGAATCTCTCTCTCGCAGAGTAAGACAGTGCTGCTTCCCCTTCAGAACACTTCCTCGTGACTATAGTCGCGGCACGCGACTGTGAGGTTGGCAATCTACCATTCAAAAGTGCGTCTGATTTCGTGTATAAAATGAGACGCATGTGATTAGTGTATAATATGTTCGTGTATAATAATATTTGTGTATAATATATTCTTGGATAATAATATGGTTCGTGTATAATATGATACGAAATCAGATGCACTTTTGAATGATAGGTTGCCAGGGTACGATAACGACAACCTCAGAGTCATGCGCCGCGACTATATCATCGTATCCTGCTGTCAGTCTCTTAATACAACGCACTTCCAAGATGGAGATGTCAATTTTGGGCCAAGTGTATGGAATTATTCTTTTTTTTTTATTTGTTTTTCCTGTTTTTATCTTCAGTAAATAATAATAAAAATAGTAATAATAACAGTGAAGAGTATAGGTGTAAAAAGAAGTTAAAGTCTTAGGAAATATCACGCCTCGTTTCACATCTGCAGCGGGATTGGAAATATAGCCATTTTAATTTCTTTGATCTGTTGTAATTCTGAGTGATGTGTAAACAAGGTGGCAGATGTATCACCCTCCTCTTCCACTCCCCCAGGTGCCTACTTGTGTGTTTTGGGGACGGCTTCGTGTCATCAGTGTCTAGCTTGTATCATTTATTCATTTCCCAATCCCACTGTCACATCCACGCCCACACCAGCAGACCAAGCCGTCCATGATGTACGTAAAAGTTCAGTGGAGCGCTATTTGCAGTCTACCCTATATAAATATCAATATCCCCATTAATTTAGTATTTTGGCCCAATAAAAAAATGGTCGTTCCTTTTTTTTTTTTTTATAGAAAATTTGAGAGACGTAATATATCATATCCTTACGTCAATAGGCCTAAGGAAAATATGGTACGATATTGATGAGGTGTTTTGGTGGTAGTGGTGGTGATGGTATAGTAGTAGTAGTAGTGGTGGTGGTGGTAGTTTCATATTCTTTCTTCTTCTTCTTCTTATTATTATTATTATTATTGTATTAGTATTAGTAATAGTAGTAGTAGAGGTGGTGGTGGTGGTGGTGATGATGATGATGATGATGATGATGATGATGATGGTGGTGGTGGAAGTCATAACAAACAAAAACAACCTCTGTCGCTTAGTAGTAATAAAACAGCAAAAGTCAGGGTAGGATTTAAAAACCAGATGAGGCGAGTGTTAAAGGTGTCAGGGCAAAAAAGGAAAGGTGTTAAGGTTCACGTAGACACAAAAATAGCCAAAGGTTAAGATTATTAAGGTTAGAGGGGGAGGGAAAACACACACACACACACACACACTCTCTCTCTCTCTCTCTGTCAGCGTGGAAAACGAAGATGAAACGTGAAACATCCTTTATTGTCTTTTTTAGTGATCAGCGGAGTGGTTCTGTGTGTGTGTGTGTGTAATCTTTCATCGTTTTTCCCTTCCCATACATGTCTTCATTATCTTTTTATTCTTTGGTTTTTATTTCCTCTTCTTTGTTATCATTTTTAGTTTTTTATCTTTGTTTCCTTTTTTCCGGTCTTGTTTTTTCGTTTTCTGTCACCATACTTCCATCCTCATAATTATTTTCCTTACTCTTCTTTCTTCCTTCCTTCTTTCCTTCCGTCCTTCCTTCCTTCCTTTTATTTCATCTGTCCTCTGCTTCCTTCCTTCCTTCCACACTTCCGACTCTCCTTCTGTCCTATTATTCATCTTTCCTTCCTTCATTTTTGACATCCACCTGTCCTTCGTTTCCCTCCTCCTTCATTCAACCAGCTGTCCATCCCTCTTTTCCTTTCTACTGGCTGTCTGTTTATTTATCTGCCCTTCTCTTCCTTCCTTCTAGATTTCCGTTTTTCAGTCACCCACTTCCATCCATCCTTCTTTCTTTCTTTTTTTCCTTCCTTCCTTCCTCCTACTCCTTCATTATTTTCTTTTTACCTCTCCTCCCTTTCACCCTCTATCCCTCTCTCCATCCCTTCATCCATCCATTTCGTGTTTTTCCGTACTTCTTTCTTTCCTTCCCTCCCTCCTCCTTCCGTCCATATTTCCAGCCGCCCATCCTTCTTCCCTCCCAGTCTTTCTCCTTCCTTATCTCCCTCCCTCCTCCCCTCCCTCCCACCCTGCCTTCTGCACTTCCCACCGGAGATAAGCTGATAACTCCCCTTCTCCTTCACTCTCTCTCTCTCTCTCTCTCTCTCTCTCTCTCTCTCACACACACAAACACACACACACACACACACACACACACCAGTAATAACCATCGAACCATAACCTTTCGCATCCAACACATATCAATTTTTAACTGTAATCTTAACACTATTTTAACACGAGCAATTTCAGACCGTCAGACATTTATTTAACATAGGGTAATTGTATATATAACATTTTTAACATTTGGGGGGACCTGCTGTGTGAAGGGAAATATAATATGGATAATGTTGAAATGTTTAGTGTTTGATTTTCGTTAAGCGTGTGTTTAGTGGCAATATTTTTAACATTTTGTGGTTAGTGGAGAGGATGTTGAGGCAGGTTTAGTGAGAATGTTGGAATGTTTGTGGATGTACTGGTGACGGTAATGTTGAGATGTTTATGGGTGTACTGATGATGTTAATGTTGAAGTTTTTATGGGTGTACTGAGGATGTTAATGTTGAGATGTTTGTGGGTGTACTGGTGATGTTAATGTTGAGATGTTTATGGAGGTACTGGTGATGTTAATGTTGAAGTGTTTAATGTGTTGATGTAATGTTTGATGTTAGTGTTGGGCAGTGAGGAATGGATGTGTTGACTCGTGACTTCACTTCATCGTTATTATATGTTTAGTGATGTTTATGGTTAGTTATTATTAGTGCTGTTTATGTTGTTTTTTTTAGTGATGTTTTTGTTTGGTTATTTCTAGTGATGTTTTATGTCTGGTTATGCTTAGTTATATTAGTGTTATATAACTGATAGATCGTGCACTTAAAGCTCCCTCCCTTGGCTTTGTGTGATAATTATGGACGCTTGATTATGTGATTAGAGTAATTAATTTGACACCCCTTTCATGTGACAGGCGGACTCAGCATGACACTTCAAAGCTCCGTGACATGACAGCCGGTGGACATGACAGCCGCGAACCGTGACGGCTTTTGGCAGAAACTGACGTGTCATGATGGGATTGATATGGCATGACAGCGTAATTCAGTATGACAACCTCTCGCCTTAAAGAGAGAGAGAGAGAGATTAGAAAACTCCCAAGCACCTCTCCCTGAGCGATTTATTTTTGATACGGCTACTCTAATATCAGTTTGTCTGTTATTTGTGTAGACTATGGTAGTATCTGAATTATTTAAATGACACGGAAAGAGTCGAGTAAGGAGTAATCAGCAAAATAAATCGCTTAGGAAGAGGTGTTAGGGAGCTTCCCTAACCGAATTTTCGTCGGTTAAGGAAACTCCCTAACACCTTTTCCTAAGCGATTTATTTTTTCTTACACCAATCTGTCCAGTTCTGTGTTATACAGATCCTTCTAATATCGCCATACGCAGCATAAATAACGTAAAAAAGGATATTAACCACCCACATCCAAAAATAAATCGGTAGGGAAGAGGTGTTAGGGAGCTGCCGTAACCGAAGAGAAGAGCCTAAATCATTGTAACTTTGGACACGTGAGATGAGTTAACCCTTTCTTGAGACGGTGTAAAATTTCTTCAGGATCACAATTGTTATAGAACACTGCAATAATAATAGTTTTGTCATTCTGTTGCAACGTTGAATAGAAGGTTAATTAAGCACTTCTTCTAATGGCCTTTTACACACACACACACACACACACACACACACACACACACAAAAAAAAAAAAAAAAAAAGGCGACAGGTGATAGACGTAAACAAGAGGTAACCATGACAACGCGTGGTCAATGGGGACGCGAAATTGGACGTCTTCTCACATCAATAATTCCTCTCCTCTAACAAGATGGAGGCGTATGGCAACTCACAGCTAAGCACCCAGGAATTATTTTGGTGGTAGCCATGACAACACACATATGGCAATTTATGGCGACTCTGAGCAGGGGATGTAATCAACTTTACTTATGGTAAAATCTCGCTGACCTATTCTGGCTGAGCATAAAACACACACACACAAACCCATGGCAACCTGTGGCAAACCAGGACATTATATTAAACTAATCCCCCCATGTCAAACCCACTCAAAGCCCCCCCACCCACCCACATGGCAACCACCAGACCCCCCGCTCCCCTCTATGGCAACCCCCGACTGCCTCCCCGACACGATTAATATTAAACTCAGCGGCCTCATGACAACCCTGACATATGACAACCGCTGGAATATGTCAAGGGCCTGGCGCTTTGGAGGGGTGGCCGAAAAATTGACGCAACGGGCGAAAATATGGGGGACTCTTTGCTTTTGGGATTAATATTATATGTAGCGGGAGAGAGAGAGAGAGAGAATATGGGATGGGTAAGTACATTGATAAAAGAGAGACGAGTGAAAGAGAGAGGGGGAGGAGGAGTGAAGGAGATGTGTTTATACATGTGCGTTTTGGTGTGTGTGTGTGTGTGTGTGTGTGTGTGTGTGTGAGAGAGAGAGAAAGAGAGAGAGAGAGGGGGAGGTTGCTAATATATAAAGGTCATATTAACTATTTTTCCGGGTCTGTTTAGGATCAAAGCCAGCGGTATTTAGAGAGAGAGAGAGAGAGAAGAGGGGGTGAGAAAAAAGCACCCCAGACCAATTTAGACTATCCATCAGCGTCACTCTCTCTCTCTCTCTCTCTCTGTTGTAATGATGCACTTATAAATGTACTGTACACCCATTACCCAGAAAACACACACACACACACACACACACACACACACACACACACACACACACACACACACACACTGAACCTCTTTCCTCACAACAACCACACATGCATACATACACATGTACACATAGCATGCATTCATCCTTAAGTACACACATTTTTTACATACCTACATAAAAGCTTTGTCAATACCACAACGACTACCACCCTACCACAACAACGACTACCACCACCAGCTACCACACCTACCACCACTTCCTGTAACTACCAAGAGTCACCTACCACAACTACCATTGCTTCCATCACGTACTACAGCTACCACCACTACCACCATCTCACAGTATAACCATCACTACCACTGCTACCACAACTGCAGTACCACCACTACCATAACCCTCCCAACCCCACTATTTTATGACTCGACATTAACAACCATTACTACTACCGCCACCACCACTGCTACCATAACTACTCCTGCCATCACCACCATTGCTACCCCTACTACCATCACTGCCATAACTAGCACCACTACCATAACTACCACTACTACCATAAGCATCATCACTACCGTAGTTCTACCATAAACATCACCACTACCGTAACTACCACCACTACCATAACCACCACCATTACCACCTACCATAACTACCACCATCACCACCACTACCATAACTACCACCATCACCACCACTACCATAACTACCACCATCACCACCACTACCATAACTACCACCATCACCACCACTACCACAACTACCACCATTACCACAACTACCACCATTACCAAGAGCAGGAAAAACAGGTCACTCAGCTGGTCAGGTCACGGCTTCTACACACGCACACACACACACGCACACACATCCACGGGTAGACACGTACATTGTTCACACGCACACTGCAATACGTGCATACGGAGACACGCACACACATTCGGACATACACACTTTACTGGACATACACATGCACTCAAACTCACGTGCACACAGAATCACGTACACTAGCATACATACACGTTTTTCTTAACTCTCCTGTACACACACACACACACACACACGTCCTCAGAATACGCAGTTACCGCACATATACCGGTAAATACGTACATGTAAGCCATTAGCGTGCACATACCTGTTCAGACGCACTCAGACCCACACAGGCAAGAACAGCCACAAAAGAGACTGATTCACAGAGGAGAGAAACACATATGCAAGAGAGAGAGAGAGAGAGAGAGAGATCAGAGAAGTACGTGAGAGAAGGGAAGGAGAAGAAAGTTGGAGGAAAGAATATGAGTTAGAGAAGAAAGTAGAGAGAGAGAGAGGGGAAATAAAGAAGATAAAAACGAGAAAGTTACGAATTCAGGAGAGGGTTAGAGAAAGAGAAGTAGAAGAAAAGAAGAAGGGAAGGAGGAGGAGGAGGAAGAAATGAGAGAATAAAGTGTGATAAAATTAAAGAAAATAAAGATAGTGGATGATAAAGGATTGGTAGTTTATTGAAAAATGGGATCCTTCTTGACCTTGGGAATTCTCTCTCTCTCTCTCTCTCTCTCTCTCTCTCTCTCTCTCTCTCTCTCTCTCTCACGTTCTTTTGAGGTGTTTATTGAGTTAATTTGCTAGAATAAGAGGAGACAGGGAAGAGAAGAGGAAAAAGAGAGAAGTAGGTAAAGTAGAGAGGAGAAGAGGAGGAGGGAAGAGAAAAGGAGAGAAGGGAGGAGGAGAGACAAGAAGGAAAAGGTAGATGGGAGGGAAAAAATGAAAAGAGAGGGAAAATTGAGAAGGAGACCAAGTAGGAGAGTAAGAGCGGAAAAAAACAGTGCTTGGGTAGAGGGACTAGGACAGGCTAGGAAAGGTGCGAGTAGGGTAGGCACGAGGGGTTAGGCAGGAGGGGGGGGACTAGGAGAAGGCTGGGGGAGGCAGGGTACGGTCAGGCAGGGGTAGGAAGAGACAGGCAGGGTAGGCACGAAGTATTAAATGTATGACTAGGAGGATGCAGGGAGAGGTAGGCTAGGCTAGGCAGGGCGAAGAGGAAACATGAGTAGGTAGGAGAGCTAGGGCAGAGAGGAGGGAGGGAGGGTATGTGCAGGTAGGGGTAGGCAAGGCAAGGGAGGTTAGGAGAGGCAGGGTTAGGCGAGGCAAGCGAGTTTAGGCAGAGGCCGGGGTAGGCAAGGCAAGGGAGGTTAGGCAGAGGCAGGGTTAGGCAGCAAGGGAGGTTAGGCAGAGGCAGGGTTAGGCGAGGCAAGGGAGGTTAGGCAGAGGCAGGGTTAGGCAAGGCAAGGGAGGTTAGCAGAGGCAGGGTTCGGCGAGGCAAGGGAGGTTAGGCAGAAGCAGGGTTAGGCAAGGCAAGGGAAATTAGGCAGAGGCGGGGTTAGGCAAGGCAAGGGAGGTTAGGTAGAGCCAGGCAAGTGCGAGGCAGGATAAGCCCCAGAAGGCGCTGCCACTCACTCTAGCTTTCTCAATTACCACAAAAGTCATTACAGCCATACTCTCTCTCTCTCTCTCCTTTTTGTACCTTTATCTTTTTTTCCCTTCCATGAACGCATTATTCTTTTCCACTTCTCGCGTCTGTGCTTTTGCCTAGTCATCTTTCCACTCATCCATCCATCCATCCTTCTTTCTACCCATCCATTCGTCCATCTTTCCATCATCCCATCCATGCTTCTGTCCATCCATCCATCCGTCTAACCTACCCATCCATCCATCTATCTACACACCCACCCACCCATCCATCCATCCATTTTTCCATCCATCCATCTACTTATCCTTCCATCTTTCCATCCATCCATCTACCCACCTAACCTGCCTATCTACCCATCTATCCTATTTTCTATTTTTTTCTCATAAGTTAGGTGTGTAGCGTCGGCCTAATTAGTTTCACTCCCTCAGGTGACCTCGTTACAGGTCAGTTGGCTCCCTGTGATCTGTGTTTTCCATTTCTATCCATCCATCCTTCTGTCCATTCCTTCATTAATTCATTCGCTATATCAGTCCTTTTTTCATCCGTACTTCTGTCTCTCAGTATGGTACTCGCGCTGTTCTTTCGTCCATTCATTCATTCTTCATTCATTCATCCATCCATCCATCCATCCATCCATTCATTCATACTTTCATCCATCCCTCCATCCGTCCTTTCAATCTTTCATCTATCCATCCATCCATCCTTTCTTCACCATAGTTAGTTCACTCATCCATCCTCCATTCATTCAATTATCCGTCCATTCAGTGCCCTACCATTCACGCGTGCACCAGGCCATTGACTGATTCGCCCAGTCATTCATCCATCCTTCCCTTTCGTAACCTCATACCTCGCTTTTATTTCGGGTTGAACACTATCCCCCTCACTATCCCCCTTCCTCCCTCCATCATCTCCATTCCCTCCTCTCCACTCCTCTCCTCTCCTCTCGTTTTCTCTCTTCTCCTTTCCTCCTCTCCTCTCCTCCTTTCCATTCCTCTCCTCTCCTCTCCTCTACCTCGTATGTTCCTCACTATCCCCCCCTTCCCTCTGTCATCTCTATCCTCTTTTCTTTCCTCCCTCTCCTCTCCTCTTCTCTCCATTTCTCTCGTTTCCTTTCTTCTCCTCTCTTCTCCTTCACATGTCTCTATTCTCCCCTTCTCCCTCCTTCGTGTCTGCCTTACATCCTTCACTTTCATCACTCTTCCCCCTTCCTCCCCCCTTCCTTTCTTCCTCCCTTTCTACCTTTCATCCTTGCTTCCCTCCCCATTCTCTTGTTCCCTGTCTCATTTCCCTCACATCCATCCCTTCTTCCGGCCTTCATTCCTGTTTCCCACTCCATCCCCTCCTTCCTTCTTCCTTCGTTCTATCTCTGCCTGTCTCCCCCTTTCTGTTCCGTTATCCTATTCTTCCTAAGCCTCGGCCTCCTTTCCATCTTCCTCTCTCCTTCCTGCCCTTTCTATTTTGTCTTCCTCCTTCCCTCCCATTTTCATACCACCTCTTCCATCTCTCCCTCCCACCTCACCTCTTCGTCCCGTCATCATATTCTCCCTTCTTTCCTTCCTTCCTTCCCTCCCTTTTTCATATCTCCCTTCCCTTCCCTCCTTCGCACCCATTCATTCGTCTCTATATCATTCTTTCTTACTGCTCTCTTATTGCATCCATCCTTCCTTCCCTCTTCCTTTCTTCCCATCTTCCATTCTTCCCTCTCCCTTCCTTCACTTCTCCCCTCTTTCCTATCTCCTTCCTCCTTTATCCCCTCATCTCTCCTACTCTTCCATTCTCTCCTTGATTGCTCCTTTCCTCCCCTCCCGCTTCTTCCTTCTCTCCCTCTCTCCCTCTTGTCATTCTGTTCTCTCTCCATCTTCCTCCCTCCCTCCCTCTTTCATATCTCCTTTCTCCCCCTCCCCCTCCCCCCCTGCCAATATCTGAAAGGCATTTAGCGTCGTTAAACCCGTGTTACGTTTCGGCCTGTCCACGCAACAAGCCCCCCCCCCTCTCTCTCTCTCTCTCTCACACACACACACACACACACACACACACACGCAGGAATCTTTCTCTCATCGCAAATTAAAACAAGTGACTGGAACGTAGGTGAACCAAAACAAACAGTCAAAACAAAAGAAAAATGGAGAGATAGACGTAAAAATAGCGAAAATCATACATAAAACAAACATCAGAACAAAAACACTGCCTCAAAACAAGGAGTAAAGCCCAAACAAAGCGTCAAAACAAGTAAAGAAAGAGTGGACAAGCAATGGAGCGACAGAGGCCGGGCCGGACCAATCAGAAAGCCGGAGTTATAATGACCGTAATAGGTCGCGAGAGAGAGAGAGGGGGGGGAGAGGGGGAGGGGGATAGATGAGAGTAAGAGTAGTGGGGAGAGAGAGGGGAGGGAATAAGAGAGGAGGGAGAGAGATGAGAGTAGTAGTGGGGAGAGAGAGGGGAGGGGGTGGAAGAGGGGGGTTGGGGGGTAGATGAGAGTTGGAGTAGCGGGAGGGAGGGGAAGGGGAGAGAAACGGAAGGAGGGTGGGGAAGGAGAGAAGGGGAGAAAGGGGTGAGAGAGGAAAGGTAGAAGGGGGTGGTAAAGGGGAGGGGAATGAGTAGAAGTGGAGAGAGAGAGAGGAGGGGGGGTGGTTCCAAGCACCGTGAACCACCTGCGTCCAGAGTTAAACCCCAGGCAGCGCTAGACATAAACCCTCCATGACCCAGACGTCCTTGTTTGAACATTACCCTGGCCTTATTAAAACCCTCTAGACTCTTACCTCATTACATAGTCTGAACGATGGAGCAGACACGTGTACACTTTGTTTATATTATTTCTTTCTTTCCTGTGACCTTATTGGAGATTCTGAACGATACTAAAAACACATACACGCTTCATTTGTGTTTTGTTTTTGTTTTGTTTTTATTTTGTTTATTTATTTTTTTATCCAGGGCCGTACTGTTGTTTTTGTTTACTGGGATGGTTTATGTTGCTGCCCTCCTCCTTGCTAGTTTGTTTCTCCGTATATTAATGTTATTGTGTATGGTATTGGTTTATGCCTTGTAAGTACTGAAAAGATGTGTATGTGTGACTATGTATGTATATGTATGGATGCCTATGTATGTAAAAATGTATGTGTGGCTATGTTTATATGCCTGTCTGTATATATATGTATGTGTGGCTATGTATGTATGTATGAATGTCTGTGTATGTATGTACCGGTGTATATATATATATATATATATATATATATATATATATATATATATATATATATATATGTATGTGTATATACTCTATGTATGTATGTACAGTCTGCTCCAGGAATCATGTTACCACCTGTCATCCACTGTCGCTCATGTAACAACGGCGTACTACTCGTGTGGGTAGGAGGCAGAGATTGTACTTAGAGTTTGATACAGTAAATCGACATATCACAATACTTAATACGAAAAATCACTGCTGTCTACCTCCTACCCACAAGAGCAGCCTAGTGCGCTGTTGTCTCATGAACTAGGACGGGATGGCAAGGGGTAGCAAGACTTCTGCATGCGACTGTACAACCCAGGAGAATATTTACTCGTACGTACCACCATATGCATACACGTGACCAGGTAATTAATGAAGCGGGAGGGGAAAAAAAGAAAAACGTAGTAATGCAGAGTGAAGAGGTGTGGTGGAATAGTCTTGTTAATCCCGGGGGCCACAGGTCTAAGTGTTGTTAATGTGTGTGTGTGTGTGTCTGTGTCTGTGTCTGTGTCTGTGTGTGTGTGTGTGTGTTTTATATAGAAAGTTGGATAGATAGGTTGATGGATTGATAGATGAGAGAGGGGGGGGGAGGCAAGGCAAATAAAGATAACCTAGAGAGAGAGACGGGGGGGGGGGAGGCAATGACACTTACCATATGGGGGTGCGTCTTGGGTGTATTGTGCAATGGAAGGGAAGATGGGAGCAGTGGAGTGCATAAAGGAGGGTTGCTTGGATCCGTATTCTTAACAACTCTTCCTAAGCGATTTATTTTGCTTATTGCACCATATATATATATATATATATATATATATATATATATATCCTTCAAACATCACCATACTCAGAATAAATAACAGGCAAAAGGAGATGAACCAAGCCCCCCCCCCCAAAAATATATATATATATATATATATATATATATATATATATATATATATATATATATATATAATAATAATGATAATAATAATAATAAATCACTAAGGAACAGGTGCAAGGGAGCCACTTTACCTGGCGAAAATACAGGCAGGTAGTGTTAAAAGAACAAGGTAGGAAGAGTAGGTACCGTACATGAGGGAAGGTAGTTTGGATTGTTGAATTATAACAAGGAAATAGGAATAAAAGGTGCCAGGATAAATCGATAGTTTTTTTTTTTTTTAAGGAAGAAGGAACCAAAGGCCAGGAACCCGCAGTGATTGTTCCTTCTAAGAAAAAAAAATAACAGGGAGCCAAATTCAAGATCAGGGGTGCATGAGGGAAGGCTGTTTGGATTGCAGGAACTTTAATAATCACCTCAAGCTCCTATGACTCACTTTATTTACTTTATTGGGTTCAGTGAAAATAATAAAGTTGACCCGATTTTTTGAGGGTAAATATTCTCTTACGTCTTTTGTATATGTAGTATTAAAGGATGACAAGATATAATGTGCAAAATAAGTCGCCGATGATTATATGTTACGGAGTGTGAAGTATATGAGGGAGGACGGCTTGGAGTGTATATATAATTTCTGGGGATCAATATAGCGGTATATGTTGTAGGTAAGATTAGTAAAAAAGAAAAAGGATAAGTTTCAAAGTTTATTTTATGACATTGTTTTTCTAAGCAGCTAACACACACACACACACACACACACACACACACACACACACACACACACACACACACACACACACACACACACACACACACACACACACACACACACACACACACATTTCCCCCCCCCCTCCCCCGCGTAAGAACAACATAAAAAAACAAACATGATTGACAGTAACAAGAACACACAGGAATTTAGGCTGCATTGAACACAAGAACAAATACACAATCATTACCACAACAATAACTCTGCCTCAAGATTTTTTTTTTTGTTTGATGGTGTTCTTGTAAGTTATATTATTGTTGTTAATTATTTTTGTAGTTGGTTTAGCTGTTACCTTTATTATTAGTTATTATGTTGATGATAATAATGATGATGCGATGACAGTGATGGTGATGATGATGATGATTATTATTGGCAGTAGTAGTAGTAGTAGTAATAGTATGAGTAGTAGTCACTTATTTGCTGCCAAACTACTTTATTTTATCGAAGGGGATTGTTTTAATATTGAAGGGAAGAGTAAAGTTGCTGTTTACTAATATCCCCAGCTCTGAAGCCCTCTTCTGAACTGAGTAGATACGCTTGATGGTAGGGAGAAGGAAGTACAAAGACGTCCTCAGGGGGAAGGGGTTATGTGCGTGTCTGTGAGAGAGAGAGAGAGAGAGAGAGAGAGAGAGAGAGTGTGTCAGTCACTTGTCCACCTTTGTAATAACACACACACACACACACACACACACACACACACACACACACACACACACCACAGAGAAAGTCAGTCACTTCACCTTTGTAACAAGAAACACACTCGCGCACCCGCCACAGAGAGAGAGAGAGAGAGAGAGAGAGAGAGAGAGTTCACTTGCCCAGCACTGCGACAGACACACCAACAAGTCTCTCAAATAAGCAACAATAAGAGAGCTCAGTGCAGTAACAGCAAGGAGAGTGCCAGTGTGAGGAGGAGGGGTGTTGTGTTACACTATGAAGAGGAAGGGGGGAAGTGTTTTATAGCCATGAGGAAGGAGGAGGAAGAAAGAGGAGGGGTTGAAGAAGAGGACCGAGAAGAAGAAAGAGGAGGGGAGGAAGAAGACAGATAAGAGGAGTGGGTGGAGAAGGAAGAAGAAATTGAAGTGGAAGAACGCTATGAAGAGTAAGAAGGAAGATGTATTACCGTCAAGAGGAAGGAGGAGAAAGAGAGGAAGAAGAAGGCGGTGAGGAAGGAGAGGACAGAGAAGAAGGGGAGAGGGAGGAGGAGAAGGAAGAAGAAACAGCAAAGAGGAAGTGTACATATGAAGGGTAAAGGGGAAATGTGTTACCGTCACGAGGAGGAGAGGAAAAAAAAAAAGAGTCTGTGAGGAAGGGGAGGAAAGAGAAGAAGAGGAGAGGGAGGAGGAGAAGGAAGAAGAAATTGGGGAAGAGGAGGAAGAAGACGAGGAGGAGGAGGAAATGGAAAAGGAAATACATTAGTGAGAGAGAGAAAAAAAAAAATCTAGCTCACTCCCTCATCAGCACAAATAAAAACAGACGTAAAATTAATCTTTGCAAAATCGCTTCTTGTACTACGTGGTTAGTAAGAAGATGAGGAAGGAAGAGAAGAACAGTAGGAGAAAAAATAAGATAATGAAGAGGAGAAGAAATGAAAATCCACAAGAAAGAAAAATCCTAGGCAACTCACAACACACACACACACACACACACACACACACACACACACACAAAATTCCTTCATATAACCCCCCCCCCCAAATGCGCTTCTAATTCCACCTTGATCTCTGACGCGTAAAAAATAAAAAACGGGGCGGCATTTGTGTTGAGGGAAAAAGAAAAAAAAAAGCCATTTACTTTAGATTATCGTCGTAAAAAATGTTGATTAGGGAAAATTAAGAATATGTGGCTGCATTATTATTATTATTATTATTATTATTATTATTATTATTATTATTATGGGTGAGGCAGAGGCTGTGTTGAATGGAGGAGTGTGTGTGTGTGTGTGTCTGTGTCTGTGTGAGAGAGAGAGAGAAGAGGAGGGAGTAAATAGGAGGGGAAGTGAAGGGTAAGACAGGGAGTGAGGATGAGGAGAGGGAGTGAGGGGGAGGAGAGGGTTTGTAGAGTAAGGCTGGGAAAGTGTGGAGAGGGAGTGAGGAAGAGGAGATTAGGATGAGTGGAGGGAAGAGGGAGCGGAGGAGGGAGTAAGCAGGAGAGAGAGAGAGAGAGAGAGAGAACTAGTGAGGGAGTAAGGAGCAGGAAGGGAGGAAGTGAGAGGGATTAGACTGGAGGAAAAGAAGATAGTTTTATTACGGAAGAAGCTCGAACAAGGAAACAGGAAGCTTAATTAGGGGAAAGTGAAGATTTACAGGAAAGAGAGAGAGAGAGAGAGAGAATCCTGAAAAATTGGGATCAGAGAAGAGGTAATATTATAAGTAAAGGGAGGAAATAAGTACTGAACGAACAGTTAAAGGAAAATAAAGAAGTAAAGAAATTAAAGTCAGATCATAATTCCAGCTTAGGAAGAAGTGAAAGAAAAAATAGTATGATAACATAGAAGACAGTTGAAGTATTAAAAAAAAACTAAACTGTAAGCTCATCAGAAGTAAAAAGACCATTGCATGAAGAATCAAGAGTATGTTGTGATAAAAAGTGTGTAAGTAGTGGTAAGAGGTGAGGCCATCTGTTAGGGTATTCCCGGAGTGGTCTTGAGTTTCACCCCTTGTTGAATTATCATAGCCTCAACACCACTTAGGGGCTCTCAAGGGAGTGGCATAGTAGTAGGCGCTGGGGAGGAGGGGAGGGGGAAGAGGTTGGAGAAGGGGGAGGGAGTTTGCCGGGGAATGGAGAGGGAGTACAGGGGAAGGGAGGGGTGAAAGGAGACCTGCACCTTACCAGTCTGCTACCACCATCTTCTGTTCCATCTTCTGTGCCTCGTATCTTCCCTCTCCTTCTCTGCCACCACCATCTTATGTGTCATCATCTGTGCCTCATATCTGTCCAGCCCTCCTCTACTATCACTATCTTCTGTTTCATCGTCTGTGCTTCGTATCTGCCTTATCTTTCTCAGCTGCCACTGTTCTCTGTTTCAGGAGTATGCCTTTTCCAGTCCTCTTCTACTTCCTCATTTTTCCCTTTAGTCGTCTGTTCCTTGTACAAGTCCTGTCATCCTTTACTAACTCCAGTGTCATGTGTCTGTTCCTTTATTCTGTCTTCCAGGCTACCCCCTTTCTCGTGTCTGTCCTCTTCTCTACTACCACATTCTTCCCATTGACTCTCTTTTATATGTACAAAATTTATCCCATCGCTTTTTATAACCACTTGCTTATTAACAACGTGGTGTGGATGATTATTGTTTTTATTTTTACTTTTACTTTCATTCATACAGCTACCAAACACACCACAACTAGATTAGAGAGAGTATAGAAGTGAAAATATATCGTATACCTCTGTTATTTTTTACTGCTATAGATAGGATGCTTTCAAACACTGGTCCAGATCTACTGTACACCATATCATTGCTGTCTTTTGTCTCCCCGTCCGTGCCCCGTGTGTGCCTTACCTTCCTCGTAGTACACACACACACACACACACACACACACAGTAATTAAAGAGAAACGCATATTCACAGCCCCAAATTACCCATCCTTCAGCATTACCGGGAAGGAAAACTAATCCTCTTAATTAGACTTAAGATTATTCATAATTAGTGGTTTTGTGTATAAGGGCTAATCGGATACTCCTTTTCTTAGTGTTGTTGTTGGCTGGGAAAAATTACATTGAGATTTTTTTTCTTTTTTTCCTGGATTTTTTTTCTAGGTATTTTTGCGCCTTTTTTTCTCTGGGTATTTTTTCTGGCTTTTTTTCCGGGTATATTTTGCGTATTTTTTAGGTGTTTTTTTCTGTTTTTCTGGGGTATTTTTTTTTAGGTGTTTTTTCTGTTTTTCTGGGTATTTTTCCTTTTTTTTGGGGGGTATTTTCTAGGTGTTTTTTCTGTTTTACTGGGTATTTTTTCTCTGGCTTTTTTTTTTTTATGTAGGTTTATATCCAAGGGGTGGTTAGGGTTTACTGTTCACGTTATGCCACTCAGGGATGACTGAGGCTGGTCACTCATCTTAAATGTCAGGACCAACTTACGTAGCCCCGGGCTCCTACGCTCCTCATGGAGCGATATAGGATTGGATGAAGGATGGATGGATATAATTGGAGCTTTTTTTTTTTCTAGGTATTTTTTGGGGTATATTCTAAGTGTTTTTTCTGTTGTTGTTTTTCCTGATTTTTTTTTTCCTTTGTGGGTTGTCACAGTAGTTTGAAGTTACTCTTGTTACCCACTCGAACAGTAACTCTTTGGTGGTATAACATGGAGGGACATCCTAAATGATTTCTTGTACCCCAGGAAACCATTCATTGCGTTGGTGCCTGGTGGTCTAGTGGGTTACGATCCTACAATCAGATTGATTTTATTAGGGTTTAATTCCGAGGATTGGTTGGGTTTTACAACTTACCGTATATAATGCCGCTCAGGGATAGCGACTGGTTCCGCCTTAAATATCAACTGAATGGCTTAGCACCGGCTTCCAACGCTACTGATGAGGCAAAGAGTAATGTAGTGTGATAGTAGTAGTAGTAGTGTTTACATTTACCTGTTGTATGGATAGTCTGATGTTCCGGTTCCTTTTCTTAGCATTTTCCTGTTACCACCATACTCAACGTCTTTCTGTTACATTTGTGCTATATTCGGTGGCCTGTACCCAGTTTGGAGCGATTTTTAAGACTGGAGAGTTGATACACTTTTCATCAGTCTTTATGGTGTGAGGCTTTTCTTGAGTTGAGTAAAATCGTCTGGACAAGAATAAACCAGTGAAAAAAATACGACTTAAGGGTCTGATAATTATACTACAGGCTGTTTTATGTTATTATATAGCCATCGTTTTGTAGGGAATGGTGTGATTAAATTGTCGGTCTGTCTGTCATTGAAGGGATGAATGTAAATGCGTGAGATATGGTGCCCTAAGCTCCACCCCGTTTTACGGTGATGACAAATCGTAAACTCCTCCCCTTTTACAGTGTTGTCAGATCGTAACCTTTGCCCATTTCACAGTGTGCCGTCATTAAAGCATCACTACAGATTTACACGTTGTCACACATTTCCTTCATTTTCTTGTGTTTTTCCATTTGTCTCCCCTTTCAATAGTTTATCCCGTTTTTTTTTTTTTCTTTCTTTCTTTGGCGTTCATTATTGCCAGTACTCTTGCCATTTCTGTGTGCCCCTCTATTTTCTTTCCTCTTGATACTTTGTACTCTCTCTCTCTCTCTCTTTCAACAGGTTTTCCGGTGGTGCCTCTTTTAGCCCCGCCCTCTGCGATGTTGTGAATTCTTAAGCTCCACCCAGTACAGTGGTGCTGCCCCTCAGGCTCCTCCCTCTTTCTTGT
Source organism: Coenobita brevimanus (assembly GCF_032717465.1). Lineage (NCBI taxonomy): Eukaryota > Metazoa > Arthropoda > Malacostraca > Decapoda > Coenobitidae > Coenobita > Coenobita brevimanus. The sequence continues at coordinate 50,122,452 of NC_137018.1, forward strand.
TGCTATCCTGTATGCATAAAAATACCACCATTGTTTGGGACACAACTGTTTACGTAAGAAACCTGTTTAATGGCATGTGTTTAGAATGTTTGGGTAATAATGATGGAAATTGTTGTTGTTGAGGCTTAGCATTACCTCTTTCGTTACTAAAAAGTTTATAGTTAGTTTATCCTCCTGTCGGTCGATTTATATTCAGATGGATTTGTTGAATGGAGCCGCTATATGCCGCTTTTAATCAGACTTGACCTAAAAATTGACTTCTTCCCAACTTGAGTGCTGTTATTACTAGATGGATACCAGAATATGATGCTAGTCACGAAGAAGTGCTGTGGAAAGGACGTAGAGCCATAGCTGTTGTCTTTTTCTGTCACTGAGCTACGTGAAATAAAATGGAAAAGGACGAAAATCTGGACCAAGTTAGTGTAACAGACCTTCCGTATAGTCTTCATCAATTCTTCCAGTACAAGAGCGTTATCAAAAAAAAAAAAAAAAAAAAAAAAAAAAAAAGTCTCGGGGCGAAAGAATAAATTTTGAAAGCACGTCACCGGATAAAAGAGGTTAATATTTTGGGTAGTTTTTTTTTTTTTTTTTAAATGTTCGTTTCCTCTATTTAGCTAAAGTGACCTAATTGTAGTAAAGAGTTAACTTGTGCTGTATCTAACCCTTCTAGGTTCAAAGCAAGCTGAATAAAATCGTCTGAAGAAGAGAAGGAGTTAGTGAAGCCATTTTCTAACCGCCCCATTTTTCTTTTTTTTTCTTTTTTTTTTGTAGATGGAGAGACTAATATGTGACTTTCTTGGTGCTTTGGTCTCTCTCTCTCTCTCTCTCTCTCTCTCTCTCTCTCTCTCTCTCTCTCTCGTGTTAGTTGAGTGACGTATAAAGAATGGTACGCGCCCTTTTAACACTTACAAAAGAAGGAGGAAAGTTAATAGAAAATAATGAGGGATTTATGTTGGTGTGTAATTACTGTAATGTTGTTGTTGTAATTGTTTTTGTTTTTCGAGAGGCAGGATGGGATTACTTAAGTTATAATGGTCCCTATTGTGTTTTCTGGCCGGGGAAGAGTTGTTGTTTGTTCTTGTTTATTTGTTGTTTAGTTGTTTCATATAATTGTTTTTGTTGTGGAGGTATGGGTGGAGGGAAGTTTTGTTGCGCTTAGGTCTATTGTGTAACGTACATTGAGGTGAAATTGGAATGCTGGCGTTTTGTTCCTGCTAAGAATTTTTTGGTTGTCAGGTGAATAACATTTTTTTTTTTTTTTTACAGACGGAAGGATGGAGTTTATCTGTATTTGTTTATCTGTCTATCTTTCAGTATCTGTCTATAAGTTTATCATTTTATTATTTGCCATATATATCTGTGTAGTCACCAGAAGAGGTTGGGTAGAGGAGAGGAAGGAATAGACAGAGGGAGTGGATGGAGATGGGAGGCCGGATAGGGATAGTAAGAAGTGGATGAGAGGGAGTTGGGGGGGAGGGAAGATGAGAGTATAGTCCCGTAGTGGCCCCCTCTTTTATTTACTTATTTACTGGTTGAAGGGGGGAGGAGAGAGGAGGGGGTAAATGGGAGAGGGGACAGAGGAAGGAGTGGGTTGGAGAGAGTGAAAGGAAGAAGGGGGAAAGACGAGAGGGGGATGGAAATGGGAGAGAGGGGGCGAAGGCAGGAGTGGGGAGAGAATGAAGAAAATATTGGAGAGAGAGAATGGAGAGAATATTTGAGGATGAGAAGAGAGAGGGGAGACTGGAGATTGGAAGGGGTGAAGGAAGAGGAGACGAGAGAAGACTGAAGGAAAGTGAAGAGGATGGGGAAGGAAGAGGGGAAAGGAAAGAAGAATGAAGGAAAAGTGGAATGGGGAAGGAAGAGGAGAGGAGAAAAGGGAAGGGAAGAAAACGGGTGGAGAGGGTGACATGTAGAAGCTTAAGGGAGACTATAAAGAAGGGTGTGTGGGAGGAAGGGAGAGAAAGAGGCGTCAGGGTGAGAGGATAATGCTATTGTTTTTGCTGTGTCCTTTGCGTGTAGTGAGACAGGGGTTGTTTTTGTGGGAGGGAGGGGTTGTTATTGTTTTGAGACGTTGTTTTGTTATTGTTTTTGTTGTGATATTGTTTTGATGTGGGACGTTTTGTTGTGTGAGGTTGTGTTGTTATTGTTTTTGTTGTGTGGGAGGTTATATTGTTTTTATGGGTATGGGAGGTTGTTTTGTTATTGTTTTCGTGGTTAAGGGAGGTTGTTATTGTTTTTGTTGTGTAGGCTATGAGGTTATTGTCTGTTTTGTTTTTGTTTTGGTGTGGGAATATGCGTTGTTTTTGTTTTTGATGTGGGAGGTTGTTTTGTTATTGTTTTTCATACGTGGGAGATTGTTTTGTTATTGTTTTTGATGTGGTTTGGGAGGTTGTTTTGTTTTTGTTCTTGTTTTGGTGTAGGACGTTGTTATTGCTTTTGTTGTGTGGAAGGTTGCTTTGTTTTTGTTTTTGTTTGGGAGATTTTGTTTTTGTCCTGGTGTGGGAGGTTGTTTTGTTATTGTTTTGTTATTTTTATTGTTTATGAGGTTATTGTTTTTTATTGTGTAGGAGGTTGTTTTGTTTTTGTTGTGTGGGAAGTTGTTATTGCTCTTGTTTTGATGTGGAAGTTATTGTTCATGGGTGGGAGACTTTGTTATTTTTGTTTTGATGTGGGAGGTTTTGTTTTGTGTGGATGACTGTTTTGTTATTGTTTTTGTTTTGGTGTGTATTTGTGTCGTAATTGTTTTTGTCGTGGTGAGGTAGATTGTTTTGTTGATGTTGTGTTTGTATGGATGTGTGAGGTTGTTTTGTTATTGTTTTTGTTGTGAGGTGGGTGATTGTTTTTGTTTGTGTGGATGTGGGAGGTTGTTTTGCTGTCGTGGGTGTAGGAAATTGCTACTGTTTTTCTTGTTTGTATTTATAGTTTGAGTGTGTGTTGGTGGGTGGCAGGCTGTGTGTGTGTGTGTGTGTGTGTGTGTGTGTGTGTGTTTATGTTTGTTTTGAGCAAGAGGGATACAGGATAGTTTTGTCGGACACATGTGGCTCCATTTAACGTGGCTTGATGGTAGTAATTGTGATGAGGGTTGTGATGATGTAGTGATGAGGGTGGTGCTGATGTGGTGATGAGGGTGGTGCTGATGTGGTGATGATGATGATGATGTTGTAGTGTGACGATATTAATGATGGTGATGGGAAATTTTTGGTGATGAAAGTATGGTGGTAATGATGGTAGTATCGTGTGTGATGAATGATGATAATGATGGTGATAATTTAATGTTACAGTGATAATGATGGTGATGGAAAGATGGTTATAAAAGTATGGTGGTAATGGTGGAAGTATTTTGTGTAATGAATAGTAGTGGTGATGATGATGATATTGACTGTTTTGGTGATCAGTGAGATGAAGACAGAAATAATGGTGACAGTAAAAGATGCTGTTCAAAGACCTTTCTTATTTCTTTCGTGAAAAAATAAACCGTGTGGTGTTAGCAAGAACAGTAGTGTGTCATGAAGGGGTTATAGGAAGGTTAGTGGAGATTCTAATTCCTTCGCTGTGATGGGTATGTACGAAGCTGAGTAAAAATCGTCTGACAGAGAGAGAGAGAGAGAGAGAGAGAGAGAGAGAGAGAGGCTCTAGGAGTAAGAAATACTTATCTGACTTTGAAATAAAATCAATGGTCCGGCTGGAGAGAGAGAGAAAGAGAGAATAAAAGAAATAATCATGTTTACAGAAAGAATAAAGGAAAAGGACTTAACATCACACATGGTTAAAAAGAAAAAAAGAATCAGGCTGTGAGAAAAAATATAAAAAAAACATTAGCTCAAGAAAAAAAATAAAAAACACCAGAAGTCATCATGGCCATAGAAAGAAAGAAAGAAAGAAAAAACTAAATGCACATCTGGTTTTTAAATCATCTTAATTTTGGCAACTTTGAAAAACTCTGATGAAAAAAAAGTTGGACCGTATTATGGAAGTTAATCCGGAAGGCCTTTGTGTTGGTTTGTGTGTAAGGAGGGGGAGAGTGAATTGTAAGAGAGGAATGATCTAGGGGAGAAGGAATGAAGGATCTCTCTCTCTCTCTCTCTCTCTCTCTCTCTCTCTCTCTCTGTATAGGTGCACCGGTATTCTTGTGTGTAGGGGTAGAGTTTATTGTAAGGAGAGGAATTAAGAAAGGGCAGAATGAATTAAGAATGTATATGTGTGTGTGTGTGAGAGAGAGAGAGAGAGAGAGAGAGAGAGAGAGAGAGAGAGAGAGAGAGAGAGAGAGAGATGGAATTATTGCATACCTTTGTTGGTGCACTTCAGAAAAAAATTATCATCATCATCATCATCATCAACCCTCTCCCTCCCGCCAAAATGTAAATAAAATAAAACGTACGTGGAGTGGGAGAGATCTAGAAACAGGAACAGGAAAAGTAATCAGGTTTTCCCCATCGCTTGAGTGGCGTCTGAAGCTGAAAAAAAATAGCCCTCAAGCGGAAACCAGAACCAGTAAACAGTTTTTTCCCCCTCAAGAACAAACTAAGCACGCGACGCTCTCACTAATTTGACGTCTTGGGCTGGAGCTTGAAGTGTCGTGAGGATGAAGGCATTTGAAACATTACGTATGATCTCACGTCGCCGAATAATAATAATAATAATAAAAAGTGACGGTAACAAGGTTTGGATTTATTGCAAAAGTTGGTAGCAGTGTAGTGAAACGGTTAAAACATACGAATGAAAGGTGTTAGTTATTATTATTATTATTATTATTATTATTATTATTATTATTATTGAGTTCTTTTCAGTACTTTATTATTATTATTATTATTATTGTTGTTATTATTGTTATTGTTGTTGATATTATTGTTGTTATTGTTAGGTATATATGTTGGTAGGTATACATGTAACTCTCAGTGTGTGTGTGTGTGTTGGGGTGGCTGTGGTGGCGTATGTAAATGAGCTGTGTGTATATATAGTGTAGAAAACAGCGCAGGAGACAGACAATGTGGAGGAGGAGGATGCTGACGTCATCTGGCCTTGGTGGGGGGATGGGGAGGATAGGGGGAGAGGTCACGGAGGGGGTCGTGGGGGGAGGAGGATGGGAAGGAGGGTCATAGAGGGAATAGGGAGAGGAGAACATGGGAGAGGTCACGGAGGGGGTCGTGGGGAGAGGAGGATAGGGAGGGAGGTCATGGAGGGGATAAGGAGGGGAGGGTAAAGGGTAGATCGTGGAGGGGATAGGGAGAGTAGGATGGGAGGAGGGGGATGGTTGGGAGTAGGATGGGGAGTTCATGGAAGGGATAGGATGGGGAGGAGAATAGGGAGCGGAGGTTGGAGAGGGGGTAATGAGGAGAGAAAAGTAAGGTGGGGCCATAGAATGAGTTGGGGTAGAGGAGGATAGAGAAGGGATGGGGGGGAGGACACAGGGGGGGGGAAGGGGGGGAGAGGTCATGGAGGGGGTGATGGGGAGAGCAGAACAGGGAGGGGAGGAGGGAGGAAGACGAGGTAGAGATAACGGAGGAAGAAAAACAGAGAGAATTAGAATATAAAGAGAGGATTTGGTGGGAGACTACGTGGCTAGGTTGGTTTAGTATTAGCCTGATGTTCGTGGGATGTTCCTGAGTGGGTTCGAGCGCCACTGACGGACATTGAGTTTTATGGGTCGGACATTCACTAATTAACCCCTGCCTAGTCAACCAAACGCACACCACACCACACCACAGGCTATTACTACCATCGTCTGTGTCTGTCTGGGCCTTGTATATCCTACCCTTCTAAGTCCCCCATAGCTTTGCCTTCTTAAATAACTGAGGGAAAGAGGTAGGTTTCGACCAAGTGAGAGGAGATGGCTGGGTTAGGTCAGAGGGTTTTGGTATATGTTCACCACTAACATCCCTTTCAGACATTGCTCTGGCGGATGTAGTCCCTCTCCCGCCTTTCTCCACTCAGACCCGCTGCTTGTTGGTCTGTTCCGTCCCAGCCCCGTATCTGTGGCTTTGGTCTCCCTTGTCCTGTCTGCCTCATCATCTCACTCCATCTCTGGCCTGCCACCGCGTTGCCTAGCCTACCCATCCGCTCTCTCTCTCCTACGAAAGCTGTGGCCTTCACGTGCCCATCTCTGTGTGTTAGCCCTTTCCCTGCGACATACCAACTATGTGTTAAGATTATCCCAACATTGTTATTCATCCTTGGAGACCCACGGCATTAGGAGCGATAAGGAAGGAACGAGAAAAATAACAGAGAAATAATGAAAACTTTATCCAATCCCGAAGTTTATCTCTCTGAAGCTTAACTCATGTGACAGTACCCAGAATTAACTTTACATGGGTCATCGGAGTGAAGAAAAAAGGAAGGAGTGGAGGAGGACGTGAAGTAGGATAGTGAAAATAGGAAGAGGGAAGGGAGAAGAAATGGAGGTTAGGGAAGGGAGGCTGAGGAAAAGGAGGTTACCAGGAAGGGGGGATAAGAGAAATGAGGAAGGAGCGAAAGATGGGGAGGAGAGATATGAGAAAGGAGGAAGGAAAGAAAGATGGGGAAGATGGAAAGGGAGAAAAGGGGAATGGAGGGAGAGAGCGAGAGAGATGGAATGATGATAATGAAGATGAAGAGATGGGGTCAGAAGTACGAGGGGGAGATAGGTCACTGGATAGAGAGAGAGAGGGGGGGGGGTTGACAATGGGCTGTCTAGGTGAATGGGAGGTTAAGGTAAAAATTGATTAGCAGAGATTACGTGGGGAGAAGGTAAAGGTTAGCCTGTGTTGAGGGGGAGGAGGGGAGAGGCGGGTGGGGGGAGAGAGGAGGGTAGGGGAGAGAAGGGGGATTTATGAAGGGGATGATGGATAACGAGAGAAATTAAGACGAGTGTGGAAATAGGACATGGAGTAGATAAGGTGAAAGATATTGAATAAGAGAGAGAGAGAGAGGCGAAAGTGGGGAGGTAAGGTAGAGAGGTGAAGGAAAATTAGCAAGAGACTGAAGGTTATGTGAGAGAGGCCGACAGATAGGCTGGCAAAGAAGGAAGAAAGGCAAATAACTAAAAGAAGTAAGGAAGGAAGAAGGATGGATGGATTAAGGATGGAATTTTGGGAGAAAGGATGGAAAGAGTGAAGGAAGAAAATTAATGAAAAACAATAGAAAAGTTGGTGATAAGAGGAGGGATAGAAATAAAAATGATTAAAGAATGTATATTGAGAAAAAAGAAGAAAGTGAGTGAAAGAAAAAAGGAATAGAAATACAAAGGAGGGAAGAAATGAAGAAAAGATGGAAGCAAAGAAGGGAGGTTGGATGGAAAGAATGAAGAATGGAGAAGTGAAGAAAGAATAAAAGACGAAAATAGATGAAGGATGGATGAATGTAAAATAAATAAACAATAAAGGGTGGAAACTGCAAGGAAAAGAGAAAGAAGGAAAATAACTTGACTCTTAAGAAAACAATAAAACTGTGTGTGTGTGTGTGTGTGTGTGTGTGTGTGTGTGTGTGTGTTTTACTGGGTGTATTCCTGGAGAGAGAGTGCGTGTGTGTGTTTAAGTGTACGTGTGCATTTTCTTGCCTAACTTTTTATTGCATACCGTACATGTGCATCTGTGTGTACGTGTATATCGTCTTAAGTGTGCTATTCAGAAAGTGTGTGTGTGTGTGTGTGTGTGTGTGTGTGTGTGTGTGTGTGTGTGTGTGTGTGTGTGTGTGTGTGCATTGAAATAGACACGTTTATTGCTTATAATTTTTTTGTTCAAGCAGATGGAAGAAGATTACTTGGCTTCTGTGGCAGAGAGAGAGAGAGTTGTGTGCTTGCGTGTCTTGGCTTAAATGCACGTGTGGGTAAGAGAAAAGAGATAGTGAGATAGTGTGAAAATAACAGTGTGTGTGTGTGTGTGTGTGTGTGTGTGTGTGTGTGTGTGTGAGAGAGAGAGAGAGAGAGAGAGAGAGTCAAAAGGTGTCTGGGTTAAAGAAAATGATTGTCTAGACACGGTCACCTCAGGCCTGTCCGTCCCCCCCCCTCTCTCTCTCTCTCACACACACACACACACACACACACACACACACACACACACACACACACACACACACACACACACACACACTGCTCGCCGGCTCAGTGGTAACGCTGTCTCCTAGGTTCTGCTAAGTCTGGCCGAACAGCCCCGAGTCCCTAAGGAAGGCCATGGCCGAGACCGGGCTTTCCTACAGAGCTCTCAAAGAGTGTATGTTGTGTTGGTGGCGTAGGTAGATTGTGTGCAATGCAGTCTTCCATAATGTGCTTAATAGTATGGGGTGCTGTGTTGCATCCTGGACAGGCATCAGCGACGGAGTCATCCAGCCTCTTCTGGTAGCTTAAGAGGGCTGGATGGTGCCCACATCTCAGCCTGGCCAGGTGGACCCTGTCCTCACAAGGAAGATAGGATTCAGAAAGGTGGATGTCAAGAGGCCGTGCATGTAGCTGTGTGTTGTCTTCAAGTGACTGAATGGAGCGGCGAGTGATCTGAGTGTGGATATGCTTCTGGAAGCTGGTCTGAGGTGGGCGAGGGGGGAGAGATGACAGTATTTGTGCATGGTATCGTGTGCTGGGTGTTGTTTTAATGTTCCTTGGTGTGGGTGGATGTGCTGCCTTGTAATATAGTGGATGTTGTGGGTTTGTGCAGTCTGCAGCAAGAAACTGGGTGCCTCTCATGTCTACAGTAGGTGATCTTTGACTTTGAGGACTTTGGTTTCTTGATGTAGGTGGTCTGTGGGTGTTGTAGCTTTGCAGCCTGTGATTATTTTTAGGGCCTTGTTCTGTATGTTCAGCAGTGTTGTAGTGTGTTTTAGTGAGGTTAGGAGCCCAGGCAGGGCTTGCATTCATCACTGATCGTATGTATTGTTTGTATACTGTGGTGGTGGTTTCTCTGTTGTGTCCGAATGTTGTATGGGCAAGTGACCTCAAAGCATTGAGTCTTGTTGTTATTTTATTTTTAATGTTTGTGATGTGTTGTTTAAATGACACTGATGTATTGGATGTGACACCAAGGATTTTGTGTGTATGTGTGTGTGTGTGTGTGTGTGTGTGTGTGTGTGTGTGTGTGTGTGTGGTAGGGGAGTGTTGTTTATGGTGAGGTGTGAGATGTGACTATGTTCTGCTGTCCAGTTTGTGAGAAAGATCACTGTAGATTTGGCTGGGGCTATATTGAGCCTGTTTGTGGTGAACCATTCGTGTAGTGTGTTGAGGTAAGGTTGGATGATGTGTGCAGCTGTGTTTGCGTTTTGGTGCGTACATGTAGTGTTATATCATCTGCATAGGAAGCTATGTGTATCTGTGGGGTGTGGGTATCTCGTGCATGTATGGGTTAGAGTGTAGGGGACAAAACAGATCCTTGGGGGACGCCGTTTGTGAAGTTTCTGATGTTAGAAGACTGACCGGCAAATGTTACGTGTGCACATCTGCCTGCTAAGTAGTTTGCCAGCCATCTTTTTGTGTTATTGTGCATGTTTGTGTTGAGTATTTTGTTTGTGAGGTTTTGGCGGGGGATGGCATCAAAAGCTTTGCTGATGTCTAGTGTGGTTAGGAGTGTTCTGTGTGGTGGCCTAGCTGAATTCATGCCATCGAAAACTGTCTGTGTAAGGTCTGTAAGAAGGGTGTTTGTGGAATGTAGTGGCCTAAAGCCATGTTGTGATGGGGCTAGGGGAATGTGAGGTGTGACTAGTTGTAGTACCAGTCGTTCAGTGACTTTAGAGGGGGTGCAGAGAAGTATGATGGGGCGGTGTGAGGAGGGTAACGTGGGGTCTTTGTTGGGTTTAGGGATAGTGATAATAATGCCATGCTTCCAGATGTTTGGTATTATGTTGTGTGAGTAGCTGTAGTTTGATATGTTGGTGAGTGCTTGTTCGCGCCTTGCTCGTGATGCGAAAAGTTTCACTGACGAAGCGGGTGGTTACTGTCCTTGTTGAGCAAGGGGATGGGTGTGTGCGTGTGTGAAGGTCAAGACTTTTCCCTTAGATTGGATTATATGAGTTCTCAGTTCTCTCCACGTGATCCTGACCGACCCGGTGAATTACACACACTAATTCTCATTCTTACATACTTCTTCCCACTTACACTCCCTCTTTCTAACATTCACTCATTCTCGCTCTTATATTCCTACACTCCTTCGTCCTTCCTCATATACACCCACACTTTCCTCTCCCACACAGTCTGTTTTTCTCGCCTCCACATGTCTTTCTCACCCTCCCACACTCTCACTCTCTCTTACACTTAGTTTTCTTACACTCCCACACCTGCGTACATGTACATCCATGCGCTCTCTCTCTCTCTCTCTCTCTCTCTCTCTCTCTCTCTCTCTCTCACACACACACACACACACACACACACACACACACACACACACACACACACACACACACACTAGTTTTCTCTCTTACATACTTTCCTGGTCCACACAGACACTCTCTCACTCTCTTTCTCTCCCTCTCCCTCTCTCACTTCCTCAGCCTCCCACACACCATGCCATCCTCTTGCATATACGCCTACACTTAATCTCTCTCTCTCTCTCTCTCTCTCTCTCTCTCCATGCTCCTTATTTCCTCCCACTTATTTCAGCCTCTTTCACCCATCCCCTTCATTCTCTCTCCCCTCCCTCCCTCCCTCTTTCCTCCTACTTCTCCCTCCCTCCTCCCTCCTCCCTCTTTCTCATTAGTTCCTTTCACTCGCTCCCTCTCTTTCCCTCTCATTACCCTTTCCTCACCTCATATTTCCCGCTTCTGATCTCCCTCTCTCTCTCTCTCTCTCGTCAGTTTTTTTTTTTTTTTTTTTTTTTTAATGCGAGGAAGAAGGAACCAAAGGCTAGAAGCCCGCAAAACACTTCCTTCCAAGAATAAAACAATACAAAAGTGAGCCAAATTCAAGATCCGTTCATTTCGAGATGCCTGGACACACTGCGTTGTAAGACTGGATATCATAGGAAGCAGGAAGTACCGACAGAGGGAGACAGTTCCAGAGTTGACCTGTTGCATAAATGAAGGACTGGGAGTAACGATTAACTCTTGCATTAAAGAGTTGGACAGAAAAAGGGATGAGAGTTTGTTGCTAGACGGGTGCTACACACCCATCGTAGCGGTGGAGGGATGCAAGCAGACAGTTCAGAGGAGCAGTGACCATGGAAGAAGCGATAGAAGAGAGATAAAGAGGCAGCACTGCGGTGAAGAGACAGAGGTTGAAGGGAGCCAGTAAGAGGAGGAGAGTTAATGAGAAGAAAGGCCTTTGACTCCACCCTGTTGAAAAGAGCTGTATGTGGGGAGCCTCCCCACACATGAGAGTTGTACTGTACACAGGGGCGAATAAAACCCGTGTATAAAGACAACAACCGTGCAGGGGTAAAGAAGGTACCGGTACGGAGTCGGCTTAGCACACCAAATCTCTTGGAAGCAGATTTTACAAGAGATGTAATATAATATAAGCATAATTGACGCGATGAATTTTAACTATCCCCATATCATTGCATCTGAAAAATAAATAAATAAAAAATGCAGAATAATTATCCTTCTCTCCATTCTTTCAGTATCATTATTCTCAGAAATATATCCCCTAACCCACTCACCTTTAGAACTCTCTTTAAAATTGACTCTTATTTAAATTGGATTAAGTTAGAAAGTGGAGAGATGGACTTGAGAGGCATATGAGGGAGGGGGGAGTGAGATGGGGGGAGGGCAGTCAAATGGTGGGTGACAGCGACTTGGAGGCGTTTTGTCAGCGGCCTCCGTTTGCGGGATTAGGGCGTCGCGGGCTGTAGATAGATAGATAGAAGACTTTACGTAAATTAAAGGTAGTACAGGTTAATTATTTTTTTCTTTTTTTCAGGTACGACTTGTGTAATTCCTGGTTTGCTGGTCTGGTTATCTTAAGATTGTTTTTCGTCTTAAGATTGTCGTGGTAGTGACGTCACACCGCCTTGTAAGGACAGAAAGATGGGTTTGGTCTTTGTGTGTGTGTAAATCAGGAGAAACACACACACACACACACACACACTCTCTCTCTCTCTCTCTCTCTCTCTCTCTCTCTCTCTCTCTCTCTCAGCCTTCCTATTATCCCTCTCCTCTCACATTACCCTCTCCCCCTCCCCTCACCCCACCTCATTTGTAATTCTCCCCTCTTCACTCTCCTCTCTCTCTCTCTCTATTGCTTTCTCGCTTTCCTTCATTCCCTTCTTTTCTTTCTTTTTCTTTCCATCTTAGTCTTTGTTTGTCCCTGCTTCTTTCTTCCTTCATTTTTCTTACTGTCCTTCTACTCCTTCTTTTTTCTTTATTGCTTCTCCTTCCTTCCTTCTTTCCATCGTGTGTTTGTTTTGTGTTTTTCTGTTATTAGTCATTTTTTTTTTTTACTTTTGTTTCTTTGCTTCCTCTTTTTTTCTTCGTTCCTTCTTTCTCATGTTTCCTTAGCTGTCCTTCGTTCAAAATATTGCTTTTTTTTTTTTTTTCCATTCTCTGCTTCCATACACTGTTCTGTAGTTTTCCTTATTTCTGCTTTATTTTCTTATCAGCCCATCATTTTTTTTTTCGTTTCCTTCTTCATGCTGTTTCTTCCTGTGTCTTATTCTTTATATCTTCTCCTTACATCGTCCTTCCCTTTTTCTTAAACCCTTCCTTACTTCCTTAATATTAGGTTCTTCCATCCCCCCCTTATGTTTGTGTTTTACTGTTTCTCCCCTACTCGTCCTTCCTTCCTTCCTTAACCCTCTATCCTTCCATTCTTTCTTTGTTCTTTTCACTCCTTCATTCCCCGTTCCTTCATCCTCCCACGCTCTACTTCTTTTATTTCTCCTTTCATTCAGTCATTTTGCCTTCCTGCCGTCCATCCTTCCTTCCTTCCTTCCTGATTTCCATCCATACTTCTCTCCAACCTTCCATCCATCCTTCCATTTTTCTCTCCTCCCCTCCATTCATCCCTCCTCTCCTTCCTTCCATCCTTTTTTTTTTTTCTTTCTCCCTTCTCTTGTATCCATTTTTTCTTCCTAGCCTTCCTTCCCTCCCTCCTTCCTTCTCCCCTCCCCTCCCATCTATCCATCATCCCTCCTTCATTCTCGTAATTTCGTTCCTCTTTCACCCTCCACTCTCCTTCCCTTTCATCTTCCCTTTCACCCGCCTTCCCTATATAATTAACCCTTCCATTCTCTCTCTCTCTATCTCTCTCTCTCTCTCTCTCTCTCCCATCGCTTACCTCCTTGACCCCTTCCCTTTCCTTCACTTCCTCCTCCCCCTCCCCCCCATTTTTTTCCCACTGCCTCTCAGGGTGGTATTGTAAGTGGCCCTGGAGTTTCCGTAACAACCCTCCCTCAGCGATTTATTTTGCACATTACACCTCAGTATCTTTTCTCTCTCTCTCTCTCTCTCTCTCTCTCTCTCTCTCTCTCTCTCTCTCTCTAATGTTAGTGATGGAAATTGTATCGATGTGAAAACGGTATCAGTAACACCCAAGAGAATAACATGATTTAATTTGCATCTGGCCTTGGGTTCCTTCTTCCTTAAAAAAAAAAAAAAAATGAATCCGAAAGAGCCCAGGGTTTCTGTGGAAGGGATTTTGCAGGAAGGGCACTTAACATACATCCTCCGCCTACTGGCTGATGGTCGCGAGTTTCACTAGGTTCGAATCCCACAGTTCTCATTTTATTAACTCTCGAACATACCTAATTCCTTGTGTGTGTGTGTGTGTGTGTGTGTGTGGATTAAATCGCTTAAGAAAAGGTGTTGCGAACCCTCTTGTCTTACATCATCCCCATCTGACCCCTGACCGCCCCTCCTCCCCTTCCCCATTCCTCTCCCTTCCTGTCCCCACTCTCTCCCTTCCTGTCCCCACTCTCTCCCCTCCCCCTCTCCCCACTACCTGTCCCCGGCATACTGATAGCCTGGGTGCATTTGTGTGAAGGGTAGGCTACGTGAGGGAGGAGGAAGGGGACGAGGAAGAGGGTAGTGGTGGAAGGAACTGAATTGCTGCCAGTGATATTCTGATGTATTATGTAGTAGTAGTAATAGTATTAGTAGTTGTTGTTGTTAGCTCCAAATAGGTCATATTGTAGTGTGTAAATAATTGTTGTAGTAGTAGTGAAGTAATGATAGTAATAGTAACGTTAATTAGAGTAAAAAGGATGATAATAGCATGACCACCACCTACAGTAATAATGATAATATTAATAACGATAACAACAACAACAACTAATAATAATAATAATAATAATAATGATTACAGGTAGCAGTAAAAATAGCCACATATTACCCTTTAAGATCTAGAAATCCTTTGTAAGACTACTGTAACCCAGAACATTTAAGGAGAGGTGTCTGGCCTGCGCCCCTGGAGGGATTACTTGACCGAAAAGCCTCAGACATCTAAGAAATAACCCTTATTAATAATAATAATAATAATAAAAATGAAAATAATAATCTATCTATCTATCTATATACCTAGGCTGCTTTCCCCAAGGAAAGGGAGGTAGCCGAGACAGGACGACACACTCCTCATTTACTCATCCATTCAAACACATTCATTCGCATCTTAGCCCCAAAGGGGAGAACGGACAGATCCTCACCGCACCACACCGCACAAGGGTCAACTGCGCAATGCAATCAGTGACATCCGCAGCAGGGCCCGTCAGCAGAACTGGTTTACCCCTGCCACATCATAACAGACCCATCCCCTTACCCGCACCTGACCTGACTAGCTGATCAGACCAAATGCGGGAGAATATCCCCTCAGGGCTGCGTCATCACTTATTCATTCACAATTTCTCTCCATTTATTTCTGTCACGCACAGCCACTCTTCCTTGCTCGACAGACATCCCTCTCGCATCCAACGCTCTCTTCACACTGTCCATCCATCCTATTCGTGGTCTTCCTCTCAGCCTTACACCTCTTACATCAGATCTAGTTATCTTTTTCACCAATCGCTCATTATCCATTCTCTCCATATGCCCAAACCAAATAATAATAATAATAATAATAACAATAATAATAATAATAATAATAATAATAAACATTGGTATCGAGTGGACCAGTAACTGATTAGAAAAACCTTGCCTCTCAATCTCGTGGCCATTTAAGCACAGGTGATTTAAAGCCATATGCAACACCTGACCTTCACCCCGACCACCCCTTCACTCCGAGGACGTGGTTGTTATTGAATTGGTGTGGCCATTGACTTACCCATTGATCTGCACACACACACACACACACACACACACACACACACACACACACACACACTCTCTCTCTCTCTCTCTCTCTCTCTCTTTCAAGAATAAAGCTAAAAATCCTCGTACTGAAGGTGCTGAATCACAACCTCCCCCTTCCCTTGCAGCCAGCGACATCAGGAAAATTTGGAACATCATCGCGGAATAAGTCGCAAAAGAAGAGGTGTTACGCAGCTCTAAATCAACTTGACCACCCGGCACTTAGCACGAGAGAGAATTTTACAGCATTATCACTCCTTAATTACCTGCGATTAATTAACCTCATAAACCGGGCCAGCGAAATAATGTAAAAAAAAAAAATCCAATATAGCGAGTGTTGTTTTGTGATGATGCGAGTGATGACGGGGAATCAAGGTCGTTAGGGCAGTTTATAGACTGGTAACGACAGCGGGGTGGTTGGGGGTCAGGCAGGAGGGTGGGGGCGGGTGGTGGGCGGGGCGGGGCGCGGGGTAGATGGTGGGGTTAGTTGTGCAGGATCGTGTGTTATTAATTAGGTGCTTGTTTCGTTAGTCTCGTGTGTGTGTGTGTGTGTGTGTGTGTGTGTTTCTCGTATAATCATGTGTATGTTTTTTTTTCCTATAGTCGTGTCTGTTTACCATTTTTTTCCCTGTATTTATGTATATTTTTTGTGCACTTGTGTGTGTATATCCCTCTGTCTCGTTATCTAGCTGTCTTGCTGTCCATCTGTATGCCTTTCTGTCCGTCTGTCTGTCTTTGCGCCTTTACTGTCAGCACCGGACCACACTTGGAGTTATGTGGTGATAGCTTGAACGAGGATAGCTTGTCGTGGAAGATGGTGGCGTGTGTGTCTGTGTCTGTGTGTGTGTCTGTTTGTGCCGGCGTGTGTGTGGCGTGCTCCTACTCTTTTATAAACCCATGCACTCTTATCATGTACACCCCGCCTCCTGTAATCTCACATCGGTATTTGGATAATATTGGTAAACACCACACAAAGGAAGAATCGTTCACACACGTCAAGGTTGGAGTGCAAGTGGATCCGATCGATGGTTCCGCGTAGGAGTACCTGTGAGGTGTGTTTTGTAGACGAGGTGGGGGGGGGGGCGACGTGTTACCTTACCTTACCTTACCTCACCTCACCTCACCTCACCTCACTTCACCTCACCTCACACACCGCACCACACCAGCACACCACACCATGCCTCCCTCCTCATATCGTCACATATTCAAGCGCTATCGATACAGTTCACAAAGGAAGTGTATTTTGCAGCTCCGGTGGTCGATTGCTAGTAGTGTGAGTCATGCGTCTGTGTACGAGGAACTGGATTGGGGTGGATTTCCCGTCTTACCCTACTCTTGCCTTCCCTTCCCCTTTCCTTTTCTAGCCATTTCTTCCTTACCCACCCTCCCCTTTCTCGTCCTACCTTAGCATCCCTATCTTCACCGTGCCCTACCTTGACTTTCCTTATTCTGTTTATCCTACCCTACCTTACCCTTCCCTGCCATACCATACCCCTTCATTACCCAGTCCTGTTGTATTCTATCGTATCCTGTCATGTCCTTTCCCCTCCCCTCCCCTCTTCTCTCCTATCCTATCCTATCCTACCACAAGCCACAAAACCTTCCCCTCCCTAATCTCCCTTTATCTGCGTAACCCTATTATTAACCCAGACTTTTTCGCTCCCTCTCCCTATATTCCCCCCGCCTTCTCTATCTATCTCCATCACTCTATCTATCCATCCATCAGTGTATCAGTCTTTGCCGCTATATAGTTACGTAACCTATTATTTCGTGAGTTAAATTTCATCCCGTTCTCTCTCTCTCTCTCTCTCTCTCTCTCATTTTACTATCGCACGCAAAACAGTAATCAGAGGAGGGCGTGTGTGTGAAGAAGTAAGTCCGCTTGATTGGTTGGGTAACGTTAGGGACGGAGGGGAAAAGTTGTAATGACATGGGTGTGTTTTTTGTTCTGTTAAAGCTTTAGTTGGTGTGTGTGTGTGTGTGTGTGTGTGTGTGTGTGTGTGTGTGTGTGTGTGTGTGTGTGTGTGTGAGAGAGAGAGAGAGAGAGAGAGAGATTAATATATGAACCTAGTAATTTTAAGTAGTGTACAGTCCTATTATTTCATTCACCTTTATATAAATTTACCTTCACTCACTCACCTGCCAAATCTAACAATCAATATAAAGTTAACATTAGTGACAATTACACAAAAAAATCCCTAGTACCGTACTTGTTAGCTATTATGTAGAGTTATAAATCCTGGAGAGAACTTAGGATTCTTTATAAATCCTACCTCACTTGACCCAATTCTACCTGGCACACCTTAATTGAACTTTCTAGACTGATTTACCTTTTTGTCAGTGTAATGTTACCTGTTTTTGGCTGGATTTCATTTATGTCGACCCGGTTTACCTTGTTTGTTGTCTTGTTTTACCTGGCCGGGGTCTTTTACCTGTCTGGCTCCTTTCTTGCTTGCTTGCTTCCTTCCTTCCTTCCTTCCTTCCTTCCTTCCTGCCTTCCTTCCATCCATCCATCCATCCATCCATCCATCCATCAATCCATCCTTCCTTCCTTCCTTCCATCCATCCTTCCTTCCTCCCTCCCTCCCTCCCTCCCTCTCTCTCTCTCTCTCTCTCTCTCTCTCTCTCTCTCTCTCTCTCTCTCTCTCTCTCTCTCTCTCACATATTTTCTACTTTTAATGCTCCTGCATCAGTTCCATTATGTTTTCCCCTCCCTTCTATCCCCCCTCCCTCTCTTTTCCTTTTCTCTTTCCCTCACTGTCTCCTCATTTCTCTCTTCACCGGTCTTGATGCGGCTTAGTGCAGGTGAGACAGGTAGCTGAGGTAGCGAGGAAGGGATTTAATCTAACCTAGCATGACCTAGTTCTCTCTCTCTCTCTCTCTCTCTCTCTCTCTCTCTCACACACACACACACACACACACACACACACACACACACACACACTAATTTATCTTTTACCTTGAACCTCAGTCGGACCAAGTTAACATAATCTTGCACCTTTTCACCCTTCTGTGTTTATTTATTTATTTTATTTGTCTCCTGTGTACTAGTTGATATCCTTACCTGTCAGGTGTGTAGGAGAGAGAGAGAGAGAGAGAGAGAGTGTAAAGTAAAAAATATAGATGAGAAGATAAATAGGTGTGTGAGGTAAAACGAGGAAATGGGTTTGTCTTATAGTGTTATTAGAGACAGACAGACAGAGACAGATGGTCAGACAGACAGACAGAATAAAAAAAAATTCTAGACGAGAAGGTAAATAGGTGTGTGAGGCAAAATGAGGGAGTGGGTTGGCTGCATGCTGTTATTCTGGGTTTATCTCCTGCCACTAACTCCCGCCGCAGAGGTTTTAACATTCCACGGTTTATGTCTGCCCTGTGTACTGACCCAGGCAGGTGTGTGTGTGTGTGTGAGCGTAGATGGGTGTAGAAGTTGTATGTGGTGTGTGTGTGTGTGAAAGTTGAATGTGAGATGGTGATGGGTGTGGTGTTAGAGAGGGAGGGGGGGAAGGGTAGCAAAGAATCGGTGCAAGGTATATATAAGTAGACGTGACCAGGTGTGTAGGTGTAATTAAGGTGTGTACCAGGTGTGTAGTGTCATTGTTTTGGGTGTAGGAGGTGTGAGCATGTTTACGTGGGTTGTTATATTCCACACTAACATCCCACAAGGGCGGGATTAGTTTCTTCATTGGCTCTGTTTTACCTTCTTTCATTCTCTGTTTCATATTTCTTTATTTTCTTATTTTCTGATGCGTATTTCTGTCGGTTTTCAATTTTATCCCTTCCTTTATATTGTGATTCTTCCATCCTAATCTTCCTTCTATCCTCCCATTCTTCGATGCCTTCTCCCTCCCTCCCTTCGTTCATTTTTTTCCCCTGTCTCCCTCCCTCCTTTCATTCCTTCCTTTCTTTCTTCTTCCTTTCCTTCTACCCCGCCATTCTTCGTTGCATCCATCCCTCCAGTCATCCACCCACCTTCCTTCCTTCCTTCTGTCCTGTCATTCTTCGATGCATCCTTCCTTCCCTCCTTCATTCCATCCTTCCTCATTCATTCACTCATTTTTTCATTGTATCATATTCCTCTATTTCCAAATCCCAGACAAACACGGGATTATCTTCTCGTATCCTTCCTTCCCCTATTTATTTATTTATTTATTCACTTTATCATCGTGTTTTTATTATTCTGTTTATCATTAATTTTCCATCTGTCTCCTTTGTCACGTCTTCTTTATTTTCTTTATTGTTTATTCATTCATTCTTATTATCTCCATATTGCGTGTCACCTTTTATTCATGTCATAATCCCTTTCTTCTTTTTGTGCATATAAATTCCCCCTTACCATTTAATCTTCCTTTGTTGCAGTTGTCTTTATTCAGATTTATTTGCATATTTTCTTTATTTATTTTACCATTACTTTTTTTTCCTGTCTTTTACTCACATTATCTTGGATTTTTTTTTCCCCTTCCGTATTTACCCACATCATCCTTATTTCTGTATTTCTCAATCTCATTCCATTTAGCTTTCCTTTATTAGACAGCATTTATCTGTTACCTTATTTCTCTATTATCTCCATGGAGTGTTTGTCTGGTAACTACTTATTTTTCCTCTTCCCCATTTTTTTTTTTCCTTATTGTATTTTCATGCGTTTTTTTTCCTTTCGCGGAGTTCTGGTTTTCCCTCTTTCTTGTGCCAGTCCTTTCTGATCCCACTTATGTTCCTCCCTCCCATACCTCTCTCTCTCTCTCTCTCTCTCTCTCCATCTTTTCACATTCTTCCATCCATCCTTGATATCTTTCTTTTTCCCTATTCCCATTTTTCCTTCTCACCCTTTCCTCCCTATCAAAGCAATCCCTTCATGTCTTCCTTTCCATTCAGTCCTTCCTTCCTTTTCCATTCCATGCATCTTACACATCTTTTCCTTCCTGTCCCAGTGTTTCTCTGTGTCTTCCCCCTTTCTCACCTTCTGTACATCCTTCTCACCTTCACATCTTTCCCTCTTTCATTCACTCTCTCCCTTCCATCTTTTCATCAGCCATCGTATTCTTCCTCCCTCCTTCATTTCCTCTCCTTCACATCCTTCCTTCCCTCCCTCCCATCCCACATATTGCATCTCCTTCACCCTTATCCTTCCATCCTTCTCCTTCGCCCCTTTAAATCCTTCCACACATCCCTCACATTCTTCCCTGCCTACCTCAAATCTCTCTCTCTCTCTCTCTCTCTCTCTCTCTCATCCTTTCTTCCCAGCACCCAAATTTTTTCCAACCAAAACAAACCATACTCCACTTCACCCATTCCCCCCATCCCCAACCCCTCTCCTTGACCTGGTTTACCCCCTCAGCTCCCCCAATAAAGCTCTCAGCCAACCCCGCCGCCATAAACACAAAACAAACACCAAGAGCCCGCCAAAAAGATGGAGGAAAGGATTTAATAGCGGAAAATAAACAATGAACTGCGTATGGCAACAATGGACGCTGGAGTCGGGGTTGCCGTGGGTCGCTGTTGATTTTTTTTTTTTTTTTATAATCGAAAAAGTTTTGGGGATATAGAATTAATTGATTACTTATTGATGGAGATGCAATTTATTTTTGACGATTTGTGAGTATAGTTTGATATAGTTATAAATACGTTGGTTTTAAGTAACTAATTTGAGTTATTCGTATATTGATAAACAGAATACCATTTTGTTTAATATAAATTTGAGTCCTCATAAATTGGTTGGGTAAAAATACATCGGAATTGTAGTATAGGTTGCAAGGTCTATATATGCTTTGTGTAATGTTTTGTATTTTTCTCTTGTGCCTTTTTCCCTTTGTTTCTGTGGGCAAAGTTTTTTTTTTGGGCAAAGGTACTACCGGTATGTCTCCTTCCCACCACCTGTATGCATGGAGTAAGGTAGAATCCAGAAATCAGGGAAAGAGGACACGAGAGAGGGAGAAAGATGGGTAATGTGAATGGAAAAGAGAAGACACGAGAGAGAGGGAGAAAGATGGGTAATGTGAAGCTAAAGAACAATGTCAAAGAAAATATCATCAGAAGAAATTGATATCCAGTCATTTGTTCGCTAGACGCACCAGGATTCGAACTAACGATTCCATGATCACCGGCTCACTTCCATTACCCCTCGGCCGATGTAGGTAATAGCCTACTGATGAGTCATTATGCAGATTGATTAATGTAAAAACTAATTGGCTATTAAGTGGCCGATGAGAGTAATGCTAATAAATTGTGATATGGGTAGTGTGTTGGGTTAATTAACAGGTGTGGAGGTATCTAGGTTGTTTAATCAGGCTGGTATCAGGTGATTTTGATAACAGGTAATCGTGTTCACCTGAAAAGAAATCTAGTTGTTGGGGGACAAAAACTTACTTTGTTCATTATTATTATTATTATTATTATTATTATTGTTATTATTATTATTATTATCAACATCATCATCATCATCATCATCATCATCATCATCACTTATTACTACTACTAGTATAGCTATTATTATTATTATTATTATTATTATTATTTGCTGTTCCTGATGTACTCACCAACAGTTCATTTATTCAGGCTGTCACCGAAATCCAGGAAATAAAAGAATTAATAGTGCCAAAGCAGTGTTATGCATGAATTGGCTTGTACTTCACTGGGTATCATCATTAACTGCTACAAATGCATTTTTCATTTAGTTTAGATTTGTAGATAGTGAAATGAAATAAGATTGTAGTAGTAGTAGTAGTAATAATAGTAGTAGTAGTCGTCGTAGTAGTAGTAGTGGTGGTGGTGATATTGGTAATGATAGTAGTGGTGGTGTTGGTAGTAGTAGTAGTTGTAGTAATAATAATAATAACAGCAACAAGAGTATCAGTAATGATTATAATAAAGCAGTATTAATGGTAGTAATGACAATAATTCACGATTGTATTAACAGTACTTCACACTAATAGAATTATCACAGCGGTAATGACAGGTATATTAATATTGGTGAGAAAAATTGCTAATAATAATAATAATAATAATGGTTCGGTAGTAATAATATAAAAAATGTAAAGGCATTTTAAACGCCAATATGATCCTAATTGCCCATGGTTAATTGCCTTTTAAACCTGTATTTGGCAGGCACACACGACCAGCAATTTCCCGTATTGATTCGCAAACGACTGACCCGAAATAGACCTCATCAAAATAATTCATTGCTTTAGCTTTTAATAGATGGTGCACCATATGGCAACACCGTCAGTGTGAGTTGCTGGGTATATTTTTGAGTTTTATTGTCTCGTTCGGCGGAGGTAATGCTTTATTTATTTATTTGTGTGTTTGTTTATTTTTAGTTTTTTTTTACTTGCCAATTGATCTCAAGGGATCGACCCGATGTGGAAAGTTTAAATAGTTAATAGCTTTAGCTTTTATTTTTCAGTCCTCCATATGGCAACACCTGCCCAGTGGTCGTTGCTGGGTGTTACCGGTACCGCATTTTATTTATTCATTAATTTATCAGTAAAGATAGTGCTGTAGTGGTCATACTGCCATAATGGTATTATTTTTTCCATTTTCTTAATTACCTTTGATTACCAAATGATTAACCCCGAAATTGGCCTCATATAAATAAATCATTGCCTTTGCTCTTCATGAGCGACCCACCAAATGGCAAAACCGGCATACCGACAGTTGCCGGGCATTATTTATCTTATTTTTTCGTCAGAGTTACTGCTGTTTTTCTTGAAAGTTTTTACTAGCCTCTGACTTCCAAACGACTTATTGTAAAGCGATTTTATGAAAATAATTTATTGCTTTATCTATAAATGTTCTGTCCATCATATGGCATCACTAGTTCACTTGCCCAAGAGATGCTGGATGTCAGTCAAGTTTTATTCATTTGCTTTTGTTATTGCTGTTGTCGGATTTTAAAACTGTGTGCAGCCTTCCTGTTAATGACCTAATGATTCCCTAATTATGTACCTGAAACAGTTCTTGCTTAGCTTTTACTAAATGACCAGTGATATGGCAACACTGACCTACCTACCCTAGAGTTGCCATTTATTAGTATATTATTTATGGGCCAGAGTTTTGCTGTGGCCGTATGTTTTGTTTTTTTATATATACTCCTCTTAATGCGCTTTCACAAATGACCTTCCAAGAGACCCAAGTAGAATAATTAATTGCTTTTTAACCACATCAACCTGATAACTATAATAATCATGCCCCAACCAGTCAATTTAACGAGGAGGGGGTTGGGGACTAAGAAATGGAGGAGTGAAGGGCAGCCTATAGTTAACCTTTCCAATTTGAAAAAGAAAAAATAAATCTCAGCTTAATCATCTAGAGGTAACAAGAAGTCATGAAAAAATACGCTTTTAGGCAACTCTGACCCGACTACCCCGAAGTCACCATCAATACAAGTTTATGTTTATTACCCAAAGTTCTTTCTATTGTCGATTTCTTTATTTATGTCCACCTCTCTTCATACCTGTCTGATAATTGGCATTGATTAACACCTTTCCTAAATATTCAATGCTGGGGAATGTAGCGCACCTTGAGTATGACCTTTACATTATTTTTGATATCACGGGACGATTTTATGCAGTTTAAGAGAATGGTGATGGTAGTGATGGGGTCAGAAGTAAGAGAGAATGGTAGTGATGGGGTTAGAAGCAAGAGAAAATGGAAATGATGTGGTTAGAAGTAAAAGAAAGGTAGTGATGAGGTTAGAAGAGAATGATAGTGATGGGGTTAGGAGAGAATGGCAGTGATGGGGTTAGAAGAGAATGGTAGTGATGGGGTTAGAAGAGAATGGTAGTGATGGGGTTAGAAGAGAAGGGCAGTGATGGTTTTACAAGAGAATGATAGTGATGGGGTTAGAAACAAGAGAATGGTTTAGGAGAGAAGGACAGTGATGGGGTTAGAAGAGAAGAGCACCGATGGGGTTAGAGGAGAATGTTAGTGATGGGGTTAGAAGCAAGAGGGAATGGTAGTGAGGAGGCTTTAAACACACCCCATCAACCTCTTTCTTAAGTGAGTTCTTATTAAGCTATTAAGACGAAAATACCGAGATTATTCACTTCATTGGCAGTTCTTATTACCCCGGCCAGGGAGGTTATGTCTTACCCTGCTTTGGTTTGTTTGTTTGTCCTTGTTAGGCGGAATACTCGAAAAGTTCTGAACGGATTTTGATGAAATGTTGTGGAAGGGTGTGCCATGGGCTATGGAAGAAATGATTAAATTTTGGGCCGGATCCGGGTCCGAAGTATCCCTCACAATATCTCCAAAAGTTCTCAATGAAATTTGTTGAAATTTTGTGGAAAGGTGGGTCATGAACCAAGAAATTGATTAAATCTGGGGGCGGATCTGGATCCGGATCCGTTGTAATGGCAATGGCAGTGGCGGAGGTATGCACTTTCAGAGTTTTCAAGCTCATTCTGATTTGTCTTAGAGATTTCCTTAACCCTATCACTAAAGGGGTATCTCCTAAGTTGAATAAATCCGTCTGGGAGTAGCAAGAGCAAAATATGTCACAGGATTGAAGAGTTTAAAGAGGGCGTCATCGTAGTGAATGGATTATCTTACCTTTTCTACCTTATGGCAACACCGACCCGCCCCAGCCTCGAGTTGCCAAATATCAGTACATGTTTTTATTTACGGCCATAAGTTACTGTTAGTAATGTAACTTTTTCATTATTATACACTTTATTTATTTGTTTATTTTATACCGGCTGATTATGTGGGAACGACTGACTGGAAACTGTGCTCATCGAAATATTAATTACCGTAGTTTTTAATAGACTCATTTGGCAACAGTGACCCAGCGCTGAGTTGCCGGGTATCAGCGTTAGTTTTGTTACTGATCAGAATAATTCCAGTGATCCACAACTAATTATTAATTCTGGTATTACTATTTTATTATTATGATTGTGTTTATTATTATTATTATTATTATTATTATTATGTGAAGTTACAGAACGTGGTGAAGTCTTTGGGCCTGTCTGATGGAGCCAGGATTTCGAGGGCTTGAATGGGAGTGACTGGGAGCGTGCCCATTGAATTGGGCAAACTTTGGCTGTCTGGATGTTGCTACTCCTCACGCTGCCCTAGGGTGGGAAATGAGGTCCGGATGATGATGATGATGATGATTACTTTATTCTGGCTCATTATTATTATGATTATTATTATTATTATTATTATTATTATTATATTCTGGGTCTTCTTCTTCTTCTTCTTATTATTATTATTATTATTATTATTAGTATTATTATTTTATTCTGGTTCTTCTTTTCTTCTTCTTATTATTATTATTGTTATTTTATTCTGGTTCTTCTTCCTCTTCTTCCTCTTTATGTATTTTTAGTTATTTTTATTATTTTATTCTGGTTCTTCTTCTTCATGTTCTTAATATTGTTATTGTCGTTATATATTTTTTTACTTCTATGCTTCTGATCAGCTAGTCAGGTCAGGTGCGGGTAAGGAGATGGGTCTATTATGATGTGGCAGGGGTAAACCAGCTCTGCTGTCGGGCCCTGCTGTGGATGTCACTGATTGCACTGTGCAGTTGACCCTTGTGCGGTGTGGTGCGGTGAGGATCTGTCCGTTCTCCCTTTTGGGGCTAAGATGCGAATGAATGTGTTTGAATGGATGAGTAAATGGGGAGTGTGTCGTCCTGTCTCGGCTACCTCCCTTTCCCTGGGGGGAAGCAGCCTAGGTATATAGATAGATGGACTCCTATACTTAATACTGGACTCTACTTTGCAAACATATAGCTCGAAATTGACCGCAAAAGCAATTAAGTTTTAACATTTAATAGATTTTATATGGCAACACCGAACCAGCATAGATTGCCGAATATCAGTAGAGCTTTTAATTTATCGGCCAAAGTTACCGTTAGTGGTCGATTTCTTATTTTTTAGCGTGGAATTTATAGCCACTTTCCTTCTTACTGACCCAATGCTTGACGGTCGGGGGCCAAATCCCAGCCAAAAGTTGCGGGATTAGGCAAGTTTGGGTATTCGCGTGATTTGGGTTGAGGGATCTCCATTTTGGCGTCGTATATTTTGGCGGATGACTGTTGTGTGTTGATATACGGGCGAGTAATGGAGGGTGGGGAGAGGGATGGGGTGGGCGGGGAGAGGGATGGGGTGCCAGCAAGGTTTGTGGCCTGGAGGAGGTGAAGGTCAGGTGCTCCACGCAAAAGTTCACCTACCCGAGAGGCGTGTTTTTTTTTTTTTTTTTTTTTTTTCAGTCTGGCCTTGATATTTCTATATTAGGTAGCCTAACTATTCTAGGCCTTCCATACCGTGCATAATAATATAAGCTTAAACTTTTTCCAACTTGAGCCTACAGACTTTTGCCAAATATGGCGGCAATCCATCAACCGGATCTCTGGACTTTATCCATAACACAGAAAATGAGTCAGTCTCGCCGTCTCAAAAACCGCTCGCTCCAGGAAGCTGAAATTTTTCTGCAATATAGTTACAGGCGGACACAGTGCGGAGAGGAGTGTGGTTCCATTGGGTTTTGTCTTAGTGTTCTCTGAGATCGCTTGGGGTCAAAAATTCGGAATTTTTCAGGAAATCCGGATGTCACCTAATTTTCCATCAATTAAATCTAAAACCAGCAAACTAAGTAGACTGTATACCCTAATGACCAGACGTGACATGCACAAGATCAGTGACCTTGATGTCAAGGTCCCTTTATAGCTTGGCTTCTAGTAGGCAGCGGCTGTGGGAAGTTTTTCTTTATTAAAATTGTCCTTAGACAATTTTCGGTGTTTTAATTATTATTATTATTATTTGGGACAGTGTGTAGGAGGAGGAAGCTGAAAGTTAATGTAAACAAAAGTAAAGTTATGGTGTTTGAGAGGAATGAAGTCACAGAGTGTGCAGTGAGGTTGGATGGTGAGGATATGGAGAATGTGAGTGCATTCAAGTACTTGGGTAGTGTGATGAGTAAGGATGGAACTTTGGGGGATGAAGTACGTGAAAGGGTACAGCAGGGAAGGAAGGTTGTTGGCACACTGAAAGCAGTGATGAGAAATAGGGAGGTGAGTATGGAAGTTAAGAAGTCACTGCATGATGGTATTGTGATCCCTACCCTGACGTATGGAAGCGAGGCGTGGACCTTGCAAGAGGGGAACAAGTCAAGAGTGAGAGCAGTGGAAATGAGTTACTTGAGAGGAGCATGTGGAGTGACATGGAGGGACAGGTTGACGAATGAAGAAGTGAAGGAACGTTGTGGGGTAGATGTGGATGTGGTTGAAAAGATTAGGAGAAATACACTGAGGTGGTTTGGACATGTGGAGAGGATGGAGAATGAAAGACTGACTAAGAGGGTGTATGTAGGTGAGGTGGAGGGAGGGAGAGGGAGGGGTAGACCGAGGATGAGGTGGAGGGATGGAGTTGAGAGGTATATGAGGGAGGGGGTGAGTTGGGGGAGGGGAGTCAAATGGTGGGTGACAGAGTGACTTGGAGGCGTTTTGTCTGCGGCCACCCTTTGCGGGATTAGGGCGTCGGGCTATAGATAGATAGATAGATTATTATTATTATTCGTTGCTATTAATGTAACAAAAAATGCAGGTACGAAGTCAGGGCATTGTACGTGGATATGAAAAGACAAAATGAAAGGGCATTTAGTGAAGAGCCGGGGGGGGGGGGGTTGACGTGTGGTGGTGGGCCGCGGTCCATGAGAACTCGGGTGGTGGCCTGGCTCCCCTCAAGAGTCCCATTGGCCTTTGTGTTCAGAGATTTTTGTTTTGGATTTTTGGTTTTGTCTTTCGTGTCTTTGAGTTTTCCGTTTACGTCAAGTCTCTTCTGGTATTGTTCGTTTTTCTTTTCGAGTTTTTCTTCTTTGGTTTATATTACGATTATTTGTCTTCGAAGTAGATTTAAGTTAATGTTGATCCCCGTTTTATTTGTCCCCGCCTTTCTTTCGATTTTTTTTTTTCCCACGACTTGTTAGCGTTGTCTTTACCTTCTTTTTTCTCCTCATTTTTTTTGCATGTATTGGCCGCCATGATCAGCTTCTTGAACCAGTCAGACGTGTGTGTGTGTGTGTGTGTGTAGTCATTTAGATCATTCTTTAATTTCTTCATTTTTTTTTTTTTTACATCTGTAGGTTTCATTGTAGTAACTCTCTCTCTCTCTCTCTCTCTCTCCACATACACACCACTACCCTGTCTTTCCTTTTATCTCACTTCTTGTCTTTAATCCTCGTTCGCTTCCGTGTCGGTTATTCTTTTCCTCTCTTTCTTTGTCCTTCCCTTTCTCACTTTCTCAACGTTTCCATGTCCTCTCTCTCTTTCACTCTTTTCACTCACTTTTTTTTCTCCCTTTTTCTTCTTCCATTGTTCCGGATTGTGTCTTGTGTTTAAGGTATTTTGCTTTCGTCTTTTTTTCAACATCATTCTTTTCTGGCTTCGTGTATTTGTATCACTCTTTCCCTCCTCTCATTCCTTTCTCTGCCTTTCCCGTGTCCTTTTATGCTCAGATTTAGTCTCTCTTTTTGTATCTTTCTCCCAACTCTTCTGTCGTATTCTCGTTTCTTTTTCTCTTCTTTATCGTCAAAATTATGTCTCATTCTCATTTACATTTTACTCTTCCTCTCTTACTTCCCATATTCCATCCTTTTTCTCACTCTGCTTCTCTCCACTTCCTCTTTTGTCTCCTTCCTTCCTTCCTTCCTTTTCTTTTACTCTCCCTCCCTCCCTCTTATCTCCCCTTCTCTCCCTCCATCGTACCCTCCCTCCCCACGCCGTCTCTCTCTCTCCTCCCTCCCCCTCCCCATGCGCCCTTCCTTCGTCCTTCAACTTTGAACCCACTTCTTCCATCCCATCCACTTCTTCCTCCATCCTCCCCCACTTCTCCTTTCCATCTCAAGTCTCCCTTCTTTCCACTGTCTCCGCTTTCCCTCCTCTCCACTCACATCCCTTCCCTCCCATCGCAGTCTTCTCTCCCTCGCCTTCCTCCCATTTCAGTATCCTCTCCTCCCTCCTTCATCCCCTCCTCCCTCCCCCTCTCCTACGCATAACGCCTCTATCTCACTCACATCGCTTACGCACCTTTCCTATTTTCTCCCGCACCTCTCCACCCTCAACCCCCATTCCTTCCCATCCGTACCTCTTTGTCTTTCCTTCCGTCCTCCTCCTCCTCCTCCTCCTCCATTTTTCTGTTTTGCTTTCATCTTTACCATCTTTCAAGCCACATTCTCCATCCTTCCTCTTAAATGTCTCTCCTTCGTCCTCCCCTGCTCTCGCTTTCTCAGTCTTTCGTTTTGCCCTTCAGATATATTGAGTCAGTTTTGCACCGCTGTATTTCTTGACTCTCTCTCTCTCTCTCTCTCTCTCTCTCTCTCTCATGTGTATTTTAGCTATCTGTGTATCTATCTACCCTCACTTCCCCCCCTCCTTCCTCCCACCCCTCCTCCCTACCCGGTAAGAATGGTATAAGAATGCGTCCAGTTGCCATTTAAATACCGTTGCCTGCGTTTAAATGGCCAGGTGCGTCAGTGGGGGCTTTAAATGCGTCACTGGGCGTCCATAGCTGCGTCACCGTCTTACTTTGGGATTTAAGATGTGCGTTACTTGGAATGCTGGCACGTCTTCGAGATAGCATGGCGTATGTTTTATTTTTAGTTTATTTGCGACCGTGAGATTCATTGTTTTAGAGAGAGACCATTCAAACTACTTTATATATTTACTGAGGACATTGGGAGTGCACTAACTTATAAATCTTCGTAAGTTCTGTAACCAGGCATCTTTGTATTTTGTTGCTGTCACCCCCTAGAGACTATTTCAGCCTGGGGTACACCTGTATTAGTTTCAAGTAATGCCTGCTGTCAGAGTTTAATTAAAAGTTCAGTCGTAACATTTTTCCATAGTCTCTGTGTTTAAGTTGTAACCTTTTCTGTTCACTCCACACCTACTCGGTATGTAAGGAATGGTACTTGCCTGAATGCGTCACGGCCTTCTGTTGACAAATCATATTCACTTCTGCATCACGTTTTTTGGAGTCATCATCATCATTATTATCATCATCATCATCATCATCATCATCCTAAATGTCGTTCCTACAGATACAGGTTCCTGGAGTGGGTGTGGAGTGAAAAGAAAGAAAAAAGAAAGTAAAATTTCAGGGAGATTAACAGAATATGATGCTGGTCATGAAGAAGTGCTGTCAAAGGAATGTAGAACCACAGTGTTGTTTCATTCGGCCACTGAGCCACGTGAAAAAAGCCACAAAAGGACGAAAACCTGGGCCAATTTAAAGTGAAAGGACGAAAGTTTGGGCCAGGTTAAGGTGAAAGGATGAAAATTTTGGATCAAGTTAAGGTGAAAGGACGAAAATCTGGGCCAGTTTAAAGTGAAAGGAGTATAGTATTAGCCAGAGTACTTTTGCATCTTGTTTTACTTTTCGGATTCCGGTGTCGTCTTAAGTCTTGCTCCCACCAGACGATTTTATTCAGCGATTTCCTTCAGCCGTACGTCCATGATGATTCTTGTGGCCGTTAGACGATTTATTGAAGCTTGTGGAATTTTTTTTTTTTAATGTGAATGGGACGGATAAAAGCCTCATTGAACTTCCCCACTGTAACTCTTTCCTCTCTCTCCACAAAATCGTCTGTAAGTGACAAAAAAATTAAGAAATCCATTGTCTGGGGAGAAGAGGGGGGATTAAAAGTAGTATCTAACCCCCTATCAATCCCCTAAGCTGAATAAAATCGTCTGGAGGCAAGAGTGAAGGAGTTAAATAAGGCTCGACGGGAAGAAAGTGCGAAGTCCTTACGTAAAATAGGGTGGAAGAAAGTGCCAAGTTCTAATGTATGAGGGAGGGAGGGAGAGAGTGCGTTAGTGCCTATTTGTATGCGTCACCTGCGTCAGTGTCCTAAATGCATCACCTTAGCTTATCAACGCAAAAAAAAAAAAAAAAAAGAGTTTCCAGGAAATGTAGTTGTCCAAAAAATAAACCAAATTTTCCAAAAGTGAAAAAATTATGTTCCCAATTCCCTTATCCTCCCCCCCCACCCCCTCCACCCGCTAAAGTATGTAAATTCCTTCATGCCTTACTGTGCGTCAAAAATGCGTCATGCGTCATTGTGAGGGAGGGGGTTAACGCACGAACGAGTCGGCTTCAGAGAGTAATGGAATGTTAAGTTTATTTTTTTTTCTCTGTATTTTCTGGGCTTGTGTGTTTTTTATTTTTATTTATTCGATTTTTTTTGAGGTGGTGTGTCTTGTGGGTTTTTGGATTGTTTGTTTGGATGGTGTTGTTGTGATAATTTGTACGTTATTTATTTATCATTGTTATTTTCATCATCATCATCATCATTCGTAGGATCATTATTATTACTGTTATTATTTTTATTACTATTATTATTATTATTATTATTACCATTTATTATTATTATTATTATTATTATTATTATTATTATTTAATATTATTATGTTAACTATCACTTCTTTCAACCGACTGCTTCTACTGCTATTACTGCTACAACTATTACTACTACTACTACTACTGTTCTTTACTGTTAGTAGTGGTTAATCTGTCTTGCTTTAGGTCTCTCTCTCTCTCTCTCTCTCTCTCTCTCTCTCTCTCTCTCTCTCTCTCTCTCTCTCTCTCTCTCACGCGATACGGCCATCCCGCGTAATTCCTTAGCATTTAGTGATACATGTGACACTGATCCTCTCCTTAAGGATTTAATAGCCTTCTGGAGAGAGAGAGAGAGAGAGAGGAAGTATTGTATGGTAGATGCTGATAGGTATATTTGTGGAAAAGTACTGAAGGTATTGTTTATAGTAGTAGAAGTAGTAGTAATGAAGAACTGTAACTGGTTGGTAGGTGAGTAGATTAGTTGATTGATGAGTAGGTAAACAGGAAGCTTGGAAGGTAGATTAGTAGGTGAGGGTAGGTAGATTGATAGGATGAAATGTAGGTAGGCAGGTAGAAACGAAAGTGAAGTGGCTAAGAGAGAGAGAGAGAGAGAGGAAAGACATTAGAGAAAGAACGGAATAAATGAATGTTAAGTTTGAGCTAATGGATATCTACAGTCATTCTCTCTCTCTCTCTCTCTCTCTCTATTTACCATCTATCATCTCCCTCCTTCTGCTCATCTAACATTCAGATATCAACTGATCCATCTATCCAGCCGTATCTATCTGTCTGTCTATCAATCTCTGTCCCTTCATCCATCTGTCTACTTTTACCTGTCTATCAGTCTGTCCGTCCTTCCGTCTGTCTGACCATCTGCATATCTATCTGTCTATCTCTGTATCCATCTATCTATCTGTCTCAGTGTATCTATACCTGTCTATCTATCTATCTATCTGTCTGTCTTCCCTCTCTGTCTATCTGTCTATCATCTATCTGTCTATCTATCTATCTATCTATCTGCCTTCCCTCCCTGCCAATCACTCAGGTGACACTGGCTCCCAAGACAAGCCCTGATTGGTAGATTGGGGTCGTCAGGGAGCCAATCACAGCCACTCTACGCCGGAGAGAGAGAGAGAGAGAGAGAGAGAGAGAGAGAGAGAGAGAGAGAGGGAGGGAGGGAGAGAGTTAGGGTTATAGTAAAGTTTGAGGGAAAACAGGGAGGGTAGTAGATGAGGAGGTACAAGGGAGAGAAGGAGGTAGAGTTGATTATGTGAGGGAGGGAAAGATGGGAGGGAGAAAGGGAGATGTGGGAGGGAGGGAAGGAGGCAAGAGGAAGAGGGAAGTGGAGGGAGGAAAAGGTAGGAAGAAGGGAGTGAGGAAAATATATGAATGAGGGGGAGAGGAGGGTAGGGGGAGGGAGGAAATTGATGGAGGGAGGGAGGTGATGGAGGAGGAATGACACTCGATATGACAGGAAATATGGCAGAGCTGTCATGAACTTTCCTTCACTCCATCCTTCATTCTTTCCCTCTCCTCTTCCTTCCTTTCTTCGCTTCCACCTCCTCCCATTTGCTTGTGTATATATTCAATTATTTTCTTCCTAATTTCTCTTCCTTGCTTCCTTCCTCATCTATTCCTTCCTCCCTCTTTATTCTTCCTTCCCTCTTTGCTCCCTTGAGATGGAGGGAAAAAAAGAATTGAGTGAGAGGATGGAGGAGGGAGAGAGATGTAGAAAGAGGAATCTATTAGAAGAGGAGGAAAGAGGGACGGCGAGAGGGTGGGGATGATGGGAGGGAGGGGATGGAGGAGAGGAGAGAGAGAGAGGGGATGGAGGGAAGGAGAGAGGGAGGGGATAGGGGAATGTAGCGAGGGAAAGGGGATGGAGGGAAAAAGAGAAGGAGAGAGGGAAAGGGGATGGCGGAGAGGAGAGAGGGAGGGGATGAGGGAAGGAGAGAGGGAGGGAGGGGATGGAGGGAAGTAAGGTGCGAGGTGATTGAGGAGAAATGACGCTCATGTGACAAAGTGTGGCGGTTCTGTCATGACCAATTTCCTCCTTCCCTCCCTCCTTCCCTCCTTCCTTCCCTCCCTCCTTTCTTCATTCCCTCCCTCCTTCATTCCTATTCCTTCTTCATTCATTCTTTTCCTCCCTCCTTTCTTCCTTATTTATTTTCTCTCCTTCAGTCCTCCCACCTTGATTATTCTCCCTCTTTCTATTTCCATCTTTTCCTTCGATTATTTTGTTCTCTCTCATTCCTTCCTT
The DNA here is from genome assembly GCF_032717465.1 of Coenobita brevimanus. Classification (NCBI taxonomy): domain Eukaryota; kingdom Metazoa; phylum Arthropoda; class Malacostraca; order Decapoda; family Coenobitidae; genus Coenobita; species Coenobita brevimanus. The sequence goes on from NC_137018.1 coordinate 50,156,217, forward strand.
CGGACGCAAAAGAAGAGAGAGAGAGAGAGAGAGGATGACACTTCTCATGACAGGAAACGTGGTAGGTCTGTCATGACCTTTCCCTCCCTCCCTCCTTCATTGCTTCCTTCCCTCCCTCCCTCCTTCATTGCTTCCTTCCCTCCTTTCCTTCCCTCTTTTTCTCTCCCACTTCATTTATTCTCCTCCTTCCTTCCTTCCTTCCTTCTCTCTTCCTCCCATTCTTCCCTTCCTTCCTTCCCTTCCTTCTTTCCCTCTTTCTCCCATTCTTCCAGTCCTTCCTTCCCTCTTCCTCCCATCCTTTCCTTCCTTCCTTCCCTCTTCGTCCCATTCTTCCCTTCCTTCCCTCTTCCTCCCATCCTTCCCTTCCATCTCGTTCTTCCATCTTTCCCTCCCTTTCCATCCCCATTTCCTTCCTTCACACTTCTTTCCCTTCATTCCATCAATTTTCTCTCCCTTTCCTCTTTCCCAATTTTCTTTTTTTTTTTTCCAGATTCTTTCTCTACCTTCCTTCTTTCCTTCCCTCCCTCCTTCATTCCTTCTCTACCTTCCTTCTTTCCTTCCCTCCCTCCTTCATTCCTTGTTTCCCCTTCCTTCACAGTTTCCCTCAATTCCCTTCCTGTCCATCATTTTCCTTCAATTTCTCCCACCCTCTCTCTCTCTCTCTCTTTCTCTCTCTCTCTCTCTCTCTCTCTCTCTCTCTCTCTCTCTCTCTCTCTCTCCACTTTACTACTCTCTTCCTCCACTATTTTTTCCCCTCCACTTCTCACTCCCTTTCTTCAACGGTGAGAGTTTCCCATTTGTGTGAGTGTCTGAGAGTGAGAGAGAGAGAGAGAGAGAGAGAGAGAACGAAGAAAGAAGATATGACCAGCCTTGAAAGAGGAAGACGGAAGGTAGAAATTGAGAGAGAAAGAGAGAGAGAGAGAGAGGTGAGCGGGAGTATCGCCCGACCACCACAATTACCTGTCATTGAGAGCAAGATTACATGGAGGAGGAGGAAGAGGAAGAGGAGAAGGAGGTGGAGAAGGAGAAGGAGATGGAGAAGAAGAAGATGATGATGAAGAAAAAGAGGAGGAGAAGAGGAAGAGGGAATTGGCTCTTTTTACTTAAATTTGTCTTTATTCGTCCTTCACTCCTTCCTTCTTTTCCCCTTTCTTTCCTTCCCCCTCCTTTTTGCGTCTGCCATCCTTCTTTCCTTCTTTCATTGCTTCCCTCCCTTCTCTCTCTCTCTCTCTCTCCCCCTGCGTGCTTTCCTTTATATTTCTTCCTTTAATCCTACCCTCCTCCCTTTGACTTCTTCCTTCCCTCTTATTCTCCTTCGTCTTTTACTTTCTTTCTCATACTTCATGCCTCTTTTCCTTCAGTCCTTCCCTCCCTCCCATTTCTTCCTTTTCATCATTTTACTCCTTCCGTCTTCCATACCATCTCTTCAACTCTTACATTTTTTTTTCCTTTCCTCTGTCCTTCTGTCACTTCATCCTTCCATTCGTCTGGACCCTCATTTCCTCGCACCTTCCTTCCTTCCTTCCTTACTTTCTCTTCCTTCCTTTTTTTCCTTGCATTTTTCCTCCCTTTCTCACTTTCCTTCGTGTTTCATGTTTTGCTCCTCCTTCCCTCCTTTCTTCCTTCCTTATTCATTCACTTCTTTCTTCCCGTCTCTTCTTCCTTTCTTCCTTCACATCTGCCTCCTTTCGCACTGTCCTCTCTCCCTTCTTCCTTATCATTCCTTCCTTCCTTCCTTCTCTTATGCGCGTCTCCCTCATTTGATTAGTGTTATTCTTCCACTGCCAATTGATATCTGCCTAACTTCCTTCCTTCCTTCCTTCCTTAAATGTCGTCCTTCCGCCTCTCCTTCATGTTCCTTTATTCCTTCATGATCCGTTTTTTCCCTCCCTTCCCGTTCCTTCCTTTCATTCGTTCAATTTTTTTCTTTCCTTCCCTCCTTCTTTCAATTTTAATATCATCCTCCTTCCTTCCCTCTCTTCTCTTTCTTTAATGCTTGTCTCACTCCTTCTATCAGTTATCCTTCCCGTTAAAGTATTGTGGTATTTACCGGAGATCCTTCCTTCATTCCTTCCATAATGTCATCTGCTCGTCTCCTTCCTTCCTTCCTTATTGTCGTCTTCACATCTGTCCGTCCTTCCTTCCTTCCTTCTTGCCCTCTCATCCGTCTTTGACCCCCTTTCCTACTCCCTCCCGCTTCCCCTCCCTCCCTCCTTTTCTTTCTTTCCTTCCTTCCTTCCTTCGTAATGGCTTCGTTTTCCCTCTTCATGTAGTTTTTCCTTTTTCCCCTTTTCTCTTCATCCTATATCGTTATTCCTCGTCTTTTTCCCTTTTCCTTTTTGCTCCTTACCATGTTTCTTTGCCCTGTCCGTGTTCTTGTCTCTCTCTCTCTCTCTCTCTCTCTCTCTCTCTCTCTCTCTCTCTCTCTCTCTCTCTCTCAGTGACTTTTCCGTTCTTCCTCCTTGTTCTCATATATTTTCCCCTCCTTTTTCTTCTTTCCTCCCTTCCTCCTCACCTTTCCTTCTTTTATCCCTCCTCTCTAATCTTTTTCCTCTTCTTCCTCTTCCCCATCCCCTGCTCTTTTCTTCTCATATTTTATCTTCCTTATTCTTGTCTTGATCTTCGTCTTACTCACTCCTCTCCTTTCCTCTGCTTATCTTTCTTCTTTTTCTTCTTCCTCACCTTCTTCTCCTCTCTTTTTTTTCCCATTTCTGATCCACCTCTGTTATTCCTTGCACTGCCCTCCCCTCCATTACTCCCCACTCTTCCCAACTTTCCCCTCTCCTCTCCCCTCTTCTCCTTTACCCTCCACTTCTCTCCTCTCTTCAACCCTCCTTTACCTCTCCTCTTCTCCACTTCTCTCTCTCTCTCTCGTCTCCCCCCCCCCTCCCATCGTGGCAGCAATTGTACACTGTTGTTAATATTACAGTGCCCTTGTGGATAGCACTCCGCTGTACTCACATTACATCCAGCGTTACTACTATCGTTACTATCTTTAATTGCTGGTCTTACTAACGGTACTGTTGTGGCTACTGCTTTACTATTGTTTGTCAGCGGTATTGTGTTTATGATGATGATGATGATGATGATGGTGATAATGATGATGATGGTGATAATGATGATGATGATAATAATGATGATGATGATGATGATGATTATTATTATTATTATTGTCATCATCGTCATCATTGTACAGATACGGAGGTTGATGTTGCAAAATAATACGATCACCACCACCACATCATCATCATCATCATCATCATCATTATCATCATCGCCACCACCACCACCATCATTTCCACATCTACTGATCCACCACTACAACAGTTAAAATAACTACAATAACAACGGTACTACTACTGCTACCAATTACTGTGCTACTTTTCATGCCATCAGGTAAGTACGTATGTGCACAACTATCATCACCGCACATCTGTATCTACTGCTACTACTACTACTACTACTACTACTGAGAACATCGCTATTAATACTCTTACTGGGTATTTATTGTCTGGTCATGGAGTGTAGATAAGGAAAGGAAGGAGGGAGAGGTAACGGGAGGGAAGGAAGGAAAGGAGGGAGAAAGAGATCATGAGAGGGAAGGAAAGGTAAGAGGGAGGGATGGAGGAAAGGCTAGGAGCTTGTACTGTGGAGAGAGAGAGAGAGAGAGAGAGAGAGAGAGAGAGAGAGAGAGAGAGAGAGAGAGAGAATATTGTTTAGTGTTATATAATTTTTATGGTCACCATCCCATATCTTGAGTCCATCCTAGGTCGATACCCCACCCTGCCGAGGAGGAGGAGGTGGACGAGGAGAAGGAAGAGGTAGTGGAGGAGGAAGGAGAGAGAGAGAGAGAGGGAGGAAGAAGATAGAAAGGTGGAAGGAGGGGAGAATGTTCAAGCGAAGAAGAAGAAAGTGTAAGGAAGGAAGGAGGAGAAAGAAGGGAATGGGGAAGGATGGAAAAGAGAGTTGGAAGGAAGGAGAAAGAAAGAAGGAATTAGAGAAGGAGGGAAAAGGGAAGCGGAAAGGAGGGAGGAGAAAGAAGGAAGGAATTAGGGAAGGAGGGAGAAGAGAAGTGGAAGGAAGAGGAAATAATAAAAGGAAAGGAGGAAGAAGAAGAAGATTATGGGGGTTTAGAATGAAGGAAGGAAGGGGAGGAGAATATCCCTTTATCTATCTAAATAAATCTACCTAAGCCAACCCCATATCTATCCTTAATCATTTTATCTGTATCTGTTCATGTGCATCTGTCTATGTGCCTCTATTTATCCCTGTCTATCCGCCTATCTATCCATCCATGTCTGAAGGCAATACCGTGATGGACTCTGAAGGGAGAGAGAGAAGGGGGACAGAGCCGGTGTTGAAGAGAGAGAGAGAGAGAGAGAGAGAGGCACATCTGGGCCTTAAAAGATGCAGATAGGCGGAGGAAGAGGGAGAGAAGAAAGATAAAAAAAAAAAAAGGAGAGGGGAAGAAGGATGAGAAAGAAGAGGGGAAGGAAAGTAGAAGGAAAAGAGGAAGAGGAGGAAAAACAAGAGGAATAGGAGATGAGAAGAGATAAAGGGAAAATAAAAACTAATAAAGAGGACAAGTAAAGTAATAGAGAAGAAAGAGGAAGAAAACAGACGGGAAAAAGTGAGAGAGAAAAGAGTAGGAAATAGAGATGATGGAGAGAAAAAGAGGAGGGAGAGAAATAAGGGAGAGAAATAAAGAAAATAAAAACCCACAAGAGATAAGAGACGTGAGAATTAAAAGGAGAAAAGGGAAGAAGGAAGGAAGGAGAGAAGGAAGAGGAATAGTGAATGACTGAATGAAGGAATAAGAGAGGAACGGAAGGAAGGAAGGAGAGAGAAAATGGAAGGGAAGGAATAAATGAATGATGAAAAATGGATAGATTGAAGAAATAAACCAATAAGTAAATAAATAAAGGAAGGAAGGAAGGAAGGAGGGGAAGAAAGATGAGAGAGAGGGGAGGAACTTAAAGGAAGCAGAGAGAGAGAGAGAGAGGGAGAGGATGGTGTAAGGTACTGGTGGGAGCGAAGGAAAAGAGAGAGAGAGAGAGAGAGAGAGATGTAGAAGGAATGAAGGAGGGAAGGAAGAGAGGGAGGGAAAGAGTATTATGCCGCTCTGCAACACTTCCTCTTATTTACTGTGTCAGCTGTTTCTCTCTCTCTCTCTCTCTCTCTCTTTCTCTCTTTCTCAACTTTTATATTGTTTTTCTCTTCTCAGCCCTTGGTAGCTTCTTTCTTTCCCTTTTTGTATTCTTATCTTTCTTTCCTTCCTTAGCATCTCCTGTTGTCCTTCCTTCCTTCCTTCCCTCCTTCCTTCCTTCCTTCCTTCTCCAGTTTCTAATCTCTCTCGTAGCCCTTCTCTCCCTCTCTTCCTCCATCTTCCCTTTCATTGGTCTTCATCAGAGGAATGAGTGAGAGAGAGAGAGACTAAAATGGAGGAAGAAGAGAGAGAAAGGGGGAAGAAGATAGGTAAGGGAAGATTTAGAGAGAGAGAGAGGGAATTTGGAAGAGAGTGGAGTGGAGTCATTGAGGCTGTGTGTACGAGAGAGAGAGAGAGAGAGAGAGAGAGAGAGAGAGAGAGAGAGAGAGAGAGAGAGAGAGAGAGAGAGAGAATTTGGAAGAGAGTGGAGTGGAATCATTGAGACTGTGTGTACGAGAGAGAGAGAATTTGGAAGAGAGTGGAGTGGAGTCATTGAGGATGTGTGTGCGAGAGAGAGAGAGAGAGGAAATAAAAATCCACTGATGCTGTATGATCTTTATTCTAATCCCTGGTTCGACCTTCCCCCGTGATTATTAACCCTTTCAGCCCGAGGACCTGATGTATATATATATTCTCTCTCTCTCTCTCTCTCTATCTATCTATCTATCTATCTATCTATCTATCTATCCACCTATTTTGTCCATCTATCAAGCTAAATTTGTCTATCTGTCTGTCTTTCCATCTATCTGTCTGTCTGTCCATCTATCTCTGTCAGTCTGTCTATCTGTCCATCTGTCTGTGTATCTGTCTCACTGTTTATCTATCTATCAATCTCTGTCACCGTGGATCTTTTTGAACTGAAGGCTGTGTCTATCGTTAATCTCTTTATTATTGGAGCTTAATGAGACCGTGTGATGGTAGTGGAGATAAAATAATTACCGTATAATAACAAAAAATAATAATAATAATAATAAAATAATAAGAAAATAATAATAATAATAGTAATAATAATAATAATGATAATAATAATAACAACAACAACAACAGTAGTAGTAGTAGTTTTAATTATAATAATAATAATAATAATAATAATAATGATAATAATAAACTGCATCGCTTAGTAGATCAGAACGAAGCACCGCGTCCGAAAAACATTAAAGAGGGACAGACGGACAAGGCAGAATTCTCGAGAAGCTCCTCCTTAACAGTAAATAAAAAACATAGATAAATAAATAAATAAATAATAGAAAATAAAGACAATTATCCCAGTTATTTATACTCTTTTTTTTTTTTTTTTTTTTTTTTTTTTTTCAAGCGCCGACCCCCCAAGAAGCACTGCGGAGCGTGGGACTGCATATTCATTTTTGCATATTTTTACTACGGGGCGGAAATTAATGGAAAAAGTTCGTAGTTTGTTTGTAGTTAATATGCATGGGGAGTACTGTAGTTGGACAGAGAGAGAGAGAGAGAGAAAGAGAGAGAGGGTTATAATTCCAGCGATGAGATAGCAATATGGAAGAAAAAAATGGACTCTCTCTCTCTCTCTCTCTCTCTCTCTCTCTCTCTCTCTCTCACACACACACACACACACACACACACACACACACACACACACACACACACACACACACACACACACACACACACACACACACACACTTCCACTGCACTAGGAAGGACAGACTGCCACGTTGGGACCTCTTCGTCTGTGTGGGCTGTATATCCAAATTACATTCTTTCTCTGTGTCTGTCTATCTATATCTGTCTGTTTGTCTATCTTTTTATCTATCTGGCCCTCGCTGATTCATTTGTGTGGAGGGAGAGGGAGAGAGAGAGAGAGAGAGCACTGCAGCTTCTAGGCTTGTGATAAAACTCAATCACTCACGCGGTTTACCTGCCTGGATAGACGGGGGGGGGGGGGGAAGGGAGGTAGGAAGAATGGAGGAAAGGAAGGGAGGTTGGAAAAATGAAGGAGAGGAAGTAAGGAGGTAGGAAGAATAGAGGAAAGGAAGACGGGGAGTTAGGAAAGGAAGTTAAGTAGGAAGAATGAAGGAAAGAAAGGGAGGTAGGAAGAATGGAGGAAAGGAAGACAGGGAGGAGGGAGGAAAGGAAGAGAAGTAGGAAGAATGGAGGAAAGGAAGACAGGCAGGAAGAATGGAAGGAAGGGAGGTAGGAAGAATGGAGGGATGGGAGTTAGGAAGAATGGAGGAAAGGATAGGAAGTAGGAAGAATGGAGGAAATGAAGAAAGGAAGGGAGGTAGGAAGAATGGAGGAAAGTAAGACAGGCACGGACGAGGGAGGAAAGGAAGGGAGGTGGGAAGAATGGAGGAAAGGAAGGGAGGTAGGGAGAAAGGAGGAAAGGAAAGGAGGTAGGAAGAATGGAACAAAGAAAGATAGGAAGGGAGGTAAGAAAAATGACGAAAAGGAGGAAGGGAGGTTGGAAGAAAGGAAGGGAGGTAGGAAAAAATAGAGGAGAGAGAGAGAGATGGAGGGGGGATGGAGAGAGAGAGTAGGAGAGTCGGAAGTAAAGAATGGAGAGGCAAAAGCGAAGGTGATGGGAAATGGATGGAGAGAGCAGTAAAGATAAATAATAGAAGGAGCGATAGATACATGAGAGAAGAGAGATTAGGGTGGAGGTAGGAGGAAGCCAGGCAGGAAGGAAAGATAGCTGGGAGGAAGAGAGAAAGATTAGGAGAGGCGAGGGAGGGAAGGAGATAGTTTGGGAAGGAGGGACCGAGGAAGGGAGGGACCGAGGAAGGAGAGAGAGAGAGAGAGGCATAAAAACAAATATATAAACACGTAAATAGGAATAATGAAGAGAATAAATGAATAAGGAGAAACGAAGAGCTTGTAAAGAGTAATAATGAAGAGAAAGGAGAGAATAAAGGCGAAGGAAGAGAGGGGAAACGACTGAGGTTGTCATGGTAGAGGAAATATGAGAGAGAGAAAGAGGGGGGGGGTTAATGTGAAAGAAGAATCGAGAGAGAAATATGAATAGAAAGGAAAAGGAGAGAATGGTAAAGATAAATGAAAAGAGGAAAGAGAGATTTGAAAACGGAGAAGAGGGAAAAAAAGAGAGAATTGTAGACAAGAGTAAAGCGAAAAAGTAGGGAAAGAATGGAGAGAGAGAGAGAGAGAGAGAGAGAGAGAATAGTGTGAAAGTGAGAGAGAATAGAGTGAAAGTGAGAGTGGTTTGAGGGGAACTGAAACTGTGGGTGGGTCAAGAATTTGGAGAGAGAGAGAGAGAGAGAGAGAGAGAGAGGAAGTCGGCTATTGGATAAAGAGAGGAGAAAAAGGATTGCGTAGGAGGAGGAAGAATAGAGAGAGAGAGAGGGGGGGGCGTATGTGAGAGAGCAAGACAAAGGAATCAAGGGACGTGAGGGAGGGGAAGGAGGGGAGGAGGGAGTGGGAGAGAGGGGGAGAGAAATGAGAGTAGATGAAGGATGGGAAGGAGAGAGATTGAGAGGAAGACAAGATGAATGGAGAGGGCAGAGAAAGATTGAGAGGACGACAGGATAGATGGAGAGGGAGAAGGAGAAGAGAGGAAGAGATAAGAGTGGTGGGACGAGTGGGAAAAGAAGGAGAGAGGAGAGGAAGAAGGGGAAGGGAAGGAGGGGGAGAGGAAGACAAGGAGTGGAGGAAAAATGGAAGGAGGGAGGAAGAGAGAAGGGAAAGGAAAAGAATAGATGGATGGGGAGAGAGTAAGATAAGTAAGAGGAAGAGAGGGGAGAGGGAGGTCAGAGAGTATGATTGAGTGTGAGAGGAGATTTTTTGGCGTAAAGGGGTAAGATGAGGGAAGGGGGGGAGGGGGAGGGAAAGAGGGGAGAGGCGAACGATGGGGACGTAAAAGGATGAGAGAGAGAGAGAGGGGGGGGGGGAAGAAGAGGCGAAGGACCGAAATAGTAAAGTGTGTGTGTGTGTGTGTTGGAGAGAGAGAGAGAGAGAGAGGTTAATGACAGGAAGGGTGAAGTTAGGTCGAGTTAGACGGACCCCTGACCTCAAATGACCCCTGGGAGTGACCCCGCCTGAGCGTCTTGACCTTTGGAGGCACAGATTTTTAAGGATTTTTTGTTTTTTCTTTTTCATTTTTTTTTTTTACTTTGAGGCACAGATTTCACGCGATTATTTTTTTTCTCATTTTCTTTTTTTCTTTTTTTTTAATTTGAGGCACAGATTTCATGCGATTTTATATATATATATTTTTTTTTTTTTTACTTTGAGGCGTAGATTTTCAGGGGATTCCTTCTTTTTCTTTTTTTCTTTTTCTTTTTTTTTTTTTCTTTTTTTCATTTTTTTTAGTTTTGAGGCAGATTTTCATTTTTTTCTTTTTCTTTTTTCCATTTCTTTGAGGCACAGATTTTTAAAAGATATATCTTTTTTTTGTCTCATATTTTTAGGTAAGAATAATCGTCTTAGGTTAGGTTGAATGGATTGCCTAATTGTGTGTATGTTGCAGCGGAAGGGTTGATAGGGGTAGTAGATTAACATTTGGCTGATAGAATTGATAGATAGATAGGTAGGTAGATAGATGGATGGAGGGATTGAGGAAGAGGTGGGGAGCTGCAAGACTAGAAGAAAAGGGGTACGTGTGTGTGTGTGTGTGTGTGTGTGTGTGTGTGTGTGTGTGTGTGTGTGTGTGGGAGAGAGAGAGAGAGAGAGATGGCGAGGAGTTTGGCTTAATGGTGTAGAATATTTGGTACTTACAGCAGTTTTACAAGCCACTGGTTTTGCAGAGAGAGCGAGAGAGAGAGAGAGAGGGTAGAGAAGAGATATTTATAGGAGTACAGAGAAATACAAAGGATTACAAATGAAGACAGACAGCAAAACACACACACACACACACACACACACACACACACACACACACACACACACACTCACACACACACACACACACACACACAGACTAGATTAACATGGGAAGTGGCTGTATTGAAAGCTGGGTACTGGAGCGAGAGATAATGAGGTGGAAGTGAGAGAGAGAGAGAGAGAGTGTTCCCACTTACCACCACCACCACCACCACTTAACACCACTCAGCCTGTCACCTCAAAACATAATATAACACAGAGTCCTTAACATCAACACTTTCCCCCCGTGGCCTATCACCTCTTATCACTTCCTCTCTCTTATCACCGCACCCCAGCCAGGTCGTAGCTTATAAGAGAGAGAGAGCTGAAATGCACTGGCTCTTTCTATCTTCTTACTTCAGATGCCATAATACACAGATTGGATGGTGTGTGTGTGTGTGTGTGTGTGTGTGTGTGTGTGTGTGTGTGTGTGTGTGTGTGTAGATGTATTTGTATGTGTTGTGTGTGTGTGTATGTGTATGTGTATTTGTATGTGTTGTGTGTGTAGAGTATTTGTATGTGTAGTGTGTGTGTCTGTGTCTGTGTGTGTGTGTGTCTGTACGTGTGTGTTATCATCATAGCCTACTAACTGACCTCTCTCGCCCCAGTAAATCATCCTCATTGGCTATTTCAGGCACGGTCGCTCACACACACGCACATCAATCCTGCTAACATTTTCCTGCCGGCATAATGAATAAATAGGAATGGAAATAAAGGTGAATGCGTGCTGTTTGCCTGAGAAGAATACACATGTTTGCTGTTTGCCTGAGAAGAATACACCTGTTTGCTGTTTGCCTGAGAATACACATGTTTGCTGTTTGACTGAGAAGAATACACATGTTTGCTGTTTGACTGAGAAGAATACACATGTTTGCTGTTTGACTGAGAAGAATACACATGTTTGCTGTTTGACTAAGAAGAATACACATGTTTGCTGTTTGACTAAGAAGAATACACATGTTTGCTGTTTGACTAAGAAGAATACACATGTTTGCTGTTTGACTAAGAAGAATACACATGTTTGCTGTTTGACTAAGAAGAATACACATGTTTGCTGTTTGACTAAGAAGAATACACATGTTTGCTGTTTGACTGAGAAGAATACACATGTTTGCTGTTTGAGAAGAATACACATGTTTGCTGTTTGACTGAGAAGAATACACATGTTTGCTGTTTGACTGAGAAGAATACACATGTTTGCTGTTTGACTAAGAAGAATACACATGTTTGCTGTTTGACTAAGAAGAATACACATGTTTGCTGTTTGACTAAGAAGAATACACATGTTTGCTGTTTGACTAAGAAGAATACACATGTTTGCTGTTTGACTAAGAAGAATACACATGTTTGCTGTTTGACTAAGAAGAATACACATGTTTGCTGTTTGACTAAGAAGAATACACATGTTTGCTGTTTGACTAAGAAGAATACACATGTTTGCTGTTTGACTAAGAAGAATACACATGTTTGCTGTTTGACTAAGAAGAATACACATGTTTGCTGTTTGACTAAGAAGAATACACATGTTTGCTGTTTGACTAAGAAGAATACACATGTTTGCTGTTTGACTGAGAAGAATACACATGTTTGCTGTTTGACTAAGAAGAATACACATGTTTGCTGTTTGACTGAGAAGAATACACATGTTTGCTGTTTGACTAAGAAGAATACACATGTTTGCTGTTTGACTAAGAAGAATACACATGTTTGCTGTTTGACTAAGAAGAATACACATGTTTGCTGTTTGACTAAGAAGAATACACATGTTTGCTGTTTGACTAAGAAGAATACACATGTTTGCTGTTTGACTAAGAAGAATACACATGTTTGCTGTTTGACTAAGAAGAATACACATGTTTGCTGTTTGACTAAGAAGAATACACATGTTTGCTGTTTGACTAAGAAGAATACACATGTTTGCTGTTTGACTAAGAAGAATACACATGTTTGCTGTTTGACTAAGAAGAATACACATGTTTGCTGTTTGACTAAGAAGAATACACATGTTTGCTGTTTGACTAAGAAGAATACACATGTTTGCTGTTTGACTAAGAAGAATACACATGTTTGCTGTTTGAGAAGAATACACATGCTTGCTGTTTGACTAAGAAGAATACACATGTTTGCTGTTTGACTAAGAAGAATACACGTAGTCAGTATTGTTTAACTTTTCGTTGCTGTTAATTTCTTCTTTGTATATGTGTTTTTCTTTATTTTTTTCTTTATTTTTCTACATCCATACGATTTTAATTCTTCGCTTCTGTTAACCTTTTGTCTGTGTACTTCATTTTTTTTTTCTTTTTTTTTTACTTTACTTTTTGTTTTCTTTTTTGTTTTTACTTTTTGTTTTCTTTCTTGTTTTTACTTTTTCTGTTTTCTTTCTTGTTTTTACTTTCTTATTTTCTTTATATTTTTATTCATCCAGACGATTTTATTCATCTTAGACAGGAATTTTATTAGTAAAGTTGTTTATGGAGCTTGTATGTAGCCTTCCCTTTCGAGATACTTCTTCCTTCAGCTGAATAAACTTGTGTGAACGTAATAATAAAAAGTAATAAAGAAATAGAAAAATAATAATAATAATAATAATAATAATAATAATGATAAAACGATGATGATAATAATAATAATAATAATAATAATAATAACAATAATAATAATAATAGAATAATGATTAAAAAAAAAACAGCATCCAAGAGATAACCTTTTATCTTTTTTTGAGTGCAGGAATAAATTTGGGAATACTGGAAAAATGCCGAACTATGTACTTTGAAGTGTAATTAAGTTTACAGGTGTACTTAATAGCCTGAGATAGTACAGGGTTGTTTAGAGAGAAAGAGACAGACAGACAGAGACAGAGGGAATCGTCTGGTCAGTGATAGTAGAGGGTTGTTTTCTGTTGTATTAGGGGTCTTGTTTGAGAGAGAGAGAGAGAGAGAGAGAGAGAATCCTATGGCGGTGAATAAAATCTTCCGTGGATAAACAAGAATTAAATATATAGGCTGAGAGGTCAGCGGGGTGAAGAGATTGCGTAAGATCATTTGGATATATTAAGCGTAAGATCATTTGGGTATAGGAAGCTTAAGATAAAATGCCCCGTCGTGCTGAAGAGGTTGAAAGAATGTTAAATGAAGTATGCAAGGGTGGTTGAGTGGGTTTAATTAGAGGAACACGTGTTGGCAAGATTAACACATAAATTCAGGTATAAACTTAGAGAGAGAGAGAGAGAGAGAGAGAGAGAGAGTATAAAGTTGGTTTTAAAGCCTGTAAGAGTTTATATGTTTGTCTCTGAATGTTAGTGTGAGCCATTGTGTGTGTGTGTGTGTGTGTGTGTGTGTGTGTGTGTGTGTGCGTTAATAGCTTTTGTGTTATGTATGACAAGGAAAATGCAGGTACATTGTGTGTGTGTGTGTGTGTGTGTGTGTGTGTGTGTGTGTGTGTGTGTGTGTGTGTGTGTGTGTATGCGTTAATAGCTTTTGTGTTATGTATGACAAGGAAAATGCAGGTACGTTGTGTATGTGTGTGTGTGTGTGTGTGTGTGTGTGTGTGTGTGTGTGTGTGTATGCGTTAATAGCTTTTGTGTTATGTATGACAAGGAAAATGCAGGTACGTTGTGTATGTGTGTGTGTGTGTGTGTGTGTGTGTGTGTGTGTGTGTATGCGTTAATAGCTTTTGTGTTATGTATGACAAGGAAAATGCAGGTACGTTGTGTGTGTGTGTGTGTGTGTGTGTGTGTGTGTGTGTGTGTATGCGTTAATAGCTTTTGTGTTATGTATGACAAGGAAAATGCAGGTACGTTGTGTATGTGTGTGTGTGTGTTAATAGCTTTTGTGTTATGTATGATAGGGAAAATGTAGGTACGTTTGTGTGGGTGTGCGTGTGTGTGTGTGTGTGCGGTAATAGTTTTTGTTAAGTATGGTAGGGAAAATGTACGTACGTTGTATGTGTGTGTGTGTGTGTGTACCTTATCTACTCTTATGTATGTTTGTCAATATTTCACGTAAACTAAATCATACTCTTTCTCTTTGCAGGTACGTGTGTGTTGCTCCCAGACAGACAGACAGACAGGATGAGAGACAAACAGACAGACAGACACAGGTAAGTCCAGCTCTTCACGTTTGGTCTTTGTCTTTGCATTTTTTTTTTCTTTTCTTTTGGTCACCGACGAAGACCAGAGAAAAAGATGCAGTTTTTTTTTTCATATATATATTATTTTTTTTTTGGCTGCTGTTTCTTCCTTTTGGTTATGTTTCTTATTGTATCTTTTTTTTATTTTTTATTTTGGATGGTTGTATGGTGATTATAAAAGGTGGACGCTCTCTCTCTCTCTCTCTCTCTCTCTCTCTCTCTCTCTCTCTCTCTCTCAGAAGACAGCGGGGTAAGGCCATAAGGTTTAGTGTCCAATAAAGGTGGTATATAATAATGATTTCTGTCCGTCTGTCACGCGCGCTCTCGCTCTCTCTCTCTCTCTCTCTCTCTCTCTCTCTCTCTCTCTCTCTCTCTCTCTCTCTCTCTCTCTCTCTCTCTCTCTCTCTCTCTCTCGTTTTACCTGTAGCTGTGGATTGATACCTGTCTGTCAGTCTATCCGTCTATATGCATCTATTATCTCACTGTATCTATCTATCTACTTGTCCATCTGTCTATCTATATATCTATATATCTAAATACCTATCCTTTTATCTGCGTCTTTCTGTCTATGTCTATCTTCAGACCAATAATCAGTCTATCTATCCATCTATCTATCTGTTTATCTATCTATCTCTGTGTCTATCTATCCCCCTTCTGGGTCGTCTTGGTCGTAATATCGAATAGGGTTTAACGATGCCGCAGCCTTGTCGTTATGTGCTGAGGTGCGTGGATAGGAGGGATAGGTGGATGGATAGGTGGGTGAATGGATGGACGAGGGATAGGTGGAGGTGAGATAAGTGCGTGGATAGGACGGATAGGTGGAGGTGGGATAGGTGGATGGATGGATGGACGAGGGATAGGTGGAGGTGGGATAGGTGCGTGGATAGGACAGATAGGTGGAGGTGGGATAGGTGCGTGGATAGGACGGATAGGTGGAGGTGGGTGGATGGATGGATGGATAGGTGGAGATGGGATAGATGGATGGATGGATGGAGAGGCGGAGGAAGTATACTGTAGTTTGATGGATATAGGTGCATGGATAGATGGATGGAGAGGCGGAGGAAAAGTAGGTGGATGGATGGATGGATGGAGAGGAAGCATAGATGGATGGATGGATAGACAGAGGAGGGATAGATGGATGGATAAACAGACGGATGGATAGGAAAGGTGAAAGAGAGAGAAAAACATCATCATATCATGTCCAAAAGTCAGAAGGAAAAAAAAAATCATACTCCATTATCATTGTTTTTTGCGGGAAAATTAAACTGCAATCAGAGAGAGAGAGAGAGAGAGAGACGGAAGAGGAAGAATGAGAGGAGAGGAAGTTGACAGGGAGAGAGGAAATGGAAGGAAGGAGAGGGAGGGAAAATGAGGGAGGGAGGGAGGGGGAAGACCAAGGAGGAAGATAAAATAACGAGAATGACCATTGTGGAAATATTGAGAGAGAGAGAGAGAGGAGAAAAGTTTCGAAGAGGAAGGAAGAAGGGAGGAAGAAACGATTCAAGGGAGTGAGGAGACTTGAAGGGAGAGAAAATCAGGAGAAAGAAAGAGGAGGGGAGGTAAGGAAGAGGAAGAGAGGGAAAGAAAGGAGTTGGAGGGAGGGGAGAGGAGATAAAATGGAGAGGGGACGAAGCAAGAGAGAGGGAGGGAGGGAGAGGAGGAGAAGAAGCGAGAGGGAGGGAGAAGGGAAGAAGGGGAAATGAGGGGAAGGTGAGAGCGAGGAGGAGAGGAAGGAAAAAGGAAGGAGGGGAGAGGAGGTAAAATAGACGGGAGAAGAAGCGAGAGGGAGGGGGAAAAAGAGAGGGGAAGGAGGGAGGGAGGGGTAAAAGAGAGGGGAAGGAGGGAGGGAGGGGAAAAAGAGAGGGATAGGAGGGAGGGAGGGGAAAAAGAGAAGGGAAAGAAAGGAGGGAGGGGGAAAAAGAGAGTGGAAGGAGGGAGGGAGGGGGAAAAAGAGAGGGGAAGGAGGGAGGGAGGGGAAAAAGAGAGGGGAGGGACAATGACAGTCTTACCTACACAACGACACAGTAAATTTCCTCACGACCCCTCAGGGACTTTCTGACCCCTCCTCCCTACCCCTCTTTCCTCCTCTCTCCTCTTCTCCCTCATCTTTACTCTTTCTTTTCTTTCCTTCTTCTCCGTCTTCCACTTTCCTCCTCTCTCCTCCTTACCCCTCCATCTATCTCTACTCTCTTCCATTTTCCCCATCTCCTCACTTACCCCTCTCCCTTTCCTCTCCTCTCCCCTCCACCCCCTCATCTTTACTCTCTTCGTTCTTTCCTTCTTCTCCTCCCCCTCCTTCTCTCTCTCTCTCTCTCTCTCTCTCTCTCTCTCTCTCTCTACTTTTTCCTTTTTTCTCTCCCCTCCCCTTCCCTTCTCTCGTCTCTCCCCTAATCTTTACTTTTCATTCCTCTCTCCTCTCCCTTCCCCCTTCATCTTACTCTCTCCATTCTTTCCCTCTCTCACCCATGTCCTTCCTCCTCCCCTCGTCATTACTCTCCCTTCTCTTCTACCTCTATCACTTACCTCTCACCTTCTATCTCCTTCCCCTTTTCCTCCCCTTTCCCTCCCTCCCTCCCTTCTGCTCCTCCCCTCTTCCTCTTCCTTTCTCCCCCCCCCTCCTGCTCCTCCCCTCTTCCTCTCTCCCTGTCTTTCTGTTTTTCCTTCTCTCCACCCTTTATTATCCTTATTCATCATTCCTCTCCCTTCCATCATTCCATCTTTTTTTTTTTTTTTTTTTTTTTTTTTACGCTTCCTTCCATTCCATCCTGTTTCTTTACCATGATTCTCTCTCTCTCTCTCTCTCTCTCTCTCTCTCTCTCTCTCTCTCTCTCTCTCTCTCTGTAAGGTATGTTTATATTTTTTCGTGTCCATCTTTCTCAAGTTTTTCCTTTCTTCCTTCTTCCCTGCCTTCCTGTCTACCTTCTTTCCTTCCATTCTTCTTCCCTACCTTCCTTTCTTCCTTCTTCCCTGCCTTCCTGTCTACCTTCTTTCCTTCCATTCTTCTTCCCTACCTTCCTTTCTTCTTTCTTCCTTCTTTCCTTCCTTCCTTCCTTCCTACCTTCTTTCCTTCCTTCCTTCCTTCTTTCCTTCCTTCCTTCTTTCCTTCCTTTCTTCCTTCTTTCCTTCCATCCTTCCTTCCTACCTTCCTTCTTTCCTTCCTTCCTTTCTTCTTTCTTTCCTTCCTTCCTACCTTCCTTCCTTCTTCCTTCTTTCCCTCTTTCTTCCTTCTTTCCTTCCTTCCTTCCTTTCTTTCTTCCTTCTTTCCTTCCTTCCTTTCTTCTTTCTTCTTTCCTTCCTTCCTACCTTCCTTCTTTCCTTCCTTCCTTCCTTCCTTCCTTCCTTCCTTCATTCCTTCCCTCCCTCCCTCTTGTAATACCTTCCTCTGATCCTTCCCTACAGACACATATACCTCACTTCTTATTTCCACCTCCAGTTCTCTCTCTCTCTCTCTCTCTCTCTCTCTCTCTCTCTCTCTCCTTCCCCTCCTTCCCTATCGTCCTATATATTCACATTATTCTCTTTCTCCAGTTTTTTCTTAACTTATCCCTTCCTCTCTCTCCTCCTTTTCTCCCTCTCTTTCTCTCCTTTCCTCCTTCTCTCTCCCTTCTCTCCCTCCCCCCTCCTCCCTTTCTCCCTTTTATTGCTCCCTTCCCGATTGGCTTCATATTTACTGCTCCTTGCTTATGAAATTTTATAAGAATCTCTCTCTCTCCCTCTCTCTCTCTCTCTCTCTCTCTCTCTCTCTCTCTCTCTCTCTCTCTCTCTCTCTCTCTCTCTCTCTCTCTCTCTCTCTCTCTCTCTCTCTCTCTCTCTCTCTCTCTCTCACTCTTTACCTTCTTTTTTTTTTCCTCCTTCTTTCCTGCAACTTCCTTCCTTCCTTCCTTCCATCCTTCCTTCCTTCCGTGTTGGTCCTTATAATATTTAGTCTTTATTCTCTGTCCAGTACTCTTGTAACGTATCCTTCCTTCCTTCCTTCCTTCTCTCATTTTCTTTGTTATTTTCTTTGTTTTTAATTAAACTCCTCTTTCATTTTATATATACTCTTTTTGCTCCTTTATTTATTTCACTGCCTTTTTCCTTTACTCATTCTTTACTGCTTCCTCTTCCTTTCTTTACTATTTCTTCTCTACCTTTCTTTCTTTTTTCTTTCATTCCTACCGTTCTTTCTCCCTCTTTAATTTTGTCATAATATCTTCATCCCTCCATAATATCCTTCATTTTTTACAGTATTCTCTCCATTTCTCCTCCTCCCTTTCATCTTCTCTTTCCTCTCCTTTCCCTCCTCCATCCTGTCTCTCCTCTCTCTACTCTCTTCCCTCCTTCTCTCATTTATATCTCAGTTCGCTTTCATTCTTATGCTGGGTGTTTTTTTTCCCTGCTTCTGTCTTTCCTCCTCCTCCTTCTCTTCTTCTTCTTCCTGTTTCTTTTCTCTTCCTTCTCCTTCCTTTACTTTTCTTCCGCATCCTTCTACTTCCTTTCTTCATGTCTTCTACCCTCCCCTCCCTTCCCTTCCCTTCCCTTCCCATCCCTTCCCTTCCCATCCCATCCCTTCCCTTCCCGCCTCGTCCCACCCTCCTTCTCTGCCTTTCATTTCCCTTCCATCTTCTTCCCCTTTCCTCGTCTTCCCTCCCCTCTCCTTCCCTTCCTTTATACCCTGTCTTCTCTTTTCTTCCCCAATTCCTCCCCTCCCCACCCTTCCACTTCCTCCAATATCCTTCTCCCCTCCACACCCCACTTGTCTTCCCCTCAAGTGCTCTCCCCAGTTCTCTCATTTCCTCCCCTTTTTCTGCCCCTTCCCCTCCCCCCTCCCCCCTTCTCCTCCTCCCTCTCATCTCTTTCCTCTTCGTCTCCCTTTCTCCCCATTCCCCCTTGCATTACACGTTTTTCCCCTCCATTTCTCTCATTTCCTCCCCTCTCCTTCTCCCCTTTCCTCTCCCTTCTCCCTCCTTTTCCCTCTCCCTCTAACTCCCCTTCCCCCTCCATCCTCTCGTCTGTTTCTTTTCTCTCCATTCTTCATTGCACTTTTTTTTTCCTCCAGGTGACTGACTTCCTCCTCATCCTTTTCCCCCTTCCCTTTCCCCTTTTCCCCTGCCCTTTTCCCTTTCCCCTCCTTTCCCTCCCATTTCCTTGCTTTCACTCCTCCCCTCCTCCTTCCTTCGCCCCATCTTACCTCTCCTTAATTTCCACTTCCTCACCCTCTCCTCTCCCCTCCTCTCCCTTCCCCCTCCCTCCCATTTATCCTCCTTTCCAACTGCCCTCCTGCTTCCTAAATCTGTCCTCCCTTAAACTTCCCCTCCCTTCTTCCCAGTAGTGCCATCTCTTCACTCCTATCCCTCTTCCATCCCTCCCTTCCCTTCCTTCCTCCCTCCCTCCCTCCCTCTCTTCCTCCCCACAGAGCTATCCCTCTTCACTCCCTCACTTGTAAATATCATTCCCTCCCTCTAGAGACTGCAGGGGTCAGTATAGATTTGCTCTCTCTCTCTCTCTCTCTCTCTCTCTCTCTCTCACAGTCTCTCTCAGTCTCTCTCTCTTACTTTCTCACCCACTTCATTTCTCTTGTCTCTCTCATACTGTCCTATCTCCGTTATTCCCTCTGTCTCTCTCTCTCTTCCTTCACTCCTTCCTTTTTACCACTCTCCCTCACGTCTCCTCATCCCTCACTCCCTCTTCTCTCACCCTCACTGCCTCCACTCTCACCCTTCTTCTCTCTCACCCTTCTCTCCCTCCCAGCCTCCCACATCACTCCCTCTTTCCTCACCCCTCCACCCTCATAATATCTCACCTTCCTCCCTCACCCGTTGCCTTTCTCTCCCTTCCTTCCTCCCTCCTCTTCCTCACCCTCTTCATTTCGCTTCCTCCCTGTCTTCCTCTGTCTCACTCCGTCAAGCCCTTCATCTCACACTCTCCATCCTGTCACACCAACTCACTCTCACTCCTCTCTCTCACTTCCTCCTTCCCTCCTCTCTCTCACTTCCTCTTTCATTCCTCTCTCTCACTTCCTCCTACACTTCTCTCTCCCATTTCCTCGTTCTCCCCTCTCTCCTTCGATCTCTCCCCCCCCCTTTCTCAGCGTCAACTCACCTTCTCTCCCCTCTCCCATTTCCTTCTTTCTCCTATCTCACACTTTTCCCTATCCCATTTCCTCTCTCTCTCTCTCTCTCTCTCTCTCTCTCTCTCTCTCTCTCTCTCTCGAACACTTTGTCACCCCCTCCGTTACTTCCTCCCTAGTCTCTCTCTCTCTCTCTCTCTCTCTCTCTCTCTCTCTCTCTCTCTCTCGTACATTTTGTCTCCCTCTATCTTCCTTCCCTCCCTTATTTTTTCCTCCTCATTCCCACATCCATCTCTCCACTCTGTTCGTCTCCCTCACTCTTTTCCTCTGTTTTGTATTCTTTCCTCCTCTCCTCTTTTTCTCTCCTTTCCCAGCTTCCTCTTTATTTCCTTCCGTCTCCTCTTTCCTCCATTCCTCCCGTCTCCTCTTTCCTCCATTCCTCCCCCTCCTCCTCCATCCCTCTTACTTCCTCTTCTTCCTCTTTCCCACCTGTCACTTCCTGTTCTTTTATTTTTATCATCCTATCTCCCCCCTCCCTCCTCCACCCCCCTACCCCCCCTTCTACCCCCCTCCTTTAGCCCCCTACCCCCTTCTCCCCCTCTACCCCCTGCCCCCCCTTCCCTTACCCCCCTTTTGTTAATTGAATGGAGCCAATGTAGCAGTTTTAATATTGGCGCTTTATTACACACGCAGACGTACATACATACATACATACACGTACATACACACGTACATATGCTCAGATACGAATATGCACGTGTTCACATACCGTATAGGTCTGTGTGTATGCCGACATTCCTTTACACACACACACACACACACACACACACACACACACACACACACACACACACACACACACACACACACACACACACACAACTTTACTCTCTACCTTAAGAATCTTGCCCACTAGCTTTTATTTCCACCAACCCTTATACCCCTTCCCCCTCAACTCCCCCCCCCCTCTCTCTCTCTCTCTCTCTCTCTCTCTCTCTCTCTCTCTCTCTCTCTCTCTCTCAATGAACCCAGTACCCCTTCTCTTGGTACTAGTTTTTGTGGGAATGAACTCATGACCTTAGGAATCGCGGCAGACCTTTACCGGCGCCTCACCTGCCCTATAATTTGTTGTGTGGGATTGATCTTTGTGGTAGGTGGGGGCGCTCACCATCCACTCACTCGGTGTAGTGCTGCTTTGGGTGGCTGCCCTTTCCTCTCTTCCTTCCCTCCTCTTCTGTCTTTCTTTCCTTCATTCTTTCCTCTTCCATCTGCCTGTGGATGACTCCACACTGAGTGACAAGCCAAATGATTTCCTGTACACCATTTACCACTCTAGGTAGTAACCATATAAGCAAATTATGGCGCCTGGTGATTTAGTGGGTAATTAAGGCGCTCCAGCCGGATTGAGCCGGTGTAGGTTTATATCCAAGGGGTGGTTGGGGTTTATTGCGCACGTAATGCCACTCAGGGATGAATGAGGCCGGTCACTCTCATCTTGAATGTCAGGACCAACTTGCCTAGCCCCGGGCTTCTACGCTTGTCATGGGGCAACGTAGGATTGGATGATGGATGGATTAGATTGATCACTCGACCTTATGAAGAACCGCAACCCTTGTGTTGGAGATCTTAACACCTCCTGCAGTCCTGTTTATTCTACTGTAGGCTTGTTCTCTTACTCCTCAGTGCTGTGGTTTCTCTCTCTCTCTCTCTCTCTCTCTCTCCTTTCATGCCTTTCTTTTTCCATCTCTCTGTCTCTTTTGTCTTCTCTCCTTTCCCCCCCAGCGTCTCTTTCTCTCGCCTCATCTCTTCTTACACACTTTTCTCTCCGTGTTTCTCTCCTCTTTCCCTCCCTTTCTTCCACCTTCTCTCCCTTCCTCCTGTTTTCTCTCCTGGTCCATGCTTTCATCTTTCTTCATTTTATTTCTCCTTTTTCGTACCTTTCCTTCCACAATTTCCTACCTTCACTCCCCCTCCTATTTTTGTCCTCTTCCCTCCTCTTTCCACTCTTCATCTTTTTCTTACATTCTCATTTTATTCCTTCTTTTCAGCGGTATTTCTCTTCCTTTCCTGTTTCTTCCTTACCTCCCTCAGCATCACTCCTTATTCTTTCCTTCCATAATGTATTTCTTCTCCTCTCCCTTTTCCTATCCCTTTCTGCACCTGTCCTAATTGTCTTAACTTCCTCCTCCTTTCCCCCATCTCACCGTCTCCTCTCCCTGCCTCCTTCCTTGTTCTTATCCATCGTATGTTCATCTTCTCCCTCCTTATATCCTCTATTTATTCCTTCCTTCCTTCCTTTCCTCCACCTTGCTTCTCATCTTTTCTTTCCTGCCTCTTTTTCCCTTTCTCTTTTATTTATTTATTAATTTTATTCTTCCATCTTTACTTTCCCTCCTCATCGTTCCTTCCCTCTTTCCCTCCCTTCTCCATGTTCCTTCCTTTCTTCCCTCCCACTGTCTCTTTACGTACCCTTCTCCCTCCCTCCCTTCTCCATGTCCCGTCTTCCTCCCTCCTACTGCTCTTGTACTCCCCTCCCTCCCTCCCTTCTTCTTTTTTTCTCCCCCTCCGCTCCTCCTCCTCCTCCCTCCCTCCTTCTTTTTCTCCCCCACCTCCTCCTCCTCCTGTCTGCCTCCATCACTCACAAAACAAAACAACATAGACTTTGCTTTTAAAACCCTCTGGCCTCTGGTTGTGTGTGTGTGTGTGTGAGAGAGAGAGAGAGAGAGAGAAAGTTTGATAGTAGGTGTTTGTCTCGATATTTTATTTATTTATTTATGTATTATTTTTACTCTAGAAATTTTTGTATCTTGTTCCGGGCTCGTCTGTCATTTTCTCTGCATTGTTCCGTGTTCCAGTCCCTTTGTCCTGCGTCTGTCACGTCTGGGCTGTCTTTTGAATCATTCTCTCTCTCTCTCTCTCTCTCTCTCTCTCTCTCTCTCTCTCTCTCTCTCGTAATGATGTTATCTTTATAATCTTTGTTTCTGTTTTATTTGTCACGCAACTCCCGTCTCTCTCTCTCTCTCTCTCTCTCTCTCTCTCTCTCTCTCTCTCTCTCTCTCTCTCTCTCTCTCTCTCTCTCTCTCACCTGTCTGTCTTTCAAGCATTTTACCTCCATGAAGAATCGTAATTATTTATGCAGATGTTGGTGCTTAGGAGAATGCAACCGTTTCAGCCCGACTTGGATCCTGCTTCAGACAGCATTTATAATTATTATCTTTTTCACTTAACAACCTTTCCATTTACAGGTACATGTAATTTTTCACCTCCAACAATCCATGACACGGGGATAATAAAACTCACCTGCTTCCCGTGTCATCGCTTTTGTCTGTCGGTCTGTCGGTCGTTCAGCTGTTGTCTCGCCTGTCAGATTTTTGTAGTGAGTGTCTGTCATATGCTGTCTCGTCTCGTATTTTTTTTTTATTTTTTTTTTTATTTTGTGTTCTGGCTCTTAGTTTAATCGTCTCTCATCTTTCCATCATCCCCCTTCCTTCATTTTGATACGTCTGTCTCTGTGTCAGTCTTTCCGCCTTTCTTTTTCCTGTCTGGTTGTGTGTGTGTGTGTGTGTGTGTGTGTGTGTGTGTGTGTGTGTGTGTGTGTGTTTTAGTCTGCCTCTCAGCTCTCCTGCCTTCTCTCATTTTATCCTTTCCATCAACGTTAAAATTGTTCTTTCTTTTCATCTTATCCTTCTGTCTTTCAGCTTTTCCATCCTCTGTATTTCATTTTATCCTTTTGTCTGTCTGTCTCTCTCTCTCTTGTTTCTCACTTCATCTTTTCCGTCCTGTTTTTCAAGGTATGTTTTTGTCTTTCATCTTTTCCTTTGTCTTTCTCATTGTATCCCTCCCTTATGTTTGTTTTTTACCTTCTCATTTTCCTCTCATTTCATCAGCGTTTCACCTTTCCATCATTATTATTTATTTATTTATTTTTGGCGTTCATTTTACCTGTGCTTTTTATTCTTCCGGTTACCTGGCTGCTCCGTCTGTCTCTCACTCGCATCTTTTACCTTTCCGTCATTCATTCCTTCCGTCTTTTCTGTTTTTCATCGTCCTTCACTCAGGCTTGCGTCTTTCAGTCTTTCATCCCGTCCTTCTTTCCTGTTTCTTGTCTTCATTTCGTGCGTGGGTCCATTGCTGGGTTTGCGAGGAGGGATGGTGCTCTCTCTCTCTCTCTCTCTCTCTCTCTCTCTCTCTCTCTCTCTCTCATTAGGAGCGTAGGGGCCCGTGTCCAGGCTACTTAAGTCCTTATATTATTAACCTAGATGCAAAAAAAAAAAAACTAGTAACGAAGAAGTTCAAGAGCCTACCAAGCCCACGAGTCATGCAGTGTGTGTGTGTGTGTGTGTGTGTGTGTGTGTGTGTGTGTGTAGTCATGCAGAAGGAGGTATACGAGTGTACCTGTGTGTGTGTGTGTGTTGTGTGTAGTCATGCAGAAGGTATATTTGTGTACCTGTGTCATGGAGGGTGTAGTTGTAATTCCCCAGAGAACTTGCAAAATAGGTGTCGAAAGTTCGAGGGCGGAGTTTGTGTGTGTGTGTGTGTATGTGTGTGTGTGTGTGTGTGTGTGTGTAAGAGAGAGAGACAGACAAACAGAATTTTATGCCACTCATACCTGTCTGTTTTTCCTCTGTCTCCGTCACTGTCTGTCTGTCTGTCTCCACGCCGTTCCTCTTAGTTTCACGGTCTTTTTGGTGTCCCTTTGTCGATGGCATGTCAAAGAGTAGTGTTGGATTTTTTCATTTATTTTCGCCTCATATTTTTTGTACATTTTTTCGTCCACAACTCTTCCGTCATTTTTTTCCGAGTTATTTTTTGTTTCATTCTTGTTTCGGTGGAGTGTTGTTTTTCTGACTGTTTGTTTGTTTGTTTATTTCGGTGTTTGATTTGTTTTGGTACTTTGGAGAGTGAAGAGGCTGATTAGGAGAGGGTATAGGAGTCGGGTGCTTGGGGTTATGGTGTGTGTGTGTGTGTGTGTGTGTGTGGAAAGAGTTGTATTTTGTTTTTCAGCATTTTATGATTTTGTGTGTGTATGTACTATAGGTATGTATGTATGTGTGTGTATTTTTTTTCTCTCCTGTGCACATGTCACCTATGCACCTGGCCAATGGATGTTATAGTTCCCGGTACCTGACAAGGCCGAAGCAGGTGAGAAAGTGCCAACACCTTAGTAACAATTGTTTTCTTTATAGCATATCGTATTTTAGTTTTTTTTATTTCGATTTTTTTGCGTTTTTTGGTGTTTGTATTTTTTTTCTTTAAAGTGTAGTGTTTTTTTACTGTTTTTATTTTTAGTTTTTTTTCTTCAGTTTTTGTATTTTTCGGTTTTTTCTTTATCGTGTAGTTTTATTTTTTTTTAGTTTTTCGTTTTTCCTCTTGATTGATGCTTTGTTGTTTATTCGATTTTTACTTTATCGTGTGGTGTTTTTTTTTTTGGCGTTTAATTTTTCGATTTCTTCCTTTATCTTTGTGTTTCTGTTTTTTTCTTTATCTTTTAGTGTTTTTTATTGATTTTTTTATTTATCGTTTTGTGTTTTTATTTTTTATTTATCGTTTTGTTTTTATTTTTTATTTTTTATTTATCGTTTTGTTGTTATTTTTTATTTTTTATTTATCGTTTAGTGTTTTTATTGCTCTTTTATTTTTTTATCTGGTGTTTTTTGCGATGTTTTCTTTATCGTTTAGTGTTTTTGTTTTCCGTTTTTTTCCTTTATCGTTTAGTGTTTTTGTTGGTTTTTCAATTTTTCTTTATCGTTTACTGTTTTCACTTTTCTTATCCTTTATCGTTTTTTTTTACTGTATTTATTGTTTTTATTGTCATGTTCGTATTTTTTTTTTTTTTTTGGGTGGTGTATAGTAGTGTATTTATATTTTTTATATTACTTATTTTTCTGTCTTTTGTTACGTATCATTGTGCCTTT
Source organism: Coenobita brevimanus (assembly GCF_032717465.1). NCBI lineage: Eukaryota > Metazoa > Arthropoda > Malacostraca > Decapoda > Coenobitidae > Coenobita > Coenobita brevimanus. The sequence goes on from NC_137018.1 coordinate 50,182,363, forward strand.
TTTTTTTTTTTTTACCTTTATCTGACCAGTTTAATATTTGTGTGTGTGTGTGTGTGTGTGTGTGTGTGTGTGTGTGTGTGTGTGTGTGTGTGTGTGTGTGTGTGTGTGTGTGTGTGTGTGTGTGTGTGCGCGTGCCTCGTCAACCTATGTTTTTTTTTTACCAGTCTACTTCCTGTCCCTCAACTCCACCACGCTAATAAATTTTTTTGATTCTCAGTTCAGGGAAATTTTTGGTAAACTATGCGGCCGCCGTAACTACGCTTAATTACTCACGGGAGGAATATTTATGTGTGTTTTTTTATTCCTCTTGACTGTGTGTGTGTGTGTTTGTGTGTGTGTGTGTGTGTGTGTGTGTCCATAATATTGTCAGTTCTTCTTCCATCAACATCACGACCTTCCCATCAAATTTCCGTACATGTGTTCATCCTATTTTTCCCCCTATTTTTTCGTTTCCTCTCTTGTTTTCGCCAATTTTCTTTATTTTTCGCCTGAACTGGGTCAATACTTTTTCTGGTTCCCGGTAGAGGGCAGAGGTGAACGATGCTTTTGGGGAAATATGTTAGGCTCGATGGTTTGGTGTGTGCTGCTCTTAAATTGTGTGTGTGTGTGTGTGTGTGTGTGTGTGTGTTGGTCTATAAATTCTGGGTGTAGGTTTGCATGTTTTATTTCTGTCTGTCTGTCTGTCTCTCTCTCTCTCTGTCTCTGTCTCTGTCTGTCTGTCTCTCTGTCTCTGTCTGTCTGTCTGTCTCTCTCTCTCTCTCTCTCTCTCTCATCATCATCATCATCATCATCATTCCGTTCCCCGGAGTCCAGTTTTCCTCCTCCTCCTACACACACACACACACACACACACACACACACACACACACACACACACACACACACACACGGGCTCAGGATGTTTCACAGCACATATTACAAAGCCCTTCCATCCTTTCCACGCAAGCCAAATGCAGACTCCCACCAAATCACGTGGATAGGCGGTGGGTACTAGCTCCTATGTGGCAGGTGATGTGCGAGGGCTGCAGAGGGTTAGCAGTCTGTTAGTGTTTCGTTGGTGGAATGTTGGATTTCGGTAACGGGCCTCCTAGCTTGTGTACAGAAGAGGATATGTGTGGAGAAAAATATTGATGATGATGTTGATGGGTATGGTATAAAAAGGAAAATACTGATAATGCTAATTGTGATGGATATATAAAGGAAAATATTAATGATGATGATAATGTTGGATATAAAAAGAATGATATTAATGAAGGTGATGAATATAAAAAAGAAAGATAGTGATGATGATGATGAGGAGGAGGAGGATTATGTGATATATAAAAAGAATAATATTAATGATGATGATGATGATAAAAATAATGTTATATATAAAAAGGGTAATATTAATAATGATGATGATAAAGGTAATGTTATATAAGAAAATTTTATTAATGATGATGATAAAGATAATGTTATATATAAAAAGAATAATATTAATGATGATGATGATGATGGTGGTGTAATGAGTTGTGGTTGGCCCATACAGAGGAGCCGTGTAATTATTTCATGTTAATTGCCAATACTAATCACTTGGGCTAGATTAGAAATTGTCCCACCGTGAATGTCAGCCGGAATGAGGCCATTAGTGTGACATTTTAGTGACCTGTGTTGCATCATCATCCTCATCATTATCGTCGTCATCGTCGTTGTCATCATCATCGTCACCGTTGTCGTTATCGTTATCATCATCGTCATCATCGTCGTTGTCGTCGTCGTTGTCATCATCATCGTCGTCCACGTCGTCATCATCATCGTTGTCGTCATCGTTGTCTTCGTCTTCATCATCATCATCATCTTTCCATAACTGTAAACATTCTGGTGGATATCCAGGAACCACCCACCGTTCATCATCATCATCATCATATTCCCAGTCATGTAAATTTGCAGATGTGCTGGGAAGGTATTCAGAAATATAAAACAAAAATTAGAATGAGATTTATAAGTTTGCAAGTCTATCTCGTCCCACACTCGAGTCTTGCCCAAACCTGCTCGCTCTATCCCGCAGGCAATTTGTGTGTGTGTGTGTGTGTGTGTGTGTGTGTGTGTGTGTGTGTGTGTGTGTGTAGCAATCCTTTTAAACGTTCGCAGTGCAGATCCTTTCCATCCCTGGCCTCTCTTTAAAATGCAGTGGCAGTAATCTGGGCCTGGGGTGTATATCTGCAGTGTTATTGTTTGGATAGTACCCCCTGAAACCCCCTCTCTCCTCTCCCGTTTTCTTTTGTACTAATTTTTGCGTTTTGTGGTATTAATTTTCTGTTTTCCTCTATTTTTTTTTCCGTTTTATTTTATTTTCGTCTCTGCCTATCTATCTATCAATGTATCTATCTGTCTTTAACCCCTTCTCATTTCCCTTTATGCTATCTTTTTTTCTTTCTGTCGTATTAATCTATTTTCGTGTCTCTTTGTTCTCAGTTTTATTTTCTTTTTATCTGTCTATCTATCTATATCATCTGTCGGTCTGTCTATCAATATCTATCTGTCTATCCGTACTTACCGCTATATCTATCTATCTATCCGTACCGTTTTGTCTTTCTCAACCCTTTCCTCTTGTCTTCCTTTCCATTAAAAGCACATGATATCCCTTTCTTCCATTTTCACGTCTTACCAGCCATATTTCTCCCCCTTCCTTCCTCCTCCTGTCTCTCCTCCTCTCTTCCTCTTCCTGTCCCTCCTCCTCTCTTCCTCTTCCTGTCCCTCCTCCTTTGTCTTCCTTTCTTCCTCCTCCTTCCGGGTCCCAGTGTCTTCCTTTTGTCTTTCTTTTCACGTACGTTTTATTCGCGTCCATGTTCGCAATTTCCTTTTAATTTCTTACGTCCTCTCTCTCTCTCTCTCTCTCTCTCTCTCTCTCGTTTCGTTGTCATATATTTTGTGTCAATTTTCCGTCGCTGAGATTCTTCATTCCTCCTCCTCCTCCTTTCTTCTTTTACTCTTTTCTTTGTCGTGCTTTGCCTATTTACTCCAATTTCGTTTTTCTTTCTCTTTCCTTCTCTTCATCTCTCCTGCTTCTACACCTTCATTTTTCCTTTTTTTTTTTCTTTCCATGTCCGTCTCTCTCTCTCTCTCTCTCTCTCTCTCTCTCTCTCTCTCTCTCTCTCTCTAAGTGAGGTAAGAGAGAGGGGAGGGAAGAGGGACGGTCACCCATCCAGTTACAAGCCACGCCCAAAAGACACCTACCTTACGGGCCCAGACGTGGAGGAGGGAATGGAGGGAAGGAGAGACGGAGGAAACAAAATTTAGGGGAGGGAGGAAGGAGGGAAGAAGAGGGGAGTGGGAGGGAAGA
>NC_137018.1:50190684-50208184 GCF_032717465.1 Coenobita brevimanus
GTGTACATTTGGTTCTGTGTTTGCCAATGTGTGACTGTGTGTGTGTGTGTGTGTGTGTGTGTGTGTGTGTGTGTGTGTGTGTACGTAAGTGGGTATTAAATCTTTTGAAATGGGATTGGTCTATTCCATGTTTGAAATTGGTTGTATACGGAATATGTAAAAGATAAAGTACACACACACACACACACACACACACACACACACACGCATACTCACAGGTAATAGGCAAAACACTCACAGCTGTGCCCCCCGAGAGAGAGAGAGAGAGAGAGAGAGAGAGAGAGAGAGAGAGAGAGATTGTCAGCAAGTTGGTGTTTACCGAAGGCAGATGAAACTGAAACATGTTTACAGTCAAACAGCTCGCTTGCCATGTCTGTTTCAATCACTTGCTCGCATGCTGTGTGTGTGTGTGTGTGTGTGTGTGTGTGTGTGTGTGTGTGTGTGTGAGACAAAGTTTTCTATCAATATCTGCCTTTATGTGTTGTCTGAGTTTGTGTGTGTGTGTGTGTGTGTGTGTGTGTGTGTGTGTGTGTGTGTGTGTGTCATAACTGTGAATGTGCCGATTACTTGTGTATGTTTGTTGTGTTATGTGTGTGTTTTGTAATCCTGTACGTGCATACAAAACCGTGTGTGACTCAGCCTTTGTGTGTGTGTGTGTGTGAGTCAGAATGTGTATGTGCGTGTGTGTCGTTCTTAGAGTGTGTTTTACCTGTGTGTTTGTGTGTATGTGTGTTGTAATGGTGTGTGTATGTTATGCACGGACATTTGTTCTTAAAATAGTGTGTGTGTGTGTGTGTGTGTGTGTGTGTGTTTGTTTGTATTTATGTATACCGTGCGTGTGTGTTTGTGTGTGTATGAGAAAGAGGTGTTAGTGTAAGTGTGTATATGCAAATTTTTGCGTGTGTCTATTTGTGTGCATACGATACCCATGTAAATGTGTGTGTGTGTGTGTGTGTGTGTGTGTGTGTGTGTGTGTGTGTGTGTGTGTGTGTGTGTGCGTGCGTGCGTGCGTATGTGCGTGTGCTCCTATTTTATGTGAATGGTCATAGGTGTGTGTGTGTGTGTGTGTGTCTGCGTGTGCGTGTACGTAGAAAAATTGGAATTGATGGACGTGTCTTTTATCGTGTGCGTTTAAAAAATTGAGATTGACATGTGCGTGTGTGAGTGCGCGTGGCTGTGTGGCCGCGGCGAAATTGACTGGAGAGAGAGAGAGAGAGAGAGAGAGAGAATAATAATGTAGGCCTAGTCCTTCATGTGTACGGACGTAGAATGTGTGTATGTAAATAAATGTGTACGTAATTATATGCGTGTGTGTGTGTGTGCGTTATATCAAAGTACAGTATATTTATGTGCGTATTATTTGTGTTGGTTGTGTGTCTGTGTACGTTATCTGTGCCGTGTATGATCGTAGGTTTACATGTGTAGGCGAATCTACCTCTTGTGAATGGATTTTTATATGGTGTGTACACGTGTCGGAATCAGTGGGTGTACACGTGTACGCATGTGTCACTGTGAGTCAATTATGTCCCGTCCCGTCACTCCTGCCTTCAGATTGGGAGAGAGAGAGAGAGAGAGAGAGAGAGAGAGAGAGAGAGAGGGTGACAACGAGGTAGGGAAGGATGGTAGAATTGAGAAAGGGAGGAGAGAAGAGGAGAGAGAGAGAGAGAGAGAGAGAGAGAGTCACGCCCTAGCATAATTCAGGAGGTTAGGTTTGATGAGCTTAGTGATAGAGGGTGTTAAACGCTTCTCTCTCTCTCTCTCTCTCTCTCTATCTATCTATCTATCTATCCATCTTTATCTATCTATCTCTATCACTTCATGTACCTGACTTTATTTGTGGCTATCTATCTGCAGTGCCTGTCTCGCGTATTATCAGGATCTCTGTCTGTTTGTATCTGTTTACACCTGTATTTACCTGCCTATGTATATCTTTCTATGTATCTTTAACCACATCTATAACACTGAGAGAAATAATAAGAAACTTGAATGTATGTACACGTATGCTGTAGTGTATGGACGTATGTATGTTTGTATATATGTGTGTATGAATGTTTATATGTATGTATGTATGTATGTATATATAAAGAAAAACACTGAATATAGGTTACCCTGCCTCGCGTTCACCTTACCTTTCTTCCCCCTCCCCTCCCCCTTTTCCCTCCCCTTTCCTCCACTACTACTTACCATTTCCCCCCTCTCCTTCCCTCTCTTGCATTTCTTCCCTTTCCCCCTCCTTCCCTCCTCTCACTTCTCTTACTGCACCTTACCTCCGTCTTTTTCTTCCCTCCATTAATTTTTTCCTCTCCTCCCTAACCCCTTCTTATCATTGTAAACCATTCCTCTCCCTCTGTTTACCCTCCCCTCCCTGCATTCTCCCCCCTTCACCCAACCCTCACACATTACTCCCTTATCTTTCATAACACCCCCCCTTCCCTTCCCCCTCATCCCCAATTCCTCCTTACCTTCCTGAACCCACCCCCCATCCGCCTCCCCATTTCCCTATTTTTTCATCCTCTTCAGAACTTTCCTCACCTTTTTCTTGTAAGCTCTTTTCTTTTCTTCTATTACTCCTTACCTCCCTAACCTCTTCCCTCCCGAATTCCCTACCTCACTAACCCCCTCCCTCCCCACCTCCATACCACTCTAACCTCTACCCCCTCCCCAACTCGATACCCTTTAACCCTACCCATCACCAGCCCCTACCTCTCAGACCTCCATCCCCTTCCCCAATCCTTTACCTTCCCACCCCCTACCTTTCCCTAACTCCCCATCCTTCTAAGCTCCCCTTTCACCTTCTTGGCCCACCTCTGTGATCCCTGTCCCCTCCCCATTTCCCTCCCCACCTCCTCCTTACCCTTCTAAACCCCTTCCCCTCCCCCCACCTGCCCACATCAATATTTCCACCCCTTACCTTGGCTCGTATCGACAGGTGTGGCGCGTGTCTGTCTGCCTGTCTGAGTTTGTCTGTCTCTCCAACCCCTTGTCTTTCCCCCTTACCTCCTTCACACCTCAATGTACGGAATAACTCTGTGTGTATGTATGTGTGTGTGTGTGTGTGTGTGTGTGTGTGTGTGTGTGTTTATACGTCTGTCCGTCCACCCCTGGGCATTCCCCTCTCTCACACACACACACACACACACACACACACACACACACACACACACACACACACACACACACACACACACACACACATTTAATTTGGGTGTTGGGTTCAGTACTTGTGTAATGTAGCCTACTGTACCGTGTGACCCGCTCTCGGTGGCTGTGTACCGTATCCATTTAGTTGGGAAGCTGAAGTGGTACGTGTGTGGTGGTGGTGGTGGTGGTAATGAGAGTAGTAGTTCTAGTAGAGGTAGTAGTAGTAGTAGTGGTGGTGGTAATGATAATGATAATAATAATAATAGTAATAATAATGATAATAATAATAATAATAATAATGATAATAATAATAATAATAATAATAGTGATGATAGTAGTAGTGGTAGTAGCAGTAGCATCATGATTATATACTCTCATCAAAAGGCGTAGTATAAAAAAAAAAAAAAAAAAACTACCAACACTATCTCCTAAGCTAAATAAGATAACCAGGAGATAGTGTAGATAATAAACGAGGTCAGAGGTCACAGGAGAGCAGTGTACAGTCATGACCTAACGTGACATGGAATTTCGACTTTTTGCAGCCTCATGTAGAGAAACAATGCTCCTGCTCTACATCCTTTCCATAGCACTTCTTCGTGACTTGCTTCGTATTCTAGTGCTCTTCTATTGTTACACCTTAGCAAATAAGTTGGAGAGATGGTCATTTTAGGCTCTACACCCTTTCCATAGCACTTCTTCGTGACTTGCTTCGTATTCTAGTGTTAATCTAGTGTTACACCTTAGCATTGAAGTTGGAGAGAAGGTAATTTTAGGCCAAGTTAGGGTGAAAATAGCATAGTTTCCCCAGAGCTGACAGAAGTGACCTAAAGGAAGTGTAGTGTGGATAGGTCACGGGGTCAAGGGGGTCAGGCGTGTGACCTTGGTAACCCCCTAATAGCGCCAACACACACACACACACCAAGGCTCGCGTGTGTGTGTGTGTGTGTGTGTGTGTGTGTGTGTGTGTGTGTGTGTGTGTGCTCTCCAATTTCTTCCGCCTGACTGATATTGTTATTGAAGCTTTTGTGTGTAGTGTTTGTCCTCTCTCTCTCTCTCTCTCTCTCTCTCTCTCTCTCTCTCTCTATCTATCTCTCTCTCTCTCTCTCTCTCTCTCTCTCTCTCTCGTTTCATTTTGTCAGAATAAGAGAGAGAGAGAGAGGGAAAGAGAGGGAGAGAGAGGGGGGGGGACATTTGATGGAGGAGGAAGAGAAAGAGAGGGATAACAAAAGGAAGAAAGGAGGGGAGGGAGGGGGAGAGTGTGGGCAAAGGCTAATGATGACCGGGAGGAGGGAGGGAGGGAAGGAGAGAAGGGAGAGGGAGGGAGGAGAGAAAAGGGAGGTCAGTTGATGGAATGAAGGGAAGGAGAGGGTGGGGGAGAGGGGAAGAAGAAAGAGAGGGATTAGGAGGGAAGGAGAGAGGGGGCAAAGGAGAAGAAAGAAAAGGGAGAGGGAAGAAAATGACGTGAAAAGGGAGAGGTAGGAAGAAAAAAGGTGAAGAAAGGAGATAAAATGGAAGATAAAGGGAATTCGACAAGAGATAGAAGGACGAAGGTAGAAAGGAAAGTAGGAAGATAGAAGAAGAAAGGCAGAAGACAAGGGAAGAAAGAAATAGGAGAGACCAGGAGAGGGAGGAGGAAATGAAGGGAGAGGTCAGGTGATGAAGGAAAAGGAGGAGGAGGAAAAGGAAGAAAAATGGGAAGGAAGAGATAAATTCAGTCCAACACCTCTGTTACCAGATATAACTCGACATTCTCCCCATTTCACCCATGCAATTGGCCATCCCTGCATCTGTCTTCATCACTCTGTCTTTCCCTCTGCTTTCGACCTCCAGTATTTTCACCGCCTTTTGTCCTGTTGCTCGTTTGTTTGGAAGGGAGAGGGTTTTGGCAATCTTTCAGCCTTTGGTTCTTCTTTTAGTGTGTGTGTGTGTGTGTGTGTGTGTGTGTGTGTGTGTGTGTGTGTGTGTGTGTGTGTGTGAGAGAGAGAGAGAGAGGGAGGGAGGGAGAAACCAGGAAGGAAACGCAAGACTTGGTGGGAAGATAAAAGGAACATGAAAGAGGTGAACGGAGCAGCAGAAATATTGAAGAAAAGAGGAATGAAGAAACAGCAGAAAGGAGAGAGAGAGAGGAGGGAAAGGGAGAGAAAGGAATGGAGGGAAGGGGAGAGAAAGAGAAAAGTTCGAAGTGAATGGAGGGAGGAAAACGAATAAGAGAGGAAGGGGGAGGAAAGCTGAGATAAAAAGATAGAGGAGGGGGAGACAGAAAGGATAGAAGTGTAGGGAGAAGAGAAAGTGGGATAGATAGAGGGGGAAGGAGAAAAGGAATAGAAAGATAGAGAAAGAGGGAGAAATGGAGATAGAAAAGTAGAGAAAGGAGAAACAGGGAGAGAAAAGGAGAGGGAGACCTGAAGAAAGTGGGATAGGAAAGAGAGAGAGAGAGGAAAATAAAGAAATGAATTTTAAGGAAGGGAGGTAGTTTAAGGGAGAGAGAGAGAGAGAGAGACACACACACACACACACACACACACACACACACACACACACACACACACACACACACACACACACACACGATCCACCAGAGTAAACTACAGTGTGTATACTTCAACCTGACAAGAGATCCCAAGCCCCATTCAGCTTGGATTGGAGGACCGTTTTAACTAGTAACCAAGGAGACTCTACCCTTTTTAGCTCGGATTGATGGCCAGGTGTAGACAGATTGGAGGATCGTTTTGACTAGTAACCAAGGAGACTCACTAGTGGCCCGTAACTAAACCTCATCAAATTTCACATAACCACAGCATAGTTATTCAGTTATTTACATTAGTTATTAGTTATTTACACAGTTCCGTCAGATGAAAAAAAAAAATTAACAGGTATGGTTATTCTCAAGGTATGACCCTCAATTATGATCAGAGGGGAGGGGAAAGGGGGGGGGAATATGGTAGGGAAGGGGAGAGAGGAGTGTTAGAGGTCAGTTTGGAGGAGGAAGAGAGAGGGGAGAGAAAGAGAGGAGGCAGATGGTGGGGAGAAAGAAGGGAAAAATTTTTGATAGGGTAGGAGAGAGGGGAGTATTAGAGGTGAGTTTGGTGGAGGAAAGGAGAGAGGAGAGAAAGAGGGGAGGCAGATGGTGGGGAGAAAGGGTGGAGGGGAAAGAAGGGAAAATGATGATAGGGAAGGGGAGAGAGGAGTGTTAGAGGTCAGTTTGGAGGAGGAAGAGAGAGGGGAGAGGAAGAGGGTAAGATGGTGGAAGGGAGGGGAGAAGGAGAGGAAAAGGATGGAGGGAAGAAAAGAGAGGAGGAAGGAATGATGGCGGATGAGGGGAGAGGAGAGGGGGAAAATACTGTAGGGAAGGAGAGGGGAGAGAATTTTTGGTCAGTTGTGGAAGAAGGAAAGAAGAGGAATGAGGGAAAGAGGAAAGGGGAGAGAGGGAAAAGAAATAACTCGAGGGATATTAGAAGGAGAGGGAAAGGGAGAGGGGAAAAAATACTTAAGGGAAAGGGAAAGAGAAGAATGTTGAAAGGCATTTATGGAAGGAGGAAAGAAGAGGAGGGAAAAATGAAATAGGGAAGGAGAGAGAGGAAAGAAGGCACTTGAGAGGAAAGGAGAGGAAGAGGGGAAGAGATATTTTGTGGGGAAAGGGGAAGAGATGGAGAGAGAAATGAAGATTGAGAGTGTGGAGGAAGAGGGAAGTAGAGGAAAAAGGAGATATAATGTCGAATGGAGGAAAGGAAAAGAGGGGAGAGTGGAAAGGGGAAATTATTTATAGAAACGGTGGGGAGGAAGAGAGGGGAGACAATAGACATGGAAGGGAAGAAAAGGGAGAGGGGAAGAAAACGGGAAAAAGGGAGGAAGAGAGAGAGGGGAAAGAGGAGAGGGGAGGAATAATGGAGGGAGGGGAAACTCAGAGGGGGAGAGATGAAGGAGAGAGGGGAGACAAAGGGGAGAGAGGGAAAGCAAGAAAGAGGGCGGAATATAGAGAGGAAGGGAAGGAGGAAGAAAGAGAGGAGAAGTGAAAAAATGAATAAGAAAAAAAGAATGATAGTAATGATAGTAGTAGTAATGTGTGTGTGTGTGTGTGTGTGTGTGTTTCCGTTTCGAGGCAGGTTTATTTAACACCCACGAAGCCTTCACTCCGACACGGCAACCCACCTGAGGAGAGAGAGAGAGAGAGAGAGGAGTATAGGGGTGGAAGGTGTGGAAACAAAGATAATATTGTATAAGGATGTATGGGGGGGAAAGGGAGGGAGGGAAAATGAGAAAGAAGTGAGAGAGGCCAGTAGAGGAGAAGGAAGGGAGAGAGGAGGAAAGGAGGGGGAAGGGACAGAAGGCTTATAATACGGTGAGGGAGGGGAAGTGAAGGGAGGTAAGAGGGGGAAGTGAGGGGAGGTAAGCAGAGGAAGGGAGGGGAAGTGACGGGTTTGTGATAGGATAGGGAGAGGGTTGACGGCTGTGAAATGAGGTGGTGGAGGAGGAGTTGGGGATAAGGTGAGAGGGGAGAGAGAGAGAGAAAGAGAGAGAGAATATTAGGTAAGATGAAAGTACATGTGAGAATGTATTTATGGTGGAGTGTGTGTGTGTGTGTGTGTGTGTGTGTGTGTGTGTGTGTGTGTGTGTGAGAGAGATAGATAGAGAGAGAGAGGTGAGGGAGGCAGGTGAGAGAAAGGGAGGGTGTGAGTGGCAGGTTTGTTCAATATTATAATATTTTGTTGTCAGTGTCCAGGCTTCCTTCCCTCTCTCCCCTCCCTTTCTCCCCTCCCCTCCTCCTCTCCCTTCTCCTCCTCTCCCATCCTCCCCTCTCCCATCCTCATTCCTTTCTCTGTGTCCATTCCATAGTCCTAACTTCCTGTCCTCTTCCTTTCTTTTCTTTTTCTTTTTTTTTTCCATCTTTCTTTCTCTCCTTCTTGATCTTTTCTGTCATTCTTTACTATCCTCACCCCTCATCTTCTTCTTCCATCATCCTTCCTCCTCCCCCCTCCCCCTGCGCTCTTCCTTCTTATTACATCTTCCTTCTTCCGTCTCTTCTCGCTGTCGTCATTCCTCTCTTTCATATTTCCTTTTCCTTGACGTTTTCCATCTTATATAGCTTTAATTCTTGTTTTTCTTTCCATTCCCCTCTTTCTTCTTTCATTTTTCCTTTCCTCCCTCTTCCTTATTTCCTTTATTTCTCCCTCTGCCTTTTCATCCTCCTTGTATTTGTCTTCCTTTGTCTTCCTTTCGTTTTCTTCCTTTTTTCATCATCTCCCCCTCTCCCTCTCCATTCATTCAGCTGTTCCTTCCTCCGTGTCACCTCAACCTTCTTTCCTTCCCTCCTTCCTTCCTTCCTACCTTCCTTCCTTCCCTCCTTCCCTCCTTCTGTGCGTCCCTGAGTTTAAGATGATAAAACCCAAGCCGTCTGGTCGCCCAATTTTGTAAGCAGGACGAAACACAGGCAGAGAGAGAGAGAGAGAGAGAGAGAGAGAGAGAGAGGTGGGAGCGTGAAAGATTAGGAGATGAAGAGGAGGAAGAAGAAAGGACGGGAAGATGAAGGGTACGGGAGAGAGAGAGAGAGAGAGAGAGAGCAGGTAAACGTGAGATGGAGGAATTAGTGGGGTGAAATATGGAGAGACAAGGGGAGTGAGATGGGGAGGGAATGGGGAGTGGGGAAGGGGAGGGATTAAGGCTAAGAAGGAAACGCGGGGAGGAAAGAGTGAGGGCAGTGGAGAGAAGGAGGGAAGGAAGAGGAAGAGAGAAAGGCAGAGAAGGAAGCGGAAGAGAGGAAAATAATGTCCAGAGAAAAGAAGGAAAGGAAGAAAATAAAGAAAATGTGTAAGAGAGAGAGAGAGAGAGAGAGAGAGAGAGAGAGTCCAGTAAAGGAAAAATTGAAGAAAGAGAGAGAGAGAGGGGGAGGGGGGGGAGGGAAGAGTAAGAATTGCACCAGAAAGAAGAAGCATAGTCGGGAGGAGGAGAAGGAGGAAGAGGAGAAGCAGGAAAGATGATGAGAGAAAATGAAAGAAAAGTAAGAAAGAGAGAAAAAAATTAAAGTTAGAGGGCGACTGAAAATTGGAGAGAAACCTTAAAGAGAGAGAGAGAAGGAGAGAAGAAAAGGACAAGGAGAGAGAGAAACGAAAACGAGGGAGAAGCAACTTGGGGTGAGGGGAGAAAGGGAGAAGAGGCAGTGAAAAAGGAAGAAAGGGAGATTAACAATAAAACTCAGTAAAGGAGAAGATTGAAAAAGGTAAAGAAATAATCCAGTCTGGGTGATGGAAGGAAGGGGTAAGGAGGAGGTGTGAGGGGTAGGGGAGAGGGGGTTGGGGAGGGAGGGGGTGAGGTCAGTGTCGGTCTGCACCCCAATAACATCACCTGACTCGTGAGGTAGGCGCTGACGACACGAAGGGGGGAGGGAGGGTGGGGAAGGGGCGGGGGAAGGAAGACAGGGAGGATGGAGTGGATGGGTGGTAGGGAAAGGTGGTGGGAAAGAGAGACGTGGAAGGGGCAAAGGGAGGGGGTCTGAGAGAGAGAGAGAGAGAGAGAGAGAGAGAGCACTGGGAAGGGAAGTGGGAGTGAGGGAGGAGGAAAGGGAAGCACAGATAACATAAGACCTATCGACCAATAACGAGAGAGAGGGAGAGAGAAAGAGAGAGAATATAGGGGGTGAAGTGGGATTGTTTTGCTTGTCTCCATTCTGATATGTCCCTCTTTGCTTTACTTCCTCCTTCTCATCTTTCCTTCCTTTTTGTTTCCCCTCCTCCTCTCCTTCCTCCTCTTTCCTCAGATCTTTCCCTCTTAGCCTTACTTCCTCCTTCTCATCTTTCCTTCCTTTTCGTTTCCCCTCCTCCTCTCCCTTCTTATCTTTCCTCTGATATTTCTCTTCGTTATTTATATTCTTACCTTCATTCATCTCACTGTATTTACGTTTAAAGATTATGGTGTCATCGTCTTAGTCTCCATAACAAGACGCCTCAAGAAAACCATTAGTTCTTGTGCTGTTTGAATTCCTTTGTACTCGTTTGTACTCCTTGTTACATCTTTATCTCCTCCACCTCCTCCTCCTCCTCCTCCTCCTCCTCCTCATCATCATCATCATCATCATCATCATCATCATCATCATCATCATTTTCTTTCCCTTCATTCATCTCCGTTTTACCGATATGTACTTTCGCCTTTCATCTCATTTTCTTTTACTTTCCGCCTCTTCGGTTGTGCTTTCTTATGTTCCTCCTTTCATCCCTCCTACCTCTCCTCCCTCATCTTTCCTCTGTTTCCCTTCCTTCGTCTTTCCTTTATCCTCCCTCGCTTTTATCCTTCTCTTGCTTCCTCTTTCCCTTCGTCTTCCCCTCCCCCTTCCTTTCCTTTCATTCTTCCCTTCTTCTTCCTCTTCCCTTCCTCCCCCAGCTCCAAACTTACCTCTTAATCTCTTACTTCCCTCCCCATTCCTCTTGTCTGTCCTCTTTTCCTCCATTCTCCCTCGCCCCTTCTTTCCCCCTCTCCTCCCCACCTTTCCCCTCCCCCTCCTTTCCCCTCAACTTTCCCCTCTCCCCCTCCTTTTCCCCTCTTCCCATTCATTCCCCTCTCCCCCTCCTTTCCCCTCTCCCCCCTCCTCTCCCCTCTCCCCCCTTCTCTCCCCTCTCCCCCCTCCTCTCCCCTCTCCCCCCTTCTCTCCCCTCTCCCCCCTCCTCTCCCCACCCACCCCCTCCCAGAGCCACAAGGAGAGAGCAAGGAACACAAAAGGTAAACACAGGGACCGTACCGCCGGGAAGACAAGACAAAGACGCGGTTTTCTCCCTTTCTGTGTTTGGAAGCCACCGGTACCGCCTCGCTCTGGGGACGGGCCGCCGTTTCTCGTCTGTGGAGGGAGGGAGGGAGAGAAGAAGGAGGGAGGGAGAGAAGAAAGAGGGAGGGAGGGAGGGAGAGAAGCAGGAGGGAAGGAGGAAGAGAATGAAGCTGGATTTGTGTAACGCAGGAAGGAAGGATGGAGGATGGTTGGTTGGTTTAAGATGAGAGAGAGAGAGAGAGAGAAAGAGAGAGAATCTTTATTTTGCTTCAGACAGAATAGCACAAACAACACACAGCATCTGGGAAATGTACGAGAAAGAAAATTGTTATATCAGGTGACAGGTGAGGAGGGCGACGCCATCTGTTGTGTGGAGGAGGATGGTTGGGCCTCAGGGAACGGATATTAAAGAGAGAGAGAGAGAGAGAGCGAAATCTTAGAAATATACGGAAGGAAATGTGATACTGTACATCAAGGAAGGTGATATTAGGCCAAACGCTCTCTCCCCACCCACCGTACCCCCCGGCTTCCCTCCCCCCCAGGGCGCCGTGTGGGCTAAAACGGGAGGGTTGGATAAAAGAAAAAGGTAAAATAAAAAAGAGAAGGAGAAAGAGGCCATCAGGTGAGGAGGTCAGGTGTGTAATGCAGATTTAGCTCAGGTGTTTTGGGCCTCATCTCACCTCACCACATCATCGTCTTCCATCTCCTTACCTGCTTCCCTGTCTCTTTCACTTTCTTTCAATCTCGTCATGCCTACCTACCCAGTCGACTATCCTACCTACTTACCAGCCAGTATACCTACCTACACCAAAGTGCCTTTCAGCCAAATTTATTATTCCACCCTACCAAATTATCGGCCTACTTACTTACCTACCTACCTACCTACGTGTTGCCTAGTATACATACCTACCAACTTACTCTCCAGCCTACCTACCAACCTACCACTGCCCAGCTCATATTTCCTTACCTATGCACTGCCCAGCGCACCTACTTACAATCCCACGTACCTACTTACAATCCCACTTACCTACTTACAGTCCCACTTACCTACTTACAATCCCACTTACCTACTTACAATCTCACTTACCTACTTACAGTCTCACTTACTTACGGACCCACTTGCCTACTTACAATCCCATCTACCTGCTTACAGTCCTTACCTACTTACAGTCCCACGTACCTACTTGAACCTACAGCGTTTTCAGCATACTTCCTTCACACATTGCCCGGCCTACCTACTTACAATCCTCCTTACCTACTTACACTCCCTACCTACTTACAGGCCTACTTACCTAGTGTGGCGTGTTCAGCAGTAAGAGGCCAGGACGGGATAAGTTGTATAGTCCATTAGAAACAGACAGACACAGCAATACTAAATCCCCCAGCACAGCATAAGGTGGGGGATTAGGGAGGGGGAGGGATGAGGAAGAGAGGGGGAGGAGGGGGAGGGATGAGAAATAGAGAGGGGAGGGGGAAGGATGAGAGGGGAGGAAGGAGAGATGGATGGGAAAGGAGGAGGAAGGACTGATGAGAAAGAGAGAGAGAGGAGGGGGAAGGATGAAGGGGAGAGAGGGGAGGAAAGAGAGATGGATGGGAAAGGAGGAGGAAGGACGGATGAGAAAGAAAGAGGGAGAGGAGGTGGAAGGATGAGGGGGAGGGGGAGAGATTAGAGAGAGAGGGGGGTTGTAGCAAGATGTGTGTGTGAGAGAGAGAGAGAGAGAGAGAGAGAGAGAGAGAAATAGACATGAAAGAGGGATGGATAAGAGAGACAGAGGGTGGATAGGGAGAGGAGGGAGGATGGGCCGCGGGGGGAGGGAGGGTGGGAATGAGAGAGGGAGGGGAAGGGGGTAGCGGGAGGGGAAGGAAGGGTCAGAGAAACAAGAGGGAAGGAGGAAGTAAAAACGGATGTAAAGAAGAAAGGGAAATGGTGGGAAGGAAAGAGAGAGAGAGGAAGGGAAGAGAGCAGAACGAGGAGAAAGATAAAGAGTGGGAGGTAGAAAAGTTGGAGCAAAGAGTTGAACACGAGGAGGAATGGATTCAGGAGGGAGAGAGAGAGAGAGAGGAAAGAAGAGGGCAATTGAAGTGATACTAGGATGGATGGATGGATTACGTGGAGAGAGAGAGAGAGACTGCAACACTAAAACACTAAGAAATGCAGCCTTGGTTTTTGCCTCCTTAGGATGGCAATTAAGGAGAGAGAGGAGGAGCAAGACAGACAGCAATCCATCCATACCTTCCTACCTTCCTTCCTTCCTTCTTTCCCTCCTTCCTTCCTTCCTTCTTTTCTTCCTTCCATCCTTCCTTCCGTTTCTCCAGCATTCTCTATTTCGTGACTTCCTTGCACGTCTGTCTTGTTGCTTGTATTTTCCGTATCATTCCTTCCTTCCTTCCTTCCTTCCCTCCTTTCCTTCCTGTCGTCACGGTACGGATCCTGTTGTTTTGGTCCGATTAGGGTCCAAGTCGGGTTAAATTGGTTCGAAAGGGTTTTATTTTTAGCATTTTATTACCTTTATTTCTTTATGTTCAGTTTTAATTGGTCTGTTTGGAAATAATTCGTGCATTTGATCGATTCACGGATGATGATGGTGATGGTTATTATTATTATTATTATTATTATTATTATTATTATTATTATTATTATTATTATTGTTGCTGCTTTACAGGTATGCTAAGGAATAGTTGTATGAGAGGACTTGGGGGTATTATTATTATTATTATTATTATTATTATTATTAATTTTTTTTACAGGTATGCCGAGGGACAAATGTGAGAGGGAGGCGTGGAAGGAGTTTTGACCAGTGTGTATGCTTTGTTGTTTTTAGTTATTATTATTATTATTATTATTATTGTTCATTTCACAACTCTTGACCCCGATAAATAATTATTTTTTTTCTTTATCCTGTGACGACAGTATTATTTATTATTATTATTATTATTATTATTATTGTAGATATTATTATTATTATTATTATTGTTACTCCCACAACTACTACTACTACTACTACTACTACTACCATCACCACCACCACCACCACCACTACTACTACTACTACTACTACTACTACTACCATCACCACCACCACCACCACCACTACTACTACTACTACTACTACTACTTCTACTAGTACTACTACTACTACTACTACTACTACTACTACTACTACCAGTACCACCACCACCACCACCACCACCACTACTACTACTACTACTACTACTACTACTACTACTATTACTACCACCACCACCACCACCACCACCACCAGTACTACTACTACTACTACTACTATTACCACCACCACCACCACCACCACCACCACCAGTACTACTACTACTACTACTACTATCAATTTTATTAAATTTCTTTCACAGCTTCACCCCGATTATCTATTTTTCGTTTATGCTCACTCTTTTCACACCAAAATATTCAGATTGACAAAATTTTAGAACAAGGAGTGAAATAAAGCTTTGTGTGTGTGTGTGTGTGTGTGTGTGACCTCTTTCGACTTCTGTGGATGTTGTTGTTTATTTTGTTTGTTTGTGTGTTTGCTGAGAGGGAGAAGGGCCTGAGGGGGTGGTGGTGGTACTGTGAGTTATTTCTCTCTCTCTCTCTCTCTCTCTCTCTCTCTCTCTCTCTCTCTCTCTCTCTCTCTCTCTGGCAGTTCAATTCTTTTTATATCTTTTCCTCTCTCTCTTTCTTTCACTTTTTTCTTCATTCTCTTTTCCTCTTTTCTGCTTCTCTCACTTTCTTCTGCTTGCTCCTCTTCCTCTCCTCTGTCTCTCCTAGTTTATCCTCCTGTTTTCCTTTCTGTTCCTTCCTCCTCTTCCTCTTCTTCTTCCTCGTCCTTTTACCCCTTTTCCGTTTTCTGTTTACTTCCTCTTTCTCCCTCATTTCGTCCCCATTCCTTCCTTTTTCCCACTTCCTCTTCTTTTTTCTCCTCCCATTCTCTCTCCTATTTCCTCCTCCTAACTCTAACTTTCTTCCTTCTTCCTCTCCTCCATTCTTCCCTCCTCTCATCTTTTCCTCCTTGCGTCTTTCCTTTTTCCTTCCACTCTCCCTTTCCCTCTGGCTTCGTCTTTTCCTCTTGGCCTTTCTCTGCCTTGTTTCCTCTCCTTCCTCCTTCCTCTCTCTTCCTCCCTTGTCTTCTTCCTTGTCCTCCTCTTCCTCATCTTGTCCCTCTTCCTGCCATCTGCTTCTTCCTTTCTTCCTCTCACTTCCTCTTCCTTTTGCTTTTCCTCTTCTTGTCTCTCTCATCCTTCCTTCTACCCCTTTCCTCTTCGCCTCACGCCTTGCCCCTCTTCCTCATCCTTTTCCTCTTCTTGTCTCTCTCTTCCTTTTACTCCTTTCCTCTTCCTCTCTCTCCCTCTGTCTCGTTTCCTACCTTCTCTTCTTCATCTTCCCTACTCCTTCATTCCCCCTCTCCTTCCTCCTCCATCTTCCTCTACCTGTCCTCCTCCTCTTCCTCCTCCTCCTCCTCCTCCTCCTCCTCCTCCCACATATATTTCCTCCTCTTCCCTCTCCCTCCCCCTCTTTCTTTCTCCTCCCTCCTCCCCCTCTCCCTCTCAGTTTCCCTCCAACAAACTGTGTCTCCTCGCCCCATAAATTCCTTCACCTCCTCCATCTCTCCGCCCCTCCTTTCCTCCCTCTCTCCCTCCCTCCCGTGTCACAGGAGAGAGAGAGAGAGAGGAAAGTGGGGTGAGAAAATGTGTGTGTGTGCGTGTGTGTGTGTGTGTGTGTGTGTGTGTGTGTGTGTGTGTGTGTGTGTGGAATGAGGTGCGTTACAGAGAGGGGGGGGGGAGGAAGTGAATGTGAGATGGAGTCAAGGAGGAAGATTGAGTTTTGTGTGTGTGTGTGTGTGTGTGTGTGTGTGTGTGAGAGAGAGAGAGAGAGAGAGAGAGAGAGGACACCTGATAGTGTTGTAGGTCCAGGGTCTAGGAACACTGCCACACAGCGATTGTGGTAGTTGTGGTAGTGTTGGTAGTTATGGTAGCAGTGGTAGTGGTTTGAGTAGGGATGATGGCGGTATGTCTTTATTAGTAGTGGCGGTAATAGGTCTGATAAAGGATGAGGAATGGTGGTAGTAGTGGTGGTGGTGGTGATAGTAGTAGTAGTAGTAGCAGTATAGTCGCAGTAGTAGTAGTAGTAGTCAGTCAATTTAATATACAAAATAACTTCTGTACATTACTTACAAAAATACTGAAACTCCTCAATAAATTACTGTATTAAATAAAAAGTTCTTTCTAATTACTGCCCCCCCCCAAAAAAAAAAAAACTATAATGATAATAATAAAAAAGACAGTATAATGCATGACATTTTAATACCATGGTCATAAAGCCAATTATTTTCACTGCGGAAATAATGTACTCGCTAAAATAATAAAAAGTGTACCTGAACAATGTAAACAAAAATGGGTTAAAATGGGAAATAGTTCACTGGACAAAGAGGCATGCTGTTCATGTGTAAAATGGGTGTTTTGTTTGTGTTTCAGAATCATTACACACACACACACACACACACACACACACACACACACACACACACACACACACACACACAGAAATGCTGTTCATGTGTTAAATGGGTGTTTTGTTTGTTTCTAAGTCATTACACACACACACACACACACACACACACACACACACACACACACATTAAATACCCGTATCTTAAAATAGGAATATTACAAATTAGAGTTGAGTTATAGGAGTTGAGAGAGAGAGAGAGAGAATTAAATACCCATTTCTTAAAGTAGGATTCCTCTTCAGTGTCCTTGTACCAGATCTATTTAATGATGCAGGAAAATTAATACCATTCAAGGGGGGAGGGCAGCGAAATGACAGGGCGACGTGGAGACGATTTGTTTGTTGCCACCCCTTACGAGATTAACGCGTCTGGCTATAGATGGATAGATAGATGGAATTGAAGTGATGTGGCTGCTTCTGTAGGTGGGAATATAGCACGTCAGTAGCAGGGTATTAGTAGTAGTGGTATTAGTAGTAATGGTGGTGGTGGTGGTGGTAATGGAGAAATAGTAGTAGTATGGGTAATTGTAGTAGTAGTGGTGTTGTAGCTTTCTGGTAAGGTGGTGTGGGATAGTAATAGTAGTAGTACTAGATTGTAGAAGTAGGGTGGTAGTTGTAGTAGTAGATTGTAGAAGTAGGGTGGTGGTAGTAGTAGTAGTAGTAGATTGTAGAAGTAGGGTGGTGGTAGTAGTAGTAGTATTAGATTGTAGAAGTAGGGTGGTGGTAGTAGTATTAGATTGTAGAAGTAGGGTGGTGGTAGTAGTAGATTGTAGAAGTAGGGTGGTGGTAGTAGTAGTAGTAGATGGTAGAAGTAGGGTGGTAGTAGTAGTAGTAGTAGTAGATGGTAGAAGTAGGGTGGTGGTAGTAGTAGTAGTAGATGGTAGAAGTAGGGTGGTGGTAGTAGTAGTAGAAGATTGTAGAAGTAGGGTGGTAGTAGTAGTAGTAGATGGTAGAAGTAGGGTGGTGGTAGTAGTAATAGATGGTAGAAGTAGGGTGGTGGTAGTAGTAGTAGAAGATTGTAGAAGTAGGGTGGTAGTAGTAGTAGTAGTAGATGGTAGAAGTAGGGTGGTGGTAGTAGTAGTAGAAGA
>NC_137018.1:50213184-50215684 GCF_032717465.1 Coenobita brevimanus
TCTGACTTAAGATTTGAGTAATTTATCTTGTATTAGCTCATTTTAAGTAATTTTCAACCTTATGTACTTCTGTTTTAAGTCCTATTTTCCTCTGGCCTAAGATGTATTAGCTCATTTTAAGGATTTTCAACCCTACGTACTACTATCTTAAGTCCTATTTTCGTTTAGCCTACGTTGTACTAGCTGATTATACGCATTTTGAACTCTACATATTTGTATTTTAAGTCCTGTTTTCCTCTGCCCTAAGATATATTCCTAATTTTTTGGCATTTTGAACTCTATATCCTCTTATTTTAACATCTGTTTCTTCTATTTTCATTTGGACTTGTGATATTCCCTAATTTTGTGGCATTTTCAGCTTTATATCCTCTTACTTTAACTTCTATTTTCCTCTGGCGCTACTGACACGGCCAGAACGCGCTGTCATTGGCTGTCCAAAGAGCGAGGAGGCCGCTGATTGGCTGTATTCAGGGGTGTGTCAGTTTTGGCGCCCCCTGATTGGCTGTTTAGAGGGGGCGTGTCAATTTTGCGAGCTGTCATTGGTCGAGGCGATGATGGAGGGGACGGTGATTGGCTGTCCGGTTAGAGAGAGAGAGAGGAAAACAGACAGCAGCAGCGCCTATTAGTTCTCTCCAGTTAAAGACAGGAAGGGAGAGAAAGGATAGAAGTAGCTATGATGTGGAGAAAGGAGGGAGGAAATAGGAAAAGGAGGGAGGGAAAGGGGGAAGGAAGGGAAGAGGGAGGAAAGATGAAGGGAAAAAGGGAGAGAGGAAAGAGGGAGAGATTGGAGGGAAGGAAAGAAAGAAGAAAGGTGACTGAAGGAATGGACGGAAATAAGGAAGGAAGGGAGGGAAGATGGATCAGTGGAGGAAGAAATAAAGGGAGGGAGAGAGGGGAGGAGGAAAAAAAGGGAGAGAAATAAGGAGAGGGAGAGAAGAAAGGGAGGTAAAATAGAAGTAGTTATAATTTTGTGACTCTCTCTCTCTCTCTCTCTCTCTCTCTCTCTCTCTCTCTCTCTCTCTCTCAGTTCAGTCATCTCCCTCCTCAATCTTTTCTTTCTTTCTTTCTTTCTTTCTTTCCCTTCCCCCTTAGTCATTAATCTTTGCCTCCTGTCCTCCCTTCCTTTCTTCTGTCTGTCTTTCTTCTCCCTCTTTTTTTTTTTTTTTACGTTTTTAATCTTCCATCCTTCCTTCCTTCATTTCACATTTTCCATTTCTCCTTCTTTCCTCCCTTCCTTCATTTATTTCCTCATTCTTCTTACCATCTCTCCCCCTTTTTTTATATCTTTTCATGTGTAATATTCTCTTTCCATCCTTCCTTCCTTCCTTCCCCATTTGCTTATCCCCTCCGACTGTTCTTCCCCCATTTTCGTTCCTGTCCTCCCTCCTTCCTTCTTCTATGTCCCTTCCTTCCTTCCTCCTTCCTTCCTTCCTTCCTTCCTTACCGCTGATGACTGGCACTGTAAGGAGAGAGAGGCTGCAAATAGCTTAGGCCTGAAACTCTACGGTGATTGGTCGCCCCGTTTCACTATCTGTGTGTGTGTGTGTGTGTGTGTGTGTGTGTGTGTGTGTGTGAGAGAGAGAGAGAGAGAGAGAGAGAGAGAGAGGGGTCGTAAAAATAGAGAAAAGAATATGGAACGAACAGAGGAAGAATGCCTTTGTGAGATAAGAATGAAAGATGAAGAAAAAGAAGAAAGATAAAGAAAGGAAGATAAAGAGGAAGGAGGAAGGACAAAGAGAGGAGGGAGGAACTACGCCAGAACGAGAAAGTGGGAAATTTTGTGCGAGGAAAGCGAATTGACGTGAGATACAGCCTTCTCTCTCTCTCTCTCTCTCTCTCTCTCTCTCTCTCTCTCTCTCTCCCCCAACATGGCCAGTTTATGAAAAAAGTGATTTATTGTTCTGATTGGAGTGAGTGGCCTGCCGTCTCTCTCTCTCTCTCTCTCTCTCTCTCTCCGCACACACACACACACACACACACACACACACACACACACACACACACACACACACACACACACACATTGCCTTCTTGTTGCAGTTTCGCCAATAATTTCAACATATTAACTTTATTAGGTATCTTAATGAGTGGAGGAGGAGGAGGAGAGGAAGACCTAGAACGATGTTAAATAAAGGAGTACATGAAGGAAGGTGGCGTGGATTGGAGAGAGAGAGAGAGAGAGAGAGGGAGAGAAGTTTGGGAACAGGTGTGTGGCAAGAGATAAAAGTAAGAATAGTTTGAGAAAGAAAAGTAGATAGAATTTGAGTTAGTTAGATAGACAGAGAGAATTATGTCCTGTCTGAGTCTCTATCTACCTGTCTGTCTGTCTTTTTCCTGTCTGTCTGTCTGTCAGTCTGTATCAGTTAAAATATCATCTAGTCTCTCTCTCTCTCTCTCTCTCTCTCTCTCTCTCTCTCTCACACACACACACACACACACACACACACACCCTCTCTCACTCACTCACTGTCAATTTTCTCTCAGTTCCTTCCCTCTCTCA
>NC_137018.1:50220684-50228184 GCF_032717465.1 Coenobita brevimanus
GGAGAGAACACGCCAAGCAAGGGAGAGATAAGAGTATAGGACAATTGGGTGAAGGAGAGGGAGGGAGGGAGGGAGAAGGAAGGGAGAATAATGGTGTGAGTACAGAGTCAAAGTCACACAGATGCCACAAACCCTCCAGCTCTTACTATCCTTCAACTCACACTACATTGACCTCAAATGACCTTCTTAATGACCCCAGACGACTTAATTGAAGGAAAATCATCTGCAAATTACCGTTCCTTGATTATTGGTGTAGTGTAACATGTAATAAAGTTAATAAAAATAAATAAATCTTGTTAAGGTAGCCATCACGTACCTGTAAATAAAAAGTAAAGGAGAGAGGTAGGCAGTAATTAAGGAAAAAGTGGGGAGATAGGTAAGTAGGAAAGATAGGTAGGTAGATGAGTAAGTAGGTAAGGAAATAGGGAGGGAGGTAGGCAGGACTAAAAGTAATAACATAGGTAGGGAGGTAGGTAAATAAATTAAGGAAATGGGGAGGTAGGTAGGTAGGACTAGAATAATGTAGGTAGGTATGTAAGTAGGTAGTGGTGGTAGGTTGGTAGGCGTCACTATGCAAGACAGTAGTACTACTATCTTGATGCCCTGATATTGCCATTTACGCACGCTAGGTGAGAGAGAGAGAGAGAGAGAGTGTGTGTGTGTGTGTGTGTGTGTGTGTGTGTGTGTGTGTGTGTACGTTGATTTATGTATGTGTGTGTGTTTGGGGTAGTGGTCCTTCCAGTCATTCCTCTTTGTTATATTTCATTGTGCATCATTTATCATTCATTTTTTCTGTTTCCCCTTCCCTCCCTCACTTTATTCACCCTTCATTCATTCTTTCATGCAGTTATTCACCCATTCATTCTTTATTCTTTCATCTGGCTTTCTTTCCATCCTCTGTTTATTCATTTTGTTTAGCTTTTTATTATTCATGGTTTCCTTTACATTTATTCATTCTCCTTCCTGTTGTCTCTTTATACATCCATCACATTGCTTATTCATTTATTCCTACATTCATACATTCATTCATTTCACGTTGCCTCTCATCCATTCATCATATTCCACGGTTTCTGGTTAATCTCTCCCTGTCTTCATCTCTCTCTCTCTCTCTCTCTCTCTCTCTCTCTCTCTCTCTCTCTCTCTCTCTCTCTCTCTCTCTCTCTCTCTCTCATCTCCTTATCTCAATTCGTCTTCACTAAGTTCATCCCTCCTCCCTTTCATCTCCCTTCCCGCTTCACTCCTGTCTTATCACTTTCTCTGCCTTTCCTGTCTTTATCTGCCTTTCCTGTCTTTATCTGCCTTTCTGTCCCGTCCTTCCTTTCCATTTTCATTCCTTTCTTTTTTCTTCCTTTCTTCGTTACTTTTATTGTTTTAGTCATCCGTGTTACAAACCTGCTCATCTATTTTCCATCCGCTTCTTCCTTTGTGTATTGTATTTCACCTTCACGTTGTGTGCGTGTGTGTGTGTGTGTGTGTGTGTGTGTGTGTGTGTGTGTGTGTGTGTGCTCTTTCACCTGTCCATCTCATTTCCGCCACTTCATTCACGTAATACTTTGCTCTTCACTCCTTTCCTTCTTTTTTCCTTTCCTTCTTTTTTCTGCTCTTTAGTCCTCTTGTTTCTTCACTTTTATCCTGTCCTCTTCTATCCTTTCCTTTTCCCTCCACGCATTTCTCCCTCTTTTCATTACTTATCCCTTCCGTCTTCCTCCTTCCCTCCATCTCTCCCTCCTCCTTCTCCTCCTCCTCCTCCCTCTCCTTCCCTCCCCCTTCCGACTTCCCTCCTTCCTTGCTCATGCCTTCACAAAGACCATCAATAATTAAATGCCACTCTACTCGATTGTGAAGGAGAGAGAGAGAGAGAGAGAGAGAGAGAGAGAGAGAGGAGGAGGAGGAGGAGGAGGAGGAAGGCGAGAAGAGGGATAAGTGAGGGAAGGAGCAAGTAGGGAGGAAGGTAAGAGGGAGAGAGAAAGAAGGTGAGGAGAAAGATTAAATAAATAGGAAAAATGAAAGATAACGAGCAAAGACTAGGAAAGGAAAGAGGAGTGGAAAGAAAAGGGTAGGAAAGAGGAAGAAAGTTAGGGAAGAAGGAAGGGCAAAGAAAGGTTCAGGGAATAAAAGGGAAGGGAAAGGAAGGAAGAGAGATAGATGAAAGAAGAGAAAGGGGTGGGATAGAAAACAGGGAACGAGAAAGAAAGGGGAAAGAAAAGGGAAGGGAAAGGAGAGAGTGAGAGAGAGGATGGAGGAAATAAAAGATAAGGATAGAGAATGGACATTAAGAAGGAAAACAAATGAAGCATGTGTACTCTCTCTAGTGACAGATCGGATGAGTCGTTGAGAGAGAGAGAGAGAGAGCCGAAAGCCCTAAGTAGAGCAGTTTCAGTACATGTAATTATTCCATCCTTGTTTTGTGCTCTTTTCTAATTTCTTTGTCATGAATTTGCTTTGTCTGAGCTGTCTGTTCTATACCCCACCTTCAGGCAACTTGTCTTTGAAGCCCCTCCCCTTACTGACGTCATGGCCCCGCCCCTCCTCACGCACTCTACGGGCGGTGGGTGAGGAGGGGCAGGGCTTAAGTGACAAGTTGGCTGGCGAGGAGTATAGATGTACTATTTTCTTCCACATATTCCACCTTTTTAACTACCCACCATATTCCACTTAATCTTTTTTTTTTTGTTTCCCTCAAGAGTGTTTTTAAGTCATTCGTATCATAATTGTTCATCACGTATCTTTTTCCTCCTCTCCAAACTCATCACGTCTGACACCCTAACACTCTTTCATCTTCCAACCTTCAAATCTCCTCCAGTTCGGGTCAGCTAAAATTTCTAATAGCCCCCCCAAAAAAAAATCAAAATCAGGAAGAAAAATGTATGAGGTGTTGCGTTATTCATCATAGTTTTTTTTTTTTTTTTTTTTTTGTGCCATCCTAGCGTGAATATTAAAAAAGAAATGAATAACTTTTTTTAATGCAAGAAAGAAGGAACCAAAGGCCAGGAGCCCGCAAACCGTTCCTTCCAAGTAAAAAACAAAAAGAGAGCCAAATTCAAGATCCGTTCATTTCGAGATTCCCGGACACACTGCGTTTGAAAGACCGTAGATCATAGGAAGTAGGAAATACAGACAGAGGGAGACAGTTCCAGAGTTGACCTGTTGCATAAATGAAGGACTGGGAGTAACGGTTTACTCTTGCATTAGAGAGTTGGACAGAAAAGGGATGAGAGTTTGTTGCTAGACGGGTGCTACGCACCCGTCGTAGAGGTGGAGGAATGCAAGCAGACAGTTCAGGGGAGCAGTGACCATTGAAGTAGAGATAGAAAAGAGATAAAGATGCAACAGTGCGGCGAAGAGACAGAGGTTGAAGGGAGCCAGGAAGAGGAATGTGTGGCCTTACCCAACACCTGTGTTTTATTAGTACACCTGTCTTTAATTAGTGCACCTGTCTGTATGAGCGTTTTGCGGCTGTCCTTATTGGGTTTTATGGAGGTAGTAAAAAATTAGGCAAATAGGTAAGTAGGGCAGGTTGAGTAGGGAGGATTAAAAGGGTGGAAGGAGAGTAGGGGAGGAAAAAGTGGGTAAGTAGGTAGGTAAGAAGTGAGGGGGGAGAAGACTGGGGGAGAGAGAGAGAGAGAGAGAGAAAGGGGATGGGAGACGGAGGATAAGAATTGTATATGAAATAGACAGATAGGTAGATAGATAGATAGATAGATGGATGGCGGCAGTAGGTGATTGGAGAGGGAAGGTAAGAAGTGAGAGAATTTTAGGAAGGGAGAGAGAGAGAGAGAGAGAGAGAGAGAGAGAGAGAGAGAGAGAGAGAGAGAGAGAGGCCTTCTTAGCACCTGTGGCATTGGGAGGGAGGGAGGGAGAGAAAAAGTAGGTGAGATTGAAGGACAAGGCGGATTGGAGGGAAAAAAGTGGTGATAGGGAGAGGGGGAGAGGAGGAGGAGGGAGGGAAGAGGGAGATTAAGGGAAGGAAGAGGAGGATGGAGGGAAGAGGGAGATGAAGAAGGAGGAGGAGGATAGAGGGAAGAGGAAGATGAAGAAGAGGATGGAGGGAACAGGGAGATAAAGGGATGGAGGAGGATGGAGAAAAGAGGGAGAAGAAGAAGAAAGATGAGAATGGAGGAAAGAGGAAGGAGGAGTATGGATAAAAAGAGAGAGATAGAGAGAAAACAGAGAGGATAAAGAGGGGAAGGGGGAAATAGAAGAAAGAGATAGGTAGATAGATAGATAATGCTGAAATAGATTGATAGATATATGGGTAGGTAGATTTAAAAGTAGAAATAGATACTGGTATGTAGTTAGAGTTTAGTTAGTAGGAAGAGATGAATAGATGGATAGGTAGCGGTAGATCTGTAAGTAGAAGGCGTCGGTAGTAAAAGGATGTGTGGATAGATATAGCTAGATGAATGTATAAGTAGATAGACTTGGATAGATTGGAAGCTAGATAGATAATAGGTAGGTAGGTAGATCGATAGATTTATCCATGTACCGTATGTTAAGGGAGATAGATGGATGGATGGATAGATAGATAGATGGACAGACAGACGCAGGAAAGCATGAAGGCCGCGGCGCACGCACGGACACACACACACACACACACACACACACACACACACACACACACACACACACACACACGTATTTCTTTGTTCTGTTTGTGTTCTTTGCATACGCTTGTGATTCCATATTCTGCTCTCTCTCTCTCTCTCTCTCTCTCTCTCTCTCTCTCTCTCTCTCTCTCTCTCTCTCTCTCTCTCTAATCCCCCGGCTTGAGGGATTTAGAGCCTTGTTTTTTACTGGGGGGTTCAGTGACATGTGGCCCCCCCCCCTCCAACCCTCCCCCTCCCCCATCTTACTCCCCGTCTTCCCCCCGCACCCTCACCTCCCCTTCATACCCCCCTCTACCCTCCCCACCTCATCCACTCCTCCTTTTCCCCCCTCCTGTTTCTTTTTTCGTTTTTCTTTTTTTATAAGTTTCCCCACATACCTTTTTATATTAATTCCCCTCTTAACCCTTTCATCCCCTTCCCTTCTCTTCTCTTCCCTTCCCTTCCCTTGCTTTCCTTTGTACTTCCTCCCTTCCATACTCCCATCCCCTCTTCCTTGTAACCTTTTAGTTCTTCCATACCTATTCCCTGCCTCCCCTCCCCTCACCTATCCCCCCACTATCCCCTCTTCTCCCCCCCTCACTTATCCTCCCCACCTCCCCTCCCCCCTCCTCCATTCCCCCACCCCCTCCTCGCTGAGCAACTTTTCTCACTCACTCTTTTTCCCCTCCCCTTCCCACCTGACCCCCCCTCTCCCCTCTCTTTCCCCTCTTCAGTGGAGCCATTTTTTCTTTCTCTGCTTAACCTGTCTTTTCCCCTTCCCCTTTCTTTCCCCTCTCCTGCCAAACGTTTTTCCCCTCGCGACTTATCCTCCGTCTCCCTTCCCTCCCCCTCCCCTCCTTTCCCCTCGTTCCCTTCCCCTCCAGCCTTCCCCTCTTTTGGATACCATTTCCCCCTCCCCACTTTCCTTCTTATTTATCTAACCCCTCTCTCTCTCTCTCTCTCTCTCTCTCTCTCTCTCTCTCTCTCTCTCTCTCTCTCTCTCTCTCTCTCTCTCTCTCTCAGTACCCCCATTTGTTTTCATTCTTTCTCGCTTCCACCCCAGTCTTTGTAGTCTTGTCTTCTCTCCCACTTCTCTCCCTTCCTCCGATTCTTTCCTCCACGTCCCAATCTTCCCTCAATCTCTCCTCAGTTCCTCCATTTATCTCCATTCTCTCCTTCCCCTGTCCATCGTTTTGTCTCTCACTGTGTATTCTCTCTCTCTCTCTCTCTCTCTCTCTCTCTCTCTCTCTCTCTCACACACACACACACACACACACACACACAAAGCCAATTATCTTCACACATTGTACCTGTATAAAACTCTTCCCTTCACCTTGTTAAATAGATCATTAATTAGCTTATTATCACCTGTAATTAGGGCTCTTCATTTTTTACAGGTATGACTGACAGGTGTGTTAAGGGGGAGAGCAATGGGAGATTTGCAGGTGTGTGTCCCTTATTATTATTATTATTATTATTATTGTTGTTATTGTTATTATTATTATTATTATTGTTTTATTATTATTATATATTATTATTATTATTATTGTTTTGTTGTTACTTTTTATTATTATTATTATTATTATTATTATTATTACGTGTTGAAGTTTTACTCTGCGCGCGCGTGCATTGTGTGTGTGTGTGTGTGTGTGTGTGTGTGTGTGTGTGTGTGTGTGTGTGTGTGTGTGTGTTTCATTTCGGTTTTCTCCATCTAATGCATGCAAGTCTAGTGTCTGTTTGGCAAATCCTTTACTAACACCTCCTTATTAAATATTGAGAGGGGGGGAGGCAGTTCATTGGATTAGTACTATTATATTTATGCATCAGACACGAGACACTAAGCAGTCCGTTGCCTGTGACCCTCCAATGCTCATACTCGCAACAGATGGCGGCGTCACATGTCACCACTTGGGTGCTAGTCATGACAAAGCTCCAAAACCCCTCCAGATGTAGTGATATTGTAGGCTCGATTTGACATGTAACCAAGGAGACTCATTCCTGGCCCGATTTGACTAGTAACCAAGGAGACTGACTCGGCTCAGCTAGTAACCAGGGAGGCTTTCCTGGCTCGATTTGACTAGTAACCAAGGAGACGCGTGGGCCAGTTCTGTCAGACGAAAATTAGAAAAAAATAATATGATGTAAATAAGGATGTGATGATAAGTGTGATGATATTAATCAGGCTATAGTGTTATTATTATTATTATTATCATTTTTATTATTATTATTATTATTATTATTATTATTATTATTATTATTGTTATTGCTGTTATTATTACTATTGTTATTACTATTGTTATTACTATTATTATTATTATTATAATTATTATTTTAAAGGCTTTAGTGTTGAGGGGAAACTTTGTCAGTTTCCTGTATTTACGTTTAATTTCACTGATGACTCGTTGGTTGAAAAGTATATACATTTTTCTTAATTTGTGAAGGTGGTGTATGAGAGAGAGAGAGAGGGGGGGGGGAAGGAGGGAGGGAGGGAGAGTTATATGGCCGTAATATTAA
Source organism: Coenobita brevimanus (assembly GCF_032717465.1). Lineage (NCBI taxonomy): Eukaryota > Metazoa > Arthropoda > Malacostraca > Decapoda > Coenobitidae > Coenobita > Coenobita brevimanus. The sequence goes on from NC_137018.1 coordinate 50,227,785, forward strand.
TAGAAAATTGATTCTTAATGAATTTTTGGAGATTTTTACGAGAGAGAGAGAAAGTAGGATAGTGGAAGAAAAGAAAGAAAATGTAAGGAATGAGAAGGAAAGCAGATGGACATAATGAGGACATACAGCAGCAATGGAGAGAGAGAGAGAGAGAGAGAGAGAGAGAGAGAGAAAAGAATGAATTTTTTCCTTAGTGTGTTAATTATGACTTCGTGGAACCAGAAGAGAGAGACAGAGGAAGGAAGGAGGGAGAGAGAAGGTAGGGAGGGAGAAGAAGGGAGAAAGGGAGGGAGGGAAAGAAGAGAGGGAGTGGGAGAAGAGAAAGAAATTGGGAATGGAGGAGAGAGGAGTGGAGGAAGGTAAGGGAAAGAGATGATGGAAAGAGAATAGCAGAGAGAGA
>NC_137018.1:50233184-50240684 GCF_032717465.1 Coenobita brevimanus
GTGGTAGGTGGGTGCAGGGGGGAGGGGTAGTGGTAGGGATGAATGGTAAGTGGAAGAGTGGATGTGTGGCTAGAAGCGTGGATGTTTAGGTGGAGGAGTGGATGTTGGAAGAGTGGATGTTGAGGTGGAAGCGTGGATGTGTAGGTGGATCTTTAAGTGGAACAGTGGATGTGTAGGTGGATGTTTTAGTGGAAGATTGGATGTGTAGGTGGGAGGGATGGACGAGGTAGATAGGTAGGTGGGGGGGAGATGGGGAGGTGTAATGGTAAGGATGTAAGAGAGAGAGAGAGAGAGACAAATTGGGTAACACTCTCCACCATCTGGCCTGTAGTGGTGGATAGGGGCTAGAGAGGGGGGGGAGGGGGTGTACAAGGGTAGGGTGTGTGTTTGTGTACATATACGTGCACATTAATACACACAAAAATACATATAATAGGAATAATACGTGTTCTGCACCGTACTTGGAATGTCATGCCTGTCTCGTACCATTTTGTACCATATGTATTTGTAGCATATATATTTGTACCATATATATTTGTAACATGTATTTGTACCTTATACATTTGTACCATATATATTTTGTACCATATATATTTGTACCATACATATTTGTACCATATATATTTTGTACCATATATATTTGTACCATATATATTTAGTACCATATATTTTTGTACCATATATATTTAGTACCATATATATATTGTACCATATATAGTTTGTACCTTATATATTTGTACCGGTGCTTACTATTACCTTCAACTTATATTTTATCTCTGTGTAGTAATGATCCTTTAAGTAGAAGTTAAGTAGGTATCAAGGAAGGTAGTATTTTTAAGTACACTTTAGTAGCTTGAAATGTACTGTAGCACAAATTGATTACATTGATTTTGCCATATGTCAAATACAGCACTTCCGGGATGGCTGTCTCTCTCTCTCTCTCTCTCTCTCTCTCTCTCTCTCTCTCTCTCTCTCTCTCTCTCTCATGTATCGGTATGTACTATTTTTTTTATTATTAGATTGAGTATAGTAAAAGAGAGAGAGAGAGAGAGAGAGAGAGAGAGAGAGAGAGAGAGAGAGAGAAGGAGCATAGGGGAAGAAGGTTGAGCAGGGAGGGAGGATAGGGAGAGAGAGAGAGGGGGGTGGGATAGGGGAGGAGAGTGGGAGAGTTAAGGACGAGCTGAGAAGGATGGAACTGATGTGGATAGATGGAAAGGATATATGGATAGGTGATAGGAGGAGGTGGGAGGATGGATAGGGATGGAAGAGAAATGGAGAATAGAGGATGGAATTGGGATGGATGAGTGAAGGGGGAAGAGGAAGAGGCGATAGGAGGGAGAAAGGAAGGATGGGGATGAAGGAGGGATGGAGGGTTGAAGGAAGGAGAGAGAAACGATAGAAGAAATAAAACAAGAATGGGAGATAGGAAGGAAAGAAGGAATAGGAGGATGAAGGAAGAGATAGAAACGAATTAAGAGGTAGCGGTAGAATGAGTAGATGGATAGGAAGAGGATAGATAGGAGGAGAGGAAGACAAGAAGGAGGGGAGAGGGAAAGGAAGGAGAGGAAGGAAAGAAGCAAGGTAAGAGGGAGGGAAGGAAGGGAAGAGAGGGATAGCAGTAGGATAGGTAAATGGAAAGGAGGAGGATGGATAGGAGGAGAGGAAGGCTAGAAGGAGGGAAGGAAGAAAGGAAGGAGAGGAGAGAAAGAAGGAAGGAAGGAGGGAAGGGAGGTAGACAACAATTAAATGGTGACAGGAAGGGGAAAGTTAGAAGATGGGAGGAGGGAGGAAGACAGGGGAGAGAGAGAGAGAGAGAGAATGACAGTAGGAAGAAATAAAGTAAGAAAGAAACGAGGATGAGGAAGAAGATGGGAAAAGAAAAGAGAGAGAAGAAGGAAGAGAAAGCAGGAGAAAGCGGTAGTTAAAAAGGAAGAAGAAAAGAAGAGGAGGAGGACGAGGAAGAGGGTGACATAAGGAAGAGGAAAGCAGGAGATGAGTAAGAGAAGGAGGAAGATAGGAGAGGAAGTAAGATGAATATGAAGAAGACTAGGAGGATAAAGAGGAGGAGGAGGAGGGAGAGGAGGGAAGGAAGGTAGAACAGCAGACAAAATAAGAGTAAGAAGAAGGAGGAGGAGGAAGATGCCGGAGAGAGGAGGAAGGAGAAGAGGAGGAAGACGGAGAGGCGTAATGAGAAGGAAGAGGAAGAGAGAGAGAAGAAGAGGAGTAAGAGGAGAGAGGGTAAAGATGGGGTTAGGCAGACTGGCGTACGTGCTACATTTCCGTCCGCATTTCACGTCGTCTACCTGCCTTTTTGTGTCTCGTAATGTGTGCGTCTTTGGCCTGTGTGTGTGTGTGTGTGTGTGTGTGTGTGTGTGTGTGTGTGAGAGAGAGAGAGAGTTGTTACGTGTATTTGTATTTGGTGTATACATGTGAAGGAATTGACTGTGTGTGTGTGTGTGTTTTTGAAGAGAACAGTTCTGTACCTGTGTGTGTGTACGTGTATGCGTGTGTATATGTGAAGGGAGTGGCTATGTGCGTGTGTGTATGTCAAAGAGTGAAAGAGGTGGTCCAATCTGCCAAATTAATCCTCCTGCCTTACCCACCCTCCTCGCCCTGCCTAAGTCATGTCCTCCTCCCTGCCTTACTTCTCCCTACCTCACCCTGCCTATAGTCTTCTCTTCCTCCCTGCCTCACCCTTCCTTCAGTCTTGTTTTCCTCCCTACCTCACCCTGCCTACAGTCTTGTCTTCCTCCCTGCCTCAGTCTGCCTAACCTGCCTACTGTCTTGCCTTCCTGTCTTCCTCTTTCTTGCCTTAATCTGCCTAGCCTACCAATTGTCTTCCCTCTCTCCCTTCATCTTTCATGTTGTCTTCCTTTCCTCTCCCTTCTCTTCTATCCTCCCTCCTTCCCTTCCTTCTCTTCTATCCTCCCTCCTTCCCTTCCTTCTCTTCTATCCTCCCTCCTTCCCTTCCTTCTCTTCTATCCTCCCTCCTTCCCTTCCTTCTCTTCTATCCTCCCTCCCTCCCTTTTTCCTCCCTCCATCCCTCCCTTCTTCCCCTGTCCATGCAAATAGGAAATTATCTGGATTCTGACGCACTCCTATTCCACGCTCTCGCAGGCGCAAAGTTGGCTAAAGTTTCCGTTCTGGCTGCTGCTTGCTCTGGTTTGAAGAAAGTCTGGGGTAGTATGTTTTTATATTATTTCTTATTTTAATTACTTACCTTTCCTTTTCGTACCTCACCTTAACTTACCTTACCTGTCCTTTCCTTTCCTTTCCTTACCTTACCTTTCCTTTCCTTTCCTTTCCTTACCTTACCATTTCTTACCTTACCTTACCTTTCCTTTCCTTACCTTTTTCATGCAAGGAAGAAGGAACCAAAGGCCAGAAGCCCTTACCTTACCTTACTGTACCTTACCTTTCCCTCCCTTTCCGTCCTTTCATTACACTTCATTTCAATACCTTCCCTTCCCTTCCCTTCCCTTCCCTTAATACATTTCACGTTTCCTTCTTTTTTGTAGTAAGAAAATAGTCTTGATTCTCATTTTGTTATTACCTACTTACCTTACTTTACCTGTCTGCTTGCTTACCTATTTACCCACCTACCTTCCTCTCTCTCTCTCTCTCTCTCTCTCTCATCCTGTCGTCTTCAACCCGGAAAATTGAATAGGGAGTGAATCGAGAGAGAGAGAGAGAGAGAGAGAGAGAGAGAGAGAGAGACTAACTTTAAAATGCGATTATTGAGTCCAGGTTGTAAACACAGACGCATAGAGAGAGAGAGAGAGAGAGAGAGAGAGAGAGAGAGAGAGAGAGCAATGCAAATAACTAACAGAATGAAGAGAGAGAGAATTGCCTTGCTAACTCCTCTGATTCACGTCCCTCCCCTCCCTCCCTCCCTTTCGTCCTTGCCTACATCCCCTCCTTCCCTTCCTTCCCTCCTTCACTCATTTCCCTATCTTCTCTCCCTCCCTCCGTACCTCACAAACTACCTACCTTCCTCAAATCTCCCTTTCTCCCTCCTCTCCCTCCACACCTCCCTGCCTCCTCCCCCTGCCTGTCAACCTCTCTCCCTTCCTGCCTAACTAATGAGCTGCCTGCCTCCCATCTTTCCCTCTTTACCTACCTGCCTACCCCCCTCTTGCCGTCCCCCTTGTCTCCCTGCCCTCCTGTCTACCCTCCTGCCTACCCTCCTGCCTGCCTGCCCCCCTGTCTACCCTTCTGCCTACCTTCCTGCCTGCCTGCCCTCCTGTCTACCCTTCTGACTACCTTCCTGCCCTCCTGTCTACCCTCCTTCCTGTCTGCCCTCCTGTCTACTTTCCTGCCTACCCTCTTGTCTACCCACCTGCTTACCTTCCTGCTTGCCTCCCCTCCTTTCTACCCTTCTGCTGCCTTCCTGCCTGCCTGCCTTCCTGTCTTCCCCTCTGCCTGCCTGCCTGCGAGACCACCAGTAATCACCATTCGATCTGCCTCACCCCTGTCCCTCGCCACTCTCACTGCTTCCACACGCTGCCTCACACACCCTTCCCTAACTGTGCTTCTCACTTCCGCCTACACTTCCTTATTAAGTATCTTGGTTAAGTGACTCTTTATCTGTAGCCATTTACTTTACCTGTCTCTGCCTCCTTCCTACCTTGTTTACCTGTGTTACATCTATCTTTATCTATCTATCTGTCTGTATCTATCGGTCTGTATTTTTTTCTGTCTGTCGTCCTGCCTGCCCTTCTGCCTTCCCCCTAACCTAACTACCCGCCTCCCTTCCTGCCTTCCTGTCAACCCATCTTCAGTCTTTCCACTCACCTGCCTACCTGCCTACTTACCTACCCCCTGCTTGCCTTCCTGCCTTCCCCCTCCCCCTTCGTACCCCACTCCCTGCCTGCTGCCTTCCTGCCTTCCCACTCTCCCTTCTTACCCCACTCCCTGCCTGCTGCCTGACTGCCTGTCTGACTGCCTGCCTACTCCCCATCTGCTTACCTGCTCACCACCCAGCCTGCCTACCTTCCTGCCTTTCCACTATCCCTGTCTACCTTTTACCTGCCTACATGTCTGCTTGCCTTGCCACTCTCCCTACCTACCCCCTGCCTGCCCACCGTCCATCTCTGCCAACCCTCCTCCCTGCCTATCCCCCTGCCTTCCTTCCCATCCACTATATCTACCCTGCCCTGCCTACTTGTCTGCTTGCCTTGCTACTCTCCCCACCCATCCCCTGCCTGTCTGCCTTCCCTCCCTTCCTGCCCACCCCCTGCCTGCCCCTTGCCTGCCTACCCCCTTCCTGCCTTCCCTCCCTGCTTACCCACCTGCCTGCTTACCCCCTGCCTGCCTGCCTTTCCTGCCTGCTACCCCCCTGCCTACCCCCTGCCTGCCCTGGGACCAGACTGTAATCACCGTCGCCCCACTGTCGAGGGAGGGATTTCTGTGTACGTCCCCCTCTATCTGTGTCTGTGTGCGTTTTTGCAGGTCTACACAGCCAGTTTTGACCGGTGTGCAGATGGATGGGTGCACGTGTGTGTGTGTGTGTGTGTGTAGGCTAAAGGAGTTGTGTGTGTGTGTGTGTGTGTGTGTGTGTGTGTGTGTGTGTGTGTGCGTGTGTGGGTGGGTGTATGTAAAGGAGTTCGTGTGTATGTGTGATTTGGGGTAATGTGCGTGCGAAATTATGTACGTGTGTTATTCTTCCTGGTGTGTGTGTGTGTGTGTGTGTGTGTGTGTAGGTGTGTGTGTGTGTGTGTGTGTGTAGGTGTGTGTGTGCTTATGTAGATATTTGTGTATTTATGTAGGTGTTTGTGTGTCTTGATGTTTGTGTGTGTCGATGTTTGTGTATGTTTTTGTTTGTGTGTTCGTAGGCGTGTAAACTTACAATACAGTCCTGTTATTACATGTACGTTTTGCTGTATGTATGTGATTATCTTTTGTGTGATTGAGGGTGCACATGAGAGGCAGCGTTGTGTGTGTGTGTGTGTGTGTGTGTGTGTGGTTCAGGTGTACATGTGCGTGCGTCTGCATAAATAAGTGGGCGTATCTTTTCTACATTGCTTTGTGTGTGTGTGTGTGTGTGTGTGTGTGTGTGTGTGTGTGTGTGTGTGTGTGTGTGAGAGAGAGAGAGGGGGGGGTGGCGTGTAAGTGATAACCTGAACAACATACATGAATTCATACTGCACAAACACACATTCCATTCTCTCTCTCTCTCTCTCTCTCTCTCTCTCTCTCTCGGCCTCATTACAGGTGCTAAATGCCTGTTTACGTGCTTTAATTGCTCGTTAGGGAGAGGTTAATTGCTTGTTAATCATTAGAGGTGTTAGGTGATTGTTAGGGGATCATTAGAGGCGGTAATTACTCGTCAAATATCCAGGTAATAACAGGTTGATTGATTGTGTTTGCTTGTTAATTACTCGTCAAATATCCAGGTAATGACAGGTAGATTGATTGTGTTGTTTGCTTTATTACTCATCGGATATCCAGGTAATAACAGGTTGATCGATTGTGTTGTTTGCTTAATTGCTTGTGAAATATCCAGGTAATGACAGGTGGATTGATTGTGTTGTTTGCGTGTTACTTGCTCCTCTTGGGGTGTAGGTTCAAAGGAAAGCAAACAGTAAAAGCAGTGTTGATATTCTTTGGTCTGTATCTTCTGTCTAACAATTTCAACTAATTCCATAAGACAAGGATAGTAAACCAAGAAGACATACTCCCCCCCACCCACCAATCTCCCCCCCCCGACCCATAGGTCCACTCTTGCGCTGTTAGATATGGGGAAGGGAAAGAATGGGGAGGATGAGGGGAAAAAAGAATGGAGGGGAGATGAAGGGGAAATGGATGTGAGAGGAGTGTGAGATGAGGGGAAGAAAGAATGGGTGTGAGAGGGGAAGAAGAGGGAAATAAGGGGAAGAAAATGGAGGTGAGAGTGAGGAGAGGGGAAAAAGAATGGATGTGAGAGAATGAGGATAGGATGAGGGGAGAAAGAGTGGGGGTGAGATGAGGGGGAAGGTATGAGGATGAGATGAGGGTAAAAAAGATGGATGTGTGAGATGAGGGGAAGAAAGAATGGATGTGAGAAGGAGGATAGGATGAGGGGAGAGAAAGATGGAAGGGAGAGAAGGAGGGTGGGATGAGGGGAGAAAAAGATGGAAGGGAGAGAAGGAGGATAGGATGAGGGGAGAAAAAGATGGAAGGGAGAGAAGGAGGGTAGGATGAGGGGAGAAAGAATGGAAGGGAGTTGAGGGGGAAATTGAGGATGGGATGAGGGATTAGCTGCTTATTTCCTCGTTAGTTGTTGTTGTTGTTTTGGTGATGGTGGTTGTAGCTAATGTTTATTATTATTATTATTAGGTACCCCTTATGGGATTATGGCGTCTGGCAATAGATAGATAGATAGATAGATAGTAGTAGTAGTAGTAGTAGTAGTAATTGCGGTAGTTACTAATACTTTACAGATCTAAATATTGGTGATTTATTTAAGTTTTGTAGTTACATAGATGGTAATAAAGTAATGTGATAGTAGTGTGGTAGTCT
>NC_137018.1:50245684-50253184 GCF_032717465.1 Coenobita brevimanus
TTCCTCTCTCCAATCTTTTCTATGCCTTCCCCCTCTCTCCCTTATTTTCTTTATCACTCTCCCTTTTCCTCTCTCCCTTCGACTTTTATTCTCCCTCCCAGTTTCCTTCCTTTATTTTTTCACCCTGTCATCTTTCTTTATTTTTTCGCCCCTTTCTCTTCTCTCCCTCCTCCCTCTTCTCCCACATCCTTTCTCCCTTTTCTCTCCCTCTTCTTTCTCCCTATTTGCTCCCTTCTTTCTTCTCTCCCCTACTTTTTCTCCCCATCTGCTTTCTCCCCATTTCCTCCCGTCTTTATTCTTCCCTCCCTCAACTCCCCTCTTCTGCTTTCTCTCCCTTCTCCCTTCTCTCTCCTTTTCTCCCCCATGAGAGAAGAGTACAAACAACATTGCTTTGTGTTTGTTCCCCTGTTTGTCTCCCTTTGTTATCCATTTCTTCTCCCCACTTGCTTTCCTCCCCTCCCCTCCCCTCCTCCTCCCTTCCTTTCTTCCTCTCCTCTGCGTCACTTCCCTCATCCTTTCCTCCCTTCCTTCCCACTCCCTTTCCCCTGTTCTCCCCTTTCTCCTCCCTCGGTTCCATCTATTTTCTTCCATTCCCCCTCTTTCCATTTCCTCCTCCCTTCCTTTCCCCTCTTTCTCCCTTACTCCATTCCCCTCTCCCTTCGTCAGCCTATTCCCCTCTTCCCTCTTCTTCCCCCTCTTCCTTTCCCTCTTTCCTCCTCTCACCCTCCCCTCACTTCCTCCATTTTTCCTCTCTCTTTCCCTCCTTCTTTCCATTTCACTTCCCCTCTCCTCCCCTCCACTTCTCGCCCCCCCTCCTCTCCTCCATCGCTCTCACTTCCCCTTCCCTCCCCACTTAACTTCCTCTCCCCCTTTCAACTCTGTATTTCCCCCTCTTACCCCTTTCCCCTTATCTTCTCTCTCTCTCTCTCTCTCTCTCTCTCTCTCTCTCTCTCTCTCTCTCTCTCTCTCTCTCAGTCGTCGTTCTTGCTCTTTTATATTTTTTTAAGCTTTCTCACTTCTTTTCCCCTCTCCCTTTGCTCTCTCGCTCCTCCCCTCTCCCCTCTTTTTCCTCCCCTCACTTCACTCCCCTCTCTCAAACTATCCAGTATTTTTAAAGTTCTTAGGCTACCTACTCCTTCACTTTCCTTTTTCCCTCCCTCCCTTTCCTTCACCCCCTTCCCTACCTTTCCTTCCCCTCTCCCTCCCTTTCCTCCACACCACTCCTTCACCCCCTCCCCTATCTCTCCCTCCCCTTCCTCCACCTCACTCCTTCCTTCCCCCTTCCCTTTTTCCTTGCCCTCCCCTTCCCTCTCATAATCTCTTTACAACCCAAACATTTTATCATATATATTATTTTTAAAGTTTTCTGGCCCTTTTACCCCCTCCCCCTCTTGCCCGCTCTCCCCCCTCCCTTCCCCCTCCCTTCCCCCTCCCTTTCTTCTTCTTCCCCCTCCCTTCCCTCCCTCACTTCCCCTTCTTAAGCCTTACTCCAAAGACTGTCTCACTTCATTTCTCCTCCCCTTTCCTCCCCTCCCCTCTCCTCCCCCTCCCCCCCTCCCCTCCCCCTTCCCTCTCACTTTTCCTTTGTCTAAATCCCATCTCCCTCCCCGATCCTTTTTATGATTTTCAAAGCGCTCTCTCTCTCTCTCTCTCTCTCTCTCTCTCTCTCTCTCTCTCTCTCTCTCTCTCTCTCTCTCCCCTCTCTCTCTCTCTCTCTCTCTCTCTCTCTCTCTCTCTCTCTCTCTCACACACACACACACACACACATCTCCCCTCCTCCCCAAAATCTCTTTCTCCCTCTCTCACTTTTTGATATTAAAGCTCTCACACTTCCTGGACCCTCGCTCTTTTTTCTTTCTCTTTTCCCTTTCTCTACTTCCTTCCTTCCTCCCATCCCTCCCTCCCTCCCTTCCTTCCTCCCTTCCTTCCTTCCTTCCTCTAATTTTAATGTTGGTAGCAGTGACAGTGATAGTGGTAGTTATGTTGGGAGGGTAGTGTAGTGATGGTGGTAATGGTGGTAGTTACGATAAGAGTGGTCGTATACTTGATAATGGTGGTAGTTGTGGTAGTGGTAGTAGTGGGGTGGTAGTTGGGGTATTAGTAGTGGTGGTGGGGGAGGATTGGTGGTAGTAGTAGTTGGGATGCTAGTAGTAGTAATAGGGATAGTGGTGGTAATAATTGTAGTGGTAGTAGTAGAATTATTATTATTATTATTACTATATTTTTATTACCGTTATTGTTATTATTATTACTATTATTATTATTAGCTATTATTATTTCTACTACTACTACTACTACTATTATCATTATTATTATATTACAACAACAACAACAACTACTACTACTACTACTGCTACTACTACTACTACTACTACTACTACTGCGGTACTACTACTACTACTATTATCATCATCATCATCATCATCATTATAGTAGTAGTAAGTACAGTAGTAGTAGTAGTAGTAGTGGTAATTGTTGTTGTTGTTGTTGTTACGAAGATGGGGATGGTTGTATGGTAGTTGGGCTGGTGGTGGTGATGTTATACTCCATTCACTCTAACTTGGCCAAAATTGCCATCTCTCCCTCTTGAATGCAGAGCTGTGACAAGATATAACACTAGAATATGATGCTAGTCACGAAGAAGTGCCATAGAGAAGATGCAGGCCCCGTAGCATTGACTTTTTCTGCCACTGTTGTAGTAGGGGTGGTGGGGAGGGCAGGAATGGTTGTAGTTGTGGTGGTAGATAGTGGTAGTTGTGGTAGATTAGCTGTGGTGGTAGTGATAATAGCGATAATTGTGGTGGTGGTGGTGGTGGCGGGTTTTTTTTATGATTGATGGGGTAGATGTAGGTAGATCGCCTACTACTGCTAGGGAATTGTGGTAGTTGTGGTAGTGATGGTGGTAGTTGTGGTAGTGATGGTGGTAGTTGTGGTAGTGATGGTGGTGGTAGTTGGGGTAGTGATGGTGGTAGTTATGGTAGTGATGATGGTAGTTGTTGTAGTGATAGTGGTGGTGGCGGTGGTAGTTGTGGTAGTGATGATGGTGGTGGTAGTTGTGGTAGTGATGATGGATGTGGTAGTTTATTTTCTGGGTCGGAAATTGTGGTAGGGAGTAATGTTGGTAGTTGTGGTGGTGGTTTGCGTGATAACCAGAATTGTGGTGAGAGAGAGAGAGAGAGAGAGAGAGAGAGAGAGAGAGATGGGAGAAAAGAGGACAGAGTTAGGGAGGAAAGTGTGTGTGTGTGTGTGTGTGTGTGTGAGAGAGAGAGAGAGAGAGAGAGAGAGAGAGAGCAGACAAAAACATACATAAGTTCAAGTTCTCGTCGGTTAAGGAAGCTTCCTAACACCTTTTCCTAAGCGATTTATCTTGCTTATTACACCTTACTTTTCTGTGTTATATAAATCCTTATACCTTTCCCTTACTAAGATAACGTACAAAAGGAGATTAACCAGCCATATTCAAAAAATAAATCGCTACGGAAAAGGTGTTAGGGAGCCACGGCCAGACGAATTTATTCACCTTAAAATATACGAAACTAATTAGGAGTCACTTGGTTAATTTATTCTCACCTGGCGATTTTATACAGGTGAGCGAGAGAGAGAGAGTTAAATTCGCTCTTGGGGTAGATTAAGAGGGTTTGATTGTGTGTGTGTGTGTGTGTGAGAGAGAGAGAGAGAGAGAGAGGGAGAAACGGGGGGGAGGATGGTAAGTGAAAAAGATGATGACAGGGAACGAGGAACAAGGGAAGGGAAGAAGGAGGGAGGAGGAAGAGAAGGAGGAAGAAGAGATAGAAAAGAAAGAGAGGGAGAGAGAATGAAAGGGAGGAGGAGGAGGAGGGGAAGTTGTGAACAAGGAAGTGAGAAGGAAATAATTGGGGCAGGAGAGAGGGAGAGAAAAATGGAGAGGGTGGAGAGAAAGGGAGGGAAGGGATTGAAGAAAGGAAGGAGAAAAAAAAAGATGATGTCAAGAAGGGAGGGAGGGAGAAGAAGGAAGGAAGGAAGGAGGGAGGTGGGAAGGAAGGGAAGAGGATGGAGGAGGGTAAAGAGGAAAAGGAAGGAAAGTATTGAGAAGAAAGGAGGAAGAGGGAAGAAGAAATTGAGGAAGGAGGGATGGAGGGAGAAGGAAGAAGATAGGGAGGAGAGATTGAGGGAGAGAGAAGGGAGGAACAGAGGGAGGAGGGAGAAGAAAGGGAGAGGGAACAAGAGAGGGAGGAAAGAGGGATGGGTGGAGAAGGGAGAAGAAAGGGAGGAGAGACTGAGAGGGAGAGAAGGAGAGGTGGAAGAAAAAATGTTAGTGTACACGCATGTTGAGACTGTTGGTTAAGGGGCAGTCACGCCTGTACACTTTTAATGCTCACACATGTACACACAGACGTACATGCAGACACAGATGAGTTCCGTGCACACATTTGTATTCACGTTTGATTCGTACATATGCAAATGTGTGCACACACACACTCGTACACACAAATTGCCCCAACTAACGTACACATACATGAACATACGTATATACATACATACGTACATATATTTTTACTGAAGCTTTCTTTCTGCAGTTACGTGCACATCACACACACACACACACACACACACACACACACACACACACACACACACACACACACACAGTGATACTTTAAATTCATGTACACAAAAGCTCAATCAAAGGAACACCTACACATACCTACACACGCGCTCTCTCACATGAGTAAGTGCACACAGGCGCTTTCATACCTCAGACACAAAGGGACACACACACACACACACACACACACACACACACACACACACACACACACACACACACACACACACACACACACACACACACACTCATGTTCGCTCTGAGAATTTCATCCAATTACACCTACACAGATTAACGTACACGTGTGCACATTCCTGTCGAGACACACACACACACACATACACACACACACACACACACACCTGCAGGCTGATAGGTACACAGACACCTGCTCTCTCTCTCTCTCTCTCTCTCTCTCTCTCTCTAGCAATATAACCGTATCTATCTATCCATCCATCCATCCCAGTCAGCCTCTTAGCGTGTCTAACCCTATCCACACTATCTATTAGCACCCAATCTATCTATCAGGCCACATTTTACATATTTACCCATCCCCCATTAATCCCATCCCGCCCCATAAACCATACACATAAAAAAACACCCAATCATCACCTTCGCCCTGTTTTACACACACTTATAGCCATCTTCCCTCATTTTATAGCCACGTTGGGCGATTTATAGCCAATTGTATAGCAGATGGTAGCCCTATTGTGTCGTGGGCTTTACTGGGTTGTTTGGGTGTGAGAGAGAGAGAAGGGGGGGGATTGTGTGTGTGTGTGTGTGTGTGTGTGTGTGTGTGTGTGTGTGTGTGTGTGGGTGTGGGTGTCTAGAATATCGGTGTATGGATCTGTGTGTGTGAGTGTACATAAATGGATCTACTTTGTGTGTGTGTGTGTGTGTGTGTACTTATAAGTGTTTGGGTATTTATAAATGGATCTCGTGTGTGTGTGTGTGTACTTATAAGTGTGTGGGTATTTATAAATGGATCTCATGTGTGTGTGTGTGTGTGTGTGTGTGTGTGGAGGGTCAGCTTCGATTGCTCATATAGGTAGCGTGCAGGGAAACGAATTAGGGGAAGGGGAGGGGAGATGAAGGGAAGAAGGAAGATAGGAGGGAAAGTGGGGAGGGAGTAGATGAGATGAGATGGGATGGAGGATTAATGGAAGGGAGGGAGGTGAGAGAAAGGTTGATGAGAGGGTGAGGATGGATAGGTAAGGAAGGGGAAGCATGGAATTATAAAAAGGGTAAAAGGAAAGGGAAGGAAGGGGAATGGGGGATGGAAGGAGTGAAAATTGATGGAGAGGTGAAGGAGGAAGGAAGAAGGGAAAGCGAAAGGGATGGAGAGAAGGAAGGGAAGGGAGGGAAAAGGAACGAATGGAAAGAAGGGAAGCAGGGCGATGGAAAGGAGGAAGGGATGGTGAGAAGGAAGGAAAAGGAACAGAAGAAAGGAAGGAAGGGAGGGAGAGAGGAGGGAAGGAAAAAGGGATGAAGGGAAGGAAGGGAAAGGAAAGAAAAGGAGGGAAGGAAAGAAGGAAGGGAGGAAGGAAAGAAGGACGGGAAGGAAAGAAGTAGGTAGGTACTTGAATTAAATGAATTATGGAAGGAGGAAGAAATGAAAAAGAAGGGAGGAAAAGGAAGGAAAAGTAGTGAGGTAGGAAAGTTGAAGAGAAGACAGAAGAGGGAAAAGGAAACAGAAAGAAAGAGGGAAAAAATTAGGGAAGGAAAGGTAAGGAGGACTGAGAGAAATGATGGAAGGAAGGAAGGGGCGAAGGAGGAATTGAAACTTTGAGGAAGAGAGGGAAGGAAGGAGGAGGAAGAACTAATGGAAGAATGGGAAGGGGGGAGGGAGAAGGATTGAAGGAAGAAATATTGGGAGGGAGGAGGAGAAGGAGGGTGGGAGAAGGACTGAAGGAAGGATGGGATGATGGGAGATATGACAGGATTAGGGAGGAAGGAGAGGGTGTGTGTGTGTGTGTGTGTGTGTGTGTGAGAGAGAGAGAGAGAGAGAGAGAACCACAACCACCCACTTAACCAGTCCGTCTCTATTAATGTGTAGGGGAAAAAGGCAAGTGCCCCTCTCAAGGAAGGAAAGAAAATGAGGAAAATATTAAGGAAAGGTGGAAGAAAGACAACGGGAGTCAGGCCATTTATCTCTTCACTACGAGAGAGAGAGAGAGAGAGAGAAGGTAAGGGAGGGATGTGGGTAGTATTGATAGGAAGGATTGATTTCTCTATTCGGGGCTGCGTGTGTGACCTCCCTTCCCTCCCTCTCTCCCTTCCCTCCCTGTCTCCCTTCTCTCCCTTCCCTCCCTCCTTCCCTTCTCTCCCTTTCCTACCTTCCTTCTTTTCTCTCCCTTCCTGCCTTTCATAGTACCCTCTTTATCTCTTTTTCTTTATTTACTGTACCTCCTTCCTTCTTCCTCCCCTTCCCTTTCCTTCCCTTCCCTTCCCTTCCCTTCCCTTCCCTTCCCTTCCCGTCCCTTCCCTTCCCTTCCCTTCCCTTCTCCTCATTTCTTTTCCCTCCCTTCTTCCCTTTCCTCTTTTCACTACCTTTCCTACTGTCCTTCTCTCTCCTTTCCTCCCTTCTCTACTTTCTTCCATTATTTTCTTCCCTTGACCTTCCCTTCCATCCCTCCCTCCTTCCTTCCCTCCTTCCTTCCGTCCGTCCATCCTTCCGTCCTTCATTCCTTGCCTCCCTCATCTCTTCCTTCCATCTTTCCTTCATTCCATCCTTTTCTTGCATCCTTGTCTTTCCTTCGCCTCTCCTCCCCCCCTTCCTTCATCCCTCCCTCTCTTTCCTTCCCCATTCCTTCCCTCCTCTCCTCCGGGACCTTACCTGTCAGCTCCTTCCTTCCATCCATACTAATTTCGCTCCCTTTTCTCCCTTCCTCCCTCCCTCCCTCGCACTAATCCCT
>NC_137018.1:50258184-50260684 GCF_032717465.1 Coenobita brevimanus
AGTAAAAGGGTGGTAGTAGTAGTAGTAGTAGTAGTAGTAGTAGTAGCAGGAGGAGGAGGAGTAAAATAAATAATAGTAGTAGTAGTAGTGATAGTACTGGTAGGAGGAGGAGGAGTAATACTGTAATTGTAGGAGTAATAATAATAGTAGTAGTAATAATAGTGGTAGTAGTAGTATTAACAATAGTAGTGATAGTAATAATAATAATAATAATAATAATAACAATAATGGTAATAGCAGTAGTAGTAGTAATAATAATAATAATAATAATAATAATAAAAATAATAGCAGTAGTATTAATAGTAGTAGTAAGAGCCGCAATCGTAATAACCCCACCAGCTCCAATTCATATTACATTTGCTATTACACTTTCCACTGTACCTGATTACAAAATACAAAAATATATATACGATATCATGTTTTATTAATTCGCTTGTTGTAACGCGATAAGGTCAGGGAAAATCACAAAATATATGAGCCATGTTTATTCAAGGGCTGCCTGGTGTAAAATGAATGTGTGTGTGTGTGTGTGTGTGTGTGTGTGTGTGTGTGTGTGTGAGTTAAATGAATGTATAGATGTATGTTGTGAAGAAATCAGTGTATAATGCACGTTGTAAATAAATGAATGGATGTTATATGTATTAAATAAATGAATGAATAGTGTATGTAATGAATGTATGTATAAATGTGTATGGATGTTGTACAGTGTTAGTGAAAGTGAATGTTGTGGTGAGGATGAAGAATATGATTGGGAATTGTATCTATTTGTCTATCTATCCATCTACCCAGTTTACCTATCCATCTACCTGTCTGCCTCCTTCCTAGTGATTTAATAAGATGAGGTAAGAAGCAGTTAGTCATATTACCTGTTCAGTTGATTACACCTGGCCGCCCCACACCTGTATGTACACCCGCCACGTTGAGTAATATGTGTATACTTTTACATTCACGCACATACGTACAGCACATTTAACTGCACACACCTACACAAATAAAACACCTACATGTAACTATTTATACATATATTGACGGACATGCAACCGAACACAAAAACGCACATGGATGCATTGGTTTCTTCACACACACATGGATGCATTGGTTTCTTCACACAAATATGCTTAGTCACATATAGAAAGGGGAGGCGGTGGCTGAATCGGTAGAGTGGCGGCCTGCAATCCTAATGGACCCAGGTTCGAATCCCGGCTGGGGCAGGGAACAGTATAAAGATTTGAATGTAATAAAATACAGACTTTCCAGATATACCAGATGGCCCCCCGACATGCCATAAAAGTACCCCCGCTAATACCAGTACACCAGACCTGTATGAGACAGCCCTAGCATGTATTCAGTATGGATGGTGGGTGTTAGCGCCGAAGTGGTGACATGTGGAGATGTAGGAGGACTACAGAGACTTGGGAATAGTCCATAAAGCCTTTTCCCAGAGTCGGACACTTAAAAAAAAAAATGCACACGTAAACTGCATGTGCATACTTGCTCCTTTACATACAGTATAATGCACAGATCAGTTTCTCTCTCTCTCTCTCTCTCTCTCTCTCTCACCAGTCTCATTCGTAATCACTGAGACACCTGCTTTCTTCCAACACCTGTACTTCTCTCTCTCTCTCTCTCTCTCTCTCTCTCCCTCTCCCTCCCTCCTATTCTATCTGTATGTATGGATAGACCTATACTATAAAATTGTGTATGCAGTTCCTCTTCATGTGTGTGTGTGTGTGTGTGTGTGTGTTTGTGTGTGTGTGTGTGTGTGTGTGTGTTTCCGTTCCCATCCATTCCTCTGACAAACAACCGTCCATTTGTTACTCCGTACAAGCATCAGTCTTTCTTTCCAACCAACATTCCATCTACCGTATATCCTTTTATCTGTCCTGTCTGTCTGTCTGTCTATCTACTTGTCCATTTATTCATCTATCTATCTATCTATCTATCTATTCATTGAACTAACCAGTCAACCATCCGTCCATCTATCTTTCCATTGAACTGACCATCCATCCACCCACCCACCCATCCTTCCTTCCTTCCTTCCCTCCCTCCATCCATCCATCCATCTTTCCATCCTTCCATCCATCCATCCATCCATCCATCCATCCATCCTTCCTTCCTTCCTTCCTTCCTTCCTTCCATCCATCCATCCATCCATCCATCCTTACTTCCTTCCATCCATCCATCCTTCCATCCATCCATCCATCCATCCATCCATCCACCAAAATCGCACATCCCTCACCTTTCACCTGAGTCCACCTGTAGTCCAGCCAAAGTCATTAATTAAGGTAAAATCCCGTGCGTCATTAGGACCTACATATCCTTTAATTGCTTCCCGGAGTTGACCCTTCCACTCTAATTGCCATCCAAGGTCAGGTCACGGCGGCCATTTTGGATTCACTTAGGGTCATGTGAGTGGATGTGGAGATGCCGTGATTCCTTCTCGTTTGTGATTCATTCTGTACATAGCATTTCGGTGTGTTCATGTTTTTTTGGGGAGGTA
>NC_137018.1:50265684-50268184 GCF_032717465.1 Coenobita brevimanus
GAATGCGGTAGTGAGGGAGAGCGGAGAGAGAGAAGGAGGGAATGAGGGTGAAAAAGGAAGGAGGGAGGGAGGTAAAGAAGGCAGGGATGAGGGTGAAAAAGGAGGGAGGGAAGGAGGTGAAGAAGGAAGGGATTAGGGCGAAATGGGATGGAGGGAGAGGGAGGGAGGGAGGGATGTGAAGAAGGAGGGGATGAGGGTGAGAAGGGATGGAGGGAGAGGAGGGGATGAGGATGGAAAGGGAAGGTGGAATAGCGTGAAGGATGGATGAAGGATAGGTGGAGGAAGGGAAAGAGGGAGGAAAGGAGAGGGTAAGGACGGGGTGAAGGGTGGAAGAAAGGGTGAAGGAGGGATAAAAGATGGAGGGAAGTAAGAAGGAAGGAGGGGTATGGAGGGAAGGGTGAAGGGAAGGAGGTGGTGAGGGAGGGATGAAGGATGGAGGGAGGAAGTAGTAGTGAAGGAGGATTTGTCAAGGAGATAAAGTGAGAGAGAGAGAGAGAGAGAGAGAGAGAGAGAGAGAGAGAGAGAGAGAGAGTTGGAGGAGAAAATGAAGGTGAGAGAAAAGGGAGGGAGAAAAAGTGAATATTTTCCTCATTCTGATTCACTCCTCGCTTTTATCTTCCTTTCAGATCTCTCTCTCTCTCTCTCTCTCTCTCTGTCATTTCCTTTCCTTTTTATGCAGTTTTTTCACTCCTTCCTGTTTCTCTTCCTCCTCCCCTCCTCTCCCTTCTTCCCTCTTTCATCTCTCCTCCTCACCCTTCTTCCCCATTTCATCTCTTCACTCCCTTCTCGCCATTTCATCTCCTCTCCCTTCTTCCCTCCTTTTATCTCTCCCTCTCTCCCTTCTTCTCCCTTTCATCTCTCCCTCTCCTCTTCTTCCTCCTTTCACCTCTCTTTCTCTCCCTTCTTCGTCCTTTCATCTTTCCTTCTTGCCCTTTCTCCTTCCTTCCCTCATCCTTCCTTCTCCTATGCTTCCTTCATCTTCCTTTTCTCCGTCCCACTTCCTTGTTCATGTCCTTCTTTCCACCTTCTTTTCACCCTTTCACCTCCATTTTACACACACACACACACACACACACACACACACACACTCTCTCTCTCTCTCTCTCTCTCTCTCTCTCTCTCTCTCTCTCCTCCCCAGAGAGCGAGGCTATAGGTATGTGTCGACAAGGGAGTTAGCTTCGTGTATGTGTGTGTGTGTGTGTGTGTGTGTGAGAGAGAGAGAGAGAGAGAGAGAGGGTCAAAAGTGTGAGATAGAGTTCGTCAGTAAGGTCAAAAATGTGTGTGTGTGTGTGTGTGTGTGTGTGTGTGTGTGTGTGTGTGTGTGTGTGTGTGTGTGTGTGTGTGTGTGTGCAGCATGTGCGTTAGAGTGAGCGTGTGAGTGAGTGAGAGAGCCGGAAAAGAGTGAGTGAAAATAAAGCCAGCCTGTTCATTTGAGGCGTGTTATGAAACTGGGTATATTGAACAAAAGAGAGAGAGAGAGTGAGAGAGAAAGAGAGAGAGAGAGAGAGAGTGGGGGGGGTACTTGTAAATCTTAAAATTATCTTACCTTTCCTTCTTCCTTTCCTTGAGGTGTTTTTTCCTCCTTGTCTTCGTCCCGTGATTTTCCTTTTACTTTCTTCACCTTTATTTCCCTCCACGTAACTTAACCCTCATTCCATCATCATCATCATCATCATCATCCCCCTTCCCCACTCCCCCTCCCTCCCTACTCCCTCCCTCCCCTCTTCGCCGAGTCAGCTGATTGGGAGAAGTGATAAATTTTTTTGTTTAGCGTTGTTGTTGTTGTTGTTGTTTTGTGGTTGTTTGTTATAGGTTCAGGTGTTGTTGTTGTTGTTGTTGTGTTGTTTTGTTCCTGGTCGTGTTGTTTATGATTTGCTTTTCATTGTTTTTGTTGTTTTTAAATGTCCTTGTTTGTTAGGCCTGTTTGTTGCGTTTGTACTGAATTGATTTTCTTTTCCTATCTGGTGTCTTGGTATATTTCCTTCCTCCTTCCTTCTCCTTTTCTTTTTTCTCTTCATTTTTTCCTCTTTTCTTTTTTCTTCCTTTCTCCTTTCCTTCCTTTCTGCCTTCTTTATTTTCTTTGTTTATTTTCTTCTTTCCTTCCTTCCTCCCCTCCCTTTTTTTTCTTCCTTCCTAATAGTTTTTTTCCTTCCTTCCTATCTACATTCATTTTTTCTTTCTTGTTTGCTCTCTTCCTTCCTTCATCTCTTCCCTTTTTCTTCCTTCTTTCCTGTCTTCCTCTCTAATACTTTGTTCCTTCTTCCTTCCTTCATTTTTTCTTTCTTCCTTGCATTCAAATAGTTTGTTCCTTCCTTCCTGCCTCCCTTCCTTCCTTCCTTCCTTCCTTCCACCCTTCCTTCCTTCCTTCCACCCTTCCTTCCTTCCTTCCTTCCTTCCTTCCATCCTTCCTTCTTCCCTCCCTCCCATCCTTCCTTACTAGTACCAACCATCATTCATTCATTCATTCCATAGCATCTGCCTTCATTCATTCATTCATTGG
>NC_137018.1:50270684-50300684 GCF_032717465.1 Coenobita brevimanus
ATGACGTTGACGGTATTTGAATTTGAACGCCGGTGATGGGAGACGCAGGCGGTCCACGCAGCGATGCCAAACTGTACACTCCACGTTTTACTTTTTAAACTGAGAATGGCCCGGGGAATATTTTGAAAACACTCACTAAACTCGAGGATAAATATGAAACGTTGGAGAATATAACGGTGGGTGGCGATAGGAGGGGCCTCTCGTTCAAATTTAAATCCGCCATCCGCCATAACCGTTGTGCGCCCCACGTGTTCATCCAGTATTTACGTTTGGAATGGACTTAGAAATTACGTGGTTTGTTTATAAATACGGTCACACATGCATACGTACATACATATACATACATACATACATACTGGTACGTACATGCATCTATCTGTGTGTGTGTGTGTGTGTGTGTGTGTGTGTGTATCGATCTTTTAATCTAATTCATCTTTCAATATTTCTTATCTATCCATCGTTCAATCCATCTATTTATCTATCTGTTTATCTATCTGCCCAGTTACTCCTTCATCCCTCCATCTATCGATCTGTCAGCCTTAACATCCATCCTTCAGTTTAGCCACAAATAAGGGAATGTGTATCAGTTGTATGTATAGAGATAGATAGATAGATTGGTAGGTAGATAAATAGATAGGTAGATAGCGATAGATATAGTGATAGATGTAGATAAATTCAGTTAAACCCCCCTCCTCATCTATCCATGCATCTTCAACCCATAGATAGATAGATAGATAGACAGACAGATAGATAGATAGATTCATTTAAACCCTCCTCATCCATCCATGCATTCTTCAACCCATAGATAGATAGATAGGTAGGTAGATAGATAGATAGATAGAAAGGTAGATAGACTCAAGCGTTCCTCACCCATCCATCCTTCCATTCTTTAACCCAGTGAGTCTGTCAGAGGGAGACCAGTAGCACCCCTTCCCCAGAGAGAGTGAGAGAGAGAGAGAGAGAGAGAGAGAGAGAGAAGAGCTCCCCACAGACAGCCGTGTCCCTTTGCATTTTTTACCCTTTTTCCCTCCCCCCTCCTCTCTTTTTCCCCCCTCCCCCCTCTCCCCCCTCCCCCTGGATGTTTCCTCCCACCCCCCTCCCCTCTCTTTTTGCTCTCTCTCATCTCTCCCAGCTCGGTTTTCGTATTTGGTCTCTCTCTCTCTCTCTCTCTCTCTCTCTCTCTCTCTCCTGCCCTATTTTCTTTTCCGTACCATCATAAATTCTCCGGACCCCATTCTCTCTCTCTCTCTCTCTCTCTCTCTCTCTCTCTCTCTCTCCCTCTCTTTCTCTCTCTCTCTCTCTCACCGTAAGTTTATCTATATGTCTATTTGTCGATCTTGTATCTATTTGTATTCATCGTTCTGTCCGTTTTTATGTGATCTATCTATCCATATCTATTTACCTATCTATCAGCATCATTTTATCTATTTACCTATATCTGTATCTACCTGTTTGTCTATCCATTCATCCATCCATCCATCCATTCATTCGTTCATTCATTCATTCATTCATCCATCCATCCATCCATCCATCCTTTCATCCATGCACCCACCCACCGACCCACCTATCCATCCATCCGTCCATCCATCCATCCATCCCTTCCTCTGTCCCCCTCTCACCACCTCTCCCTCCTTTATTCACTACCCTAAAATGGCACCTGTATTTAGTGAGGTTAGGCCCACAGCGCGATAGATCCGGGTTATGTTGTGGTTGGGGTGGGGGTGGGGTTGCGTGGGGGGTGGGAGGAAGGGGGGATTTGAGTTAGGGGAGATTGAGTGAGGAAGAGATAGAGTTATATATCTTTCTTTCTCTAATGTTCACTCCTTCCTTCCTTCCATCCATCCATCCATCCATCTTTCCTTCCTTCAATCCTTCCTTCATTCCTTCCATCCATCCATCTTTCCTTCCTTCCTTCTTTTCATTCTTTCTTGCATTGTTTTGTATTTATGGAGTTATTTACTTTATACATCAGAATCTTTACTTAACCCGTTTACGAGATCCAGTAGTCTTCTACCTACGTCACACCAACAAAGACTTGATTCCTTGCAGCCCCTTCCCGTCACCTTGCCCCCTTGTGACCCCCCCCCCGGTGTTGTGTTAGTGGGGGTGTTTTATGATGTGTAGAGGGGGATGTGTAGAGGAGCTGTGAACCCACCACACACACACACACACACACACACACACACACACACACACACACACACACACACACTTTCTCTCTCTCTCTCTCTCTCATTAGGACAGGAATACCCCGGAAGTGGTTTTAGGTGGGAAAAAACAGGTGTTCAATTAATTACGGGAATATTACAGTAATTAACCTGTCGCCTCTTGATCGTCAGGTGAGGCATAGACTTGGAAAAAAACAACACTTAAAAACAACAACAACAACAACAACACAAACAAGAACATTTAGTGGAGTCCTAGAGAGATGAAATTATTCTCTCTCTTTCTCTCTCTCTCTAAGCAACTAATTACAATCATCTCTTCCTTTTCCTTCTCTCTCTCTCTCTCTCTCTCTCTCTCTCTAAGCAACTAATTACAATCATCTCTTCCTTTTCCTTCTCTCTCTCTCTCTCTCTCTCTCTCTAAGCAACTAATTACAATCATCTCTTCCTTTTCCTTCTCTCTCTCTCTCTCTCTCTCTCTCTCTCTCTCTCTCTCTTTCAGCAACTAATTACAATCATGTCTTCTTTTTCCTTCCCCCCTCTCTCTCTCTCTCTCTCTCTCTCTCTCTCTCTCTCTCTCATAATTCAGGAAGCTGTTTGATGAGCTTGGTGATAAAGGGTGTCAAACGCAGAGAGAGAGAGAAAGATAGATAGATAGATAGATAGATAGAGAGAGAGAGAAAGAAAGAAAGAAAGTAGGTATTCCAGCATCTTTTGTTTAGCTATTCGGGTTGAAAGTTGCAGACTCCCAAGTTTTGAGGTGGAGGGGCTGGAGGAAGGAGGGAAAACTGGAGAGAAGGAGGGAAAACTGGAGAGAAGGAGGGAAAAAATGGAGGGAGAGATGGAGAGGAGGGAAAAAATGGAGAGAAGAAGGAAAAAAAATAGAGAGAGAGATGGAGGGATTGGAGGAAGTATGGAAAAGGAAAGTGGGAAGGAAGATGCATGATGATGATAGTGATGAGAGAGGGAGAGAGAGAGGTAATTTGAGAAAACATGTGGGATTGAGTACGGAATTAAGTAGGAGATGAAGGAGGGGGGAGGGAGGGAGGAAAGGAGGGTTGGAGGGAGGGAGGGGAAGAAGGAATGAGGGGAGGGGAGGAGGAAGTGAAGGAGGGAGAAGGAAAAAGGGAGAGCTTAAAGGAAGGAGAGGAAGGAAGAATAGGGGGAAAGGAAAGGGGAAGGACAAAAGTGAGTTTGAAGGAAAGAAGGAAAAGCAAGAAGTGACAAGGAAGGAGGGAGGTAAGAGAAGGAAGAAGGAGTGGGGAAGAGAGAAGGATTGGGTAGGAGGAAGGAGAGTGGGAGGGAGGAAAGATAGGAAGTGACGTGGCAGGGTGATAAGAAGGGAGGAAATTAGGAATCAAAGGGGGAACCGGGGTGGAAGAGGAGGAGGGAGAGGAGGCAAATGAGGAAGATGAAAGTAGAGCGGTAGGTACGAGAGAGAGAGAGAGAGACACACACACAGCGACAGATATAGTGGCCCTTTCCATTTTTTAAAACAGATTATGATTATGATATGGCTAAGACAAGGATAGCCCTGTAAGAAAGGTCACTCTACCCACTAATCCCATTATCCAAACGACCTGGAACCGGCATGAAATTGTGAGGATTATACACTACAGAAATAAATGCCTTGGATATTTAACCCTTTCAGCCTGATGACGTATTTTCGCTTATAACTGCCTCTAGACGATTTTATTTATTTATTTATTTATTTTTTGTGAGAGGATGGAAGTAGAGGATGTTCTGTATACACTTAAAGAATGTCACTACGAGAGGTGTGTCCTATGCGGAGTAAAGTTGTGTTGTTAGGAAGGATAAGTAAAATACAGCATCGGATTCAAGGGATTTTAGTAGGATAGGTGAATGACGTAGATTTTCTTAATACTTCCCAGACCCTTAAAGACGTCGGCCTACTGTCAGCTCTGTCTCTGAGTCACTTAAATTAACCAGGAGAGTGTCGCTTGTATATATTTTACTTCAGGCCAGTCACCCCCGCGCCGCACCACCTATAATACTGAATCTCTCTTGTGAATATCGTGTTTTTAAAGCTTCCAGGTATATAAAATGTATGAAGAATGTGTTATATACATGACACACACACACACACACACACACACACACACACACACACACACACAACGGCTAAAGAGACAAGTATGTGAACACAAATAGGAATAATTTTTCACCTTACACTGTAGACCTCTGGCATCACACAGCACGCCACTCATCTCACTCTCGCTCAGTGTGGTTTTAGAATTCAGTCGGGATATATCAGCTGCTCCTCGTCCTCTTTCCTTCCCCTAATCCCACCCATTTAATGATGTATAACTATGTAGTAAATCTATGTAGGAAAAATATAGAACACTTGTAGACAGGTTGGTAGATGGGAAAGGAGGAGGGAGGGAGGTAAAAGGAAGGAGTCTTGGTAGGAGGAAGAGACGGAAGGCAAGGAAGTGGAAAGAAAAGAGTGCAAAGTGGAAAAAAGATGAGTAGTCTGCGAGAAAAGAGTGAAGGAGGGGAGGGGGGGGAGGAAAGAGGGGTGGAGAGGAGGGAGGGGAGGGGACAGGATGGATGGAGAAACACAATAGGAAGTCGGAGAAAAGGAGTGAATGAAAATGAGAGGGGAGGGGAGGGGAGCGGGGGAGGATGAGGGAGAAGGATACGGGGAGGTGGGGAGGGGAAGAAATGGATAGGGGTAAGGGGGAGGGGAAGGGAAGGTTAGGTAAATGTCAGAACACACTCATTCGTTACCCCCCTCCGTCCCCCCCCCTCTCTCTCTCTCAGTTTTTTCTCCCCACCATTTCCACCTCTTGGTTTTCTTCTACCTTTCCTCTTTAACATACTCTTCCCCTCTTCCTTTTCTGCACCCGTCCCTCGTTTTTTCTCTCTCCCTTCCTTTTATCATTTCTCCCTTTTTTTTTTTTTTTTATATCTTCTCCCTTCCCTCCGTCCTTCTCCCTCATTAATTTTATATATACCCCTTGACCTTTTACATTTCACTCCCTTTATCTGCTTCCGCTTCCTCACTTTCATTTTATTCCTCTCTTTATTTTTATTTTCGTCTCTGTTGCATCGTTTCCTTAAATAATGCATGTCTTTTATTTTGCTTTATTTCTATTTATTTATCTTATTCTTAGTTTCTTTTTATCATTCCATCCTTTCCACTCGCCATCCTTTTTTCTGTCATTATTATATTCAGTAAACTCTCTCTCTCTCTCTCTCTCTCTCTCTCTCTCTCTCTCTCTCTCTCTCTCTCTCAGTGGCCTAATGCTCTTTACCTGGGTTACGGAAGTGGTTGATACCGCCACTCAGCGAGCACATTGATCTTTGTTTACATGGGGCCCCGGGCAGAGCGTAGTCAACAACAGTACCGCGACACTCAGCGAGGATAATGACGTTTTGTTTACAGTGCAGTGGGGGGGCCCCTGAGTGAGCATAAAGTACGCTAGCACTCAGGAAGGAGTATGAGCTCTGGTTTTACGAGTCCCCGCCCCCCTGCCCCTGAGCGAGCATAAAGAACGTGAAAGTACCGCGCCACTCAGAGAGGATGATCATCTTTGTTTATACGAGGCCCCGGGCAGAGCGTAAATAGAAACGCGGGGCCACTCAGAGAGGATAAGGAATGGAAGGCCCTGAGTTAGTACCTCGTAAATTATTTAAAAGACGGGTCATTCTCGCCATATTGGATTCGGAAGTAGACAGTACGTAAGTAGGTATAATATATGCACGTGAACTTAGTAAATAATATATACAGAACACACGTTGTATTTGCACGTAAACTTGGTAATATTTATGCTCATGTTTAGATTAACTTCACTACTTCGGTGTCTTTTTTTACTTAAGTTTTATGTTGTTAATCATCCTACTGAATACGGTCGGCATTCAGGTCCCCATTTGTCTTATCACCCCGAGAATCGAACTCAGGTCCTTTTTAGCTGCGAGATGAATGTGCTTACCAATACCTTTCTCTCTCTCTCTCTCTCTCTCTCTCTCTCTCTCTCTCTCTCTCGGGGATAGTTCTTATGAAGGCCACAACTAACCATAAATAAAATAAATACAGTTATGGGAAGAATAAAAACGGTGAACGTCCTTAGGGTGTAGTGGTGTAAATCCCCCAACGGTCCATCTCGCACCACTCAGCGAGAATAATCACCTTTTGTTTACATGGGTGCCCCGGGCCGAGCGTAAGTGATAAGGCGCCGCGGGGGAGGGGAAGGTGTCTTTGATGCCCCTCCTCCTCGTCATTACAGCTGCTAATAGGCCCCTCAGAGAGCATATTAATCTCACTGTGTACACGGCGCCCTGGACTGAGCATAAGTGATAAGATGGGAAGGTGGAGGAATTGGCTCTTTGATCTTATGCGCACTGACGGATTCACACACACACACACACACACACACACACACACACACCTACTTGCTCTCTCCCTTTACGTGGATCCTTACCAACCAGTCTCTTCCATACCCTCAGTCCACCTACCGAGTGTCATATTTACCTGCCTACCAATCAGCATGACACCTTTTCATCCAGGTAAGAAAGAGTCAGGGGCCCTAAACCAGCAAAACTTCACCATGCCGAAAAAAATAAACAAGAGCCAAGAAAGGTCCGATTACTTTGAGATTCCTGGACACACTGCTTAAGAAAAAGGTAAAGAAGCTGAAGCCTTAACTATTTTTTTTTACATATACATATCTCTACATACTAACTAATTACATCTACCTGCCTCGTTATCTATCAGCCCACCTAAACATCCCATCAGTCTATCTATCTGCCTATCCGTCTACCTCTCTAGATATGTCATCGCTACTACTTTCACATGCATCACTCTCTCTACGTATACCACTGACATTCGTACTTCACCAGCATTGGGTGCAGTTCATTCCAGCCACCACTCTCCCTCCTAGGATGTAATTGAAACCGATCCGGATATACATACAAATACCCAGCCATCCACCACCCAGTCACATGCAAAAATAAAATACATCCGAAAAAATAAATAGCGTAGTCGGAGGTAAATAACACCCGCCATAACTCTGCCTCAATACATATCACGCCATTGCCCCCATTTATTCACCCATTTCACCCACTTGTTCACCCGTTTCACCCACTTATTCACTCGTTTCACTCACTTATTCACCCGTTTCACCCACTTATTCACCCATTTATTCACCCATTTCACCCACGTATTCACCCATTTCACCCACGTATTCACCCATTTCACCCACTTACCCATTTCACCCACCAATTCACCCATTTCACCCACCTACTGCCCATATTTCTACGCACGGCACTCCTTTGCATTCCAGTCCCCCTCTGCCTTACCCAAACGTGTGATATGTTAAATTTGGTGGTAATCAAGGGTAGGCGTGATGTAAACTGCTTTTGGCTTTGTTTACCAGCTGCTGTTATTAGCTTTGGGCCTAATGATGATAATTGGCCTTAGTTAATGGAGGTATGTGTGTGGTGTCGTCCGATGTGTTGTGTGTGTGTGTGTGTGTGTGTGTGTGTGTGTGTCCGATGTGTCTTGTGTTTGCCTTTGTGTGTGATTCAGTGTGTTTTATACATAGATAGAGATACCGGTAGATAGATGGATATATAAATTAATAGATAGGTAGATGGATAGACAGATAGATGGATAGATAGATAGATATATTTGTACGTGTCACCTAATGTCCTAGTAGATGCTAACGATTTCTTTTCTTTTTCAGGTAAGGGGGTTTGTCAGGGAAGACGGTCAAAGGTAATCACCAGAGAAGAGAGCCTGATTAACGTTACGTAAGGTGAGACTATAGGCGATTTAGCTAGGTATTCTCCAAGGAAGCTCCCTAACACCTTTTCCTTGGCTATTCATTTTCCCCTCCTACACTGCTTTTTTTTTTTTTTTTTTTTTTTTTTTTTTACATGAACAGAGATGGGGAGATTAACGATATGGGACAAGTAACGAGCTAGATGCAAGAATAAGGCGGTAAGGAAAAGGTGTTAGGGAGCTAGCGCATATGGGACTAGTAACGAGCTAGATGCAAGAATAAGGCGGTAAGGAGAAGGTGTTAGGGAGCTTCCGTAACCAGCGATTATACGACCATCGAAGAAAGCGTCATTTACGAAACCCGTCCGAATTCTTGTCTATTTTGATTTTCTTAACACCTTCTCCTTGGCGAATTAGGGGAGGGGGGTATTGATAGATGTGGAATGTTTGTGAGGATAGATAGGGTGGTAGATAGATATATTCAGATTGATAGATAAATTGAGAGAAAGGGGAGAGGATGGGGAGAGAAAGAGGGGTTTATAGAAGGGGGGATGGTGAATGTGCTAAATGAGAGAGAGAGAGAGAGAGAGAGAGAAATGATGGAAGATGACAATAATGGTGTGGGGAGGGGAGGGAGGGGGAGAAGATAAAGAAGAGAGGGAGGGGTGGGAGGCAGGGGAAGGAGGGAGATACGGAGAGAGGGGAGGGGGGGAGAGAGACGGAGGAGGGAGGGGAAGGTTAAAACAAAGAGAGGGATGGCGTAGGTGGAGAGAGAGAGAGAGTGAGAGAAGGAGGAGGAGGAGAAATAAATGAAAGAAGAGGGAAGGGGACAGAAAAGGGAAGGAAGGAATGGCAGGAAGGTGAAAGCAAATATGATGAAAGAAGGGAAGGAAGAAAGGAGATACAAATAAAGGGGTGAAGGAAGGGGGAAGGAAGGAATGGAAGGAGGGAGGAAGTAGACATAATGGAAGGAGGGAATGAAGGATATAAATGAAGGAGTGAAGGAAGAAGGAAGGAGGAAGCAGACGTGGAAGGAGGGAAGGAAGGAAGAGGATGTAATTGAAGGTGTGAAGGAAGGGGAGAGGCAGGAAGTCAGTGGTGGTAGATTGTGGTGGATGGTGGTAGATTGTGGTAGGTGGTGGTAGATTGTGGTAGATGGTGGTAGATTGTGATAGATGGTAGTAGATTGTGGTAGGTGGTGGTAGATTGTGGTAGGTGGTGGTAGATTGTGGCAGGTGGTGGTAGATTGTGGTAGGTTGTAGTTGGACAAAGACTGACATTTTAATTCCTTCACTACAAATGTCATTGATGAAAGAAGAAAGAAGGAGGGAGGTTGGAGAGAAAAAAGGGGTGAAGGAAGAAGGAAGAGAAGGAAGGCGGGAAGAAAGGAAGGAAGAGAAGGAAGGCGGGAAGGAAGGAAGGAAGAAAAGGAAGGAAGTGAGCTGAAGGTTGAATGGAGAAATCAGGAGGAAGGACTGAAGAAAAGAAGGAAGGAGTAGGAGGGAAGGAAGAGGGTGGGAGGAAGGTTGAGTGGAGGGACAGGGAGGAAGGATGGAAGGAAGAGGAAGGAAAGAGGACTCAGGGTGCAGAAGAAGAAGGGAGGAAGAGGATAACTAGAATATGAGAAGGATAGCAGAGAAGGGAGGAGGTAGGGAGAGAGCGATAATAAGAGGGAGCAAGAGGGAGGGAAGGAGACACCAGGAGGAAGGGGGAGTTGGAGGGAGTGAAGGAAAGAAAGGAGGAAGGAAGGGGGAGGTGGAGGGAGGGAAGGAAAGAAAGGAGGAAGGAAGGGGGAGATGGAGAGAGGGAAGGAAAGAAAAGGAGGAAGGAAGGGGGAGGTGGAGGGACGGAAGGAAAGAAAGGAGGTAGGAAGGGGGAGTTGGAGGGAGGGAAGGAAAGAAAGGAGGTAGGAAGGGGGAGATGGAGGGAGGGAAGGAAAGAAAGGAGGTAGGAAGGGGGAGTTGGAGGGTGAGAAGGAAAGAAAGAAGTAAAAACAGTAAAGAATGAAGAGAGGAAGAAAGTAAGGAGGAGGGAATGAGTAGGAGGAATGCTGAGGAAGAAGAGGAGGGAAGGAAAAATCGGAGGAAGGAAGGAATGAGGAAGAGGAGGGAAAGGAGGAAGAAGAACGATGAAAGCAGAAGGAGGGAAAGGAGGAAGAAGAACGATGAAAGCAGAAGGAGGGAATGGAGGGGGGAAGAACGAAGGAGGTGGATGGCTTATAGGAAGGAAGGAAGGGAGGGAAGGTGGGAGGTGGAAGGAAGAGAGGAAGAAGTGATGAATGAAGATAAAGAGGGTGCCCGGGAGGAAGGAGGGAAGGAAGAAGAGGAGGAGGACGAATAATAGGAATAAAAGAGGAAGAAGTGGAGGAGGAGCAATAGAATGAGAAGAGGGAAGAATGAATGGAGGATGAATAAGTAAAGGAGCGTTGAGGGAGGAATAAAAAATGAAGGACGAAAGGGAGGGAGGGAAGGGGAAGGAGGAGGGAAGAAATCAGTGAATGAAGAGAGGAAGGAAGAGGGAAGAAATCAGTGAATGAAGGGAAGAAGGAAGGGACACAAGAAGAAGAGGAAGAAAGAAGAAGTGATGGACAAGAGGAAGGGGAGTAGGGAGGAAGAAGAAAGAAAGGGAGATGAAATAGGGAATGCTAGAATGAAGGAAAGATGTCTGAGCAAAGGAATAAAGGGAAGGAAGGAAGGAAAGGAAGGATGGATAAATTGAAGGAAAGAATGACAGTAAAACAAGGACATGAAGGAAGAAGAAATTGATGAATGAAAGAAGAATTAATAAAATAAAGGAAGGAAGGGAGACTGCATGAAGGAAGATAGGAGAGAAAGAAAGAAATATGAAGTGAACAGAATAAAGGAAGAAGGAGAATGAAGGAAGAAGAAAATGAAGGCACTAGTAACAGGGAAGAAGGAAGTGAAAAGTGTAACGTGTCGCAATAACGGGTCTGTTTGTAATGCAGTTATTATTGAGAGAGAGAGAGAGAGGAATGTGTGATAGAATATTTACCAAGCGGAAGTAAGGGTTGGACAAGAGTACAAGGAAAAAAAAAAAAAGGAAGGAAGGAAGGAAGCAAGGAGAGAAAGGACGAGGAGGAAAAATGAGGGAGCAGAAAGGAAGAATAAACTCAAGGCAGGAAGGAGAAATAAAAGGAAGCAGGAAGAAAGGTAGGAAATAACAAGGAAGGAAGATAAAGAAGAGGATGAGACTGAGAAGGAAGGAAGGAAGGACAATATGAAGAAAGAAGGAAGACTAAGATAAGCAGTGAAGAAGAGAGAAGAGGGAGAAAAAGAAGAAAAGGGAAGGAAGGGAAATGACACTGAAGAAAGGAACGAAGAAAGAAGGAAGGAAGGAAGAATGAAGGAAGGAAGGAAGGAAATTAGCAGTGTAGGAAGGAGTGAAGGAGTTGTAAGCGGTCATTAAGGCGGAGGGAAGTGGCTGTACTCTAAGGGGAGAGAGAGAGAGAGAGAGACTGACTTTAATTTGAGTAAGAGTTGAGTCAGGGCGCCCACTGATGTAATAAGGGGGTAAGGGAGAGTAGATTAACTCTCTCCCTACCCACCTCACCCTCCGGAGTAGAGAGGGAGAAGAGTACAAAGGAAAGCAGGAGAATACAAAGGAGTACAAAGGAAAGCAAGAGAAGTCAAAGGAGTACAAAGGAAAGCAAGAGAATGCAAAGGAAAGCAAACAACAGCAGTGTGAGAAACAGAGAGAAAGGGAAGGTGAATTGTGTGAAAAACAGTGGAAGGAGAGAGAAAGAGAGAGACTGATGGAAAAATATTGTGGAAAAAAGAGGCAGGTCCAGTTGAAGAGAGAGAGAGAGAGAGAGGTGAAGGGAGAGGAGAAAGAGGAAGTGAGAGGAGAGGGGGGGGAGGGGGCCAACATTGTAACAATACCGGTAGTGTGGTCTTCTTTAAAGTAAGTGGAGAGAGAGAGAGAGAGTTCTAGACACCTATTATCTCAGCTCATATTTACAGTCATATGTTCCTTCCAATTTCGGAAAGTTTTGGGAGTAGGCTATATGAAAGCAGAAGGCTCTCTCCCACCCCCTGTTCCCTCCGGCTAATGAGACGTACAGGAAAATGGGGAGAAGCAACACCTTAGAGGGATGAAATGCCTTGAGGGAAACTTTTATGGGATTTTTAGAAAGTAGTGAAGATGGAGGTAGGATTAGAAGTTGTACGAGAGAGAGAGAGAGAGAGAGAGAGAGAGAGAGAGAGAGAGAATTCCGGCCCTGCGCTGAAACAAAAAAAGAAAAAAAAAAGAAAAGGTCGTAGATTGTTTACATGTGTACGTCTTCTTGTTTGTTTACAGTGTGTGTGTGTGTGTGTGTGTGTGTGTGTGTGTGTGTGTGTGTGTGTGTGTGTGTGTGTGTGTGTAGGCCTAATTTTCGGAGCTCTGTTTATGTATGTTTTATTACGTATATCGGAGGCATTATCCATGTGTGTGTGCTTTCTGTGGAAGGATTTGTGTGTATATATGTACGTGTGTTGGAGGTATGTTCCCTGCCATGTGTGTGTGTGTGTTTCTATATTGTAAGTGTGTGGGAGCCGCGCGTGCGTGTGTGTGTGTGTGTGTGTGTGTGTGTGTGTGTGTGTGTGTGTGTGTGTGTTTCTATAATGTAAGTGTGTGGGAGCCGCGTGTGTGTGTGTGTGTGTGTGTGTGTGTGTGTGTGTGTGTGTGTGTGTGTTTCTATAATGTAAGTGTGTGGGAGCCGCGTGTGTGTGTGTGTGTGTGTGTTTCTATAATGTAAGTGTGTGGGAGCCGCGCGTGTGTGTGTGTGTGTGTGTGTGTGTGTTTCTATAATGTAAGTGTGTGGGAGCCGCGCGTGTGTGTGTGTGTGTGTGTGTGTTTCTATAATGTATGTGTGTGGGAGCCGCGTGTGTGTGTGTGTTTCTATAATGTAAGTGTGTGTGTGTGTGTGTTTCTATAATGTAAGTGTGTGGGAGCCGCGTGTGTGTGTGTGTGTGTGTGTGTGTGTGTGTTTCTATAATGTAAGTGTGTGGGAGCCGCGTGTGTGTGTGTGTGTGTGTGTGTGTGTGTGTGTTTCTATAATGTAAGTGTGTGGGAGCCGCGTGTGTGTGTGTGTGTGTGTGTGTGTGTGTGTTTCTATAATGTGTGTGGGAGCCGCGTGTGTGTGTGTGTGTGTGTGTGTTTCTATAATGTAAGTGTGTGGGAGCCGCGTGTGTGTGTGTGTGTGTGTGTTTCTATAATGTAAGTGTGTGGGAGCCGCGCGTGTGTGTGTGTGTGTTTCTATAATGTAAGTGTGTGGGAGCCCCCCCCCCGCGCGCGCGTGTGCGTGTGTGTGTGTGTGTGTGTGTGTGTTTGTGTGTATGTGTGCGTGTGTGTGTTTCTGTAATGTAAGTGTGGGAGCCGTGTGTGTGTGTTTCTATAATGTAAGTGTGTGGGAGCCGTGTGTGTGTGTGTGCTGCTATAATGTAAGTGTGGGAGGTGTGTGTGTGTGTGTGTGTGTGTGTGTGTGTGTGTGTGTGTGTGTGTGTGTGTTTGTCTAAGTGTGTGGGAGCCGTGTGTGTGTGTGTGTGTGTGTGTGTGTGTGTGTGTGTGTGTGTGTGTACCATCAGTATGTATATTAAGCTCATCCAGGCCTTAAAATTCATACGTTGCTTTTTCCACGCATCTCCGACCAATTATAATCGCCCGTGGGATTAGAGATAGACGAGAGGAGGATGAGAAATAGTAAGAGGGGACGGGAAATAGTTGGAAATAGCGAGTTTGGGCGAGAAATAGCGGTAAAGTAAGGGAAATAGCGAGACTTGGGGAGATATACTGATGAGAAATAGCGAGATTGGGCGAGAAATACTGGTAAATTGCGGGAAATAGCGAGAAATTGTGGTAAAGTCTGAGAAATAACGAGATTGGACGAGAAATAGAGGTAAAGAGCAAGAAATTGTGAGTTTGGCCGAGAAATGACGGGGAATTGTGAGAAACACGGAGGCCGGGCGAGAAATAAGGATGAGAAATAGCGAGATTGGGCGAGAAATGGTCTGGAATTAGGCGAATTAGCGAGACCGGGCGAGACATAGCGATGAGAAATAGCGAGACAGGACGAGATATAGCAATTTAAAGTTGGAAATTGCCAGTTTGATGGGAAATAGTATGGCGTAGAGAGAGAGATCGGTGGCTGAATCGGTAGAGTGGCGGCCTGCAGTCCTAATGGACCCAGGTTCGAATCCCGGCTGGGGCAAGGAACAGTTTAAGGATTTGAATTTCTTAAAAAGCAGACTTTCCTGATCTACCAGATGACCCGCCGACATGTAAAAATACGCCCGCTAATATCAATACACCAGTCCTGCATGAGACAGCCCTAGCATGTATTCAGTATGTTTGGTGGGTGTTGGCGCCGAAGTGGTAACATGTGGAAGTGTAGGAGGACTACTGGGCCTTGGGATAGGTCACAGCCCCCAAGAAATAGGCTCTGAAGCCTTTGACCAGAGTCGGACACGTAAGAAAAAAGATTGAGTTTTGTAGAGAAATAGTGCTGGAGTGTGAGAATGGCGAATTTAGGCGAGAAATAATGTGGAATTGTGAGAAATATTTTGTTTGAGTTTGGAAATGTAGAATCCTGAAAAATAGCGAGTTTGGGCGGGAAATGACGAGAAATTGTGAGAAATAGCGAGTTTGGGCGGGAAATGACGAGAAATTGTGAGAAATAGCGAAATGTTTCAGCCAAGAATGAACGAGATACAGCGAGAAAAAACGAGGATCGGCGAGAAATACGGACGAGACAGCGTCGTAAAAAAAAAAAGCAAAAAAAAGCAAAAGAAAAAAGTGATTGATTTGGCGGGCAATTACTGGGGTCACGAGATCCAGCGAGGAGTGGCGAGAAAGTGCGAGATGTGGCGAGAGTTGACGAGAAAGTACGAGAACTGGAGAGAGACCCTTGAGCGAGAGTTGGTGAGAAATAACATGTGCGAGGAATTGCGAGATCTGGTGAGAATTAACGTGAATTGGCGAGAAATGTGCGAGAAATTCCGAGATGTGGCGAGAAGAAAATGCGAGAAATTCCGAGATGTGGCGAGAGGTAGCGTGAATTGGCGAGAAATTCCGAGATGTGGCGGGAAGGAGCGTGAATTGGCGAGAAATTGCGAGTTGTGAAAATAAGCGTGAATTGGCGAGAAATTGCGAGTTGTGAAAATAAGCGTGAATTGGCGAGAAATTACGAGAATTAGAAGGGGCATGTGCGAGAATTTGTGAGAGGTGACGAAAAGCAGGTGAGAGAGAGAGAGAGAGAGAGAGAGAGAGAGAGAGAGAGAGAGGTGAAAAATGGTGTGAAGTTGCGCGAGTAGTGAGGGTTAGCGAGAGGTGGCGAGAAGTCACGAGGTATGGCGAGAATCACGTGCGAGAGGTGGCGAGAAATGGCGAAATCGGTCGAGAAGTTGTGGGAGGGGGGGGGTAAAGGAGGTCCGGATGATGATGATGATGATGATGAAATATACGGACGTTTTACCGCAAGAAAGAACAGTTTTTTTTGGCGGGAACGGTGCGAGAAATGATGAGAAACAGCGAGAAGTAACGAGAAAGAAGGACGAAAGAAAACGGGGTACAGCAACAGCGGGGACTAGTGCTTTCGGTTCCCCCCCCTGTCTCTCTCTCTCTCTCTCTCTCTCTCAAATACCGTAAAAGCGCGGGAAATGACCAGAAATAGCAATCATTGATGAAAAAGAAGAAGGCGATAAATTATGAAGCCAGAACAAGACACTTTGGAAATGAAAAGCGAGAAATGGCGAGAGGAAACGAGATTAGCGAGAAACGGCGAGACGTAACGAGATATTGGAAGCGAGAGTTGGCGTGAATTGCCGAGAATCAGCGGGATGTAACGATATTTAGCGAGATTTTGCGAGAGTTACAGTGAGACAGGAGCGGAATTTACCCTGGCGAGGAGAGAGAGAGAGAGAGAGAGAGATGTAGGTAGATTAAAGCGAGAAATGAAGCGACTGCCTGTATTGTGAATGGCCTTGATGTCCTAACACCTCTTTCTGAGCGATTTATTTTTTGTTTATTTTTTTCCCTAGTTTGATATCGTATATTATAACACCTCTTTTATGCTTGGTGGTGTTCTAGGAATGAGGCTTGGCGATGATTAACGAGAGAGAGAGAGAGAGAGAGAGAGAGAGAGAGAGAGAGAGAGAGAGAGCGAGCAAAATAATGAGAAAGTGGACGTGTGTGCGAAGCAGTGAGAGAGAGAGAGAGAGATGCATGTGGGTTGCGATGTAATGAGGATGTAAGCATTATTAAAGGTGACCGGAACCGGAAGACAGGTAAATGACACCGGAACAAGGCAACTTCAGGTGAGAATTAGCAAGGGTAGTGCGATTTAATGCGATATGAAGGGAGTTGAGAGCGAGGAAGGGAGATTGAGTGCATTCGGGTGTGATTTTAGGGGATTGAGTGCGTTGGAGAAGGATTTTGCGTGTGCGTGAGTGAAGTGGAGCGATACGATGCCTTTTGGGTGGGTTGAGTGCGGATCAGGTGCGTTGGAGTGGGGTTGAGTGTGAGTGAATGCTGGGTAAAAGGGATTGAGTGCATTTGAAGGGAGTTGCGTGCGTTTTAGTGAGATTTAGAGGTGTTTGCGTGAGGGATGAGTAATGGTGAATGAATATGAGTGAGAGTTGTTGCATTTGAGTGTGATTTTACGTGCATTTGAGTGAATGAACGCGATTGAGTGCGACTGAATAGAGGGTTGAGTGTGGCGAAGTGGAGTGCGTGAATTTGAGTGCGTTTGAGTGAATGAACGCGATTGAGTGCGACTGAATAGAGAGTTGAGTGTGGCGAAGTGGAGTGCGTGAGTTTGAGTGGATTTGAGTGAGACCTGATGGGTGTCTGTGCGAGTTATTGTGTGTGTGTGTGTGTGTGTGTGTGTGTGTGTGTGTGTGTGTGTGTGTGTAGTTATTTTCTGACTTAACTGACCCATAGCCTATATTCTCTCTCTCTCTCTCTCTCTCTCTCTCTCTCACACACACACACACACACACACACACACACACACACACACACACACACACACACACAAGGAGCTATTCAGGATTAATACACGGAATAGATCGCTTCGGAAAAACTGTTACGAAATCACCATAGCCACAAAAAGTGTCAAATAGAGTGAGTAGCAAAGAGTTTAGAGTGAGGTAGTGCTTTGGGGGGGAAAAGAGTGATAGTGATAAAAGAAACATGAAGAGTGACAAAGTGATTAACAAAGCACTAGAATGATGAGGGATAAGAGTGATTAAGAGTGATAGGAATGAGTAAGGGTGGTGAGAGTGATATGAATGAAAAAGGGTGAATAAGAGTGATAGGGAAAGTGTGTGATAGGATTGTGTGATGAATGAATGAGGCAGGCGTGAATAATAGTGATGGGAGTGAATGAGTGATGAATGAATGAGAGGAGTGAGTAAGAGTGATAGGACTGGCTTGAGAGTATTAAGAGTGATATGCGTGAATAAGAGTGATGTGAATTAGAGTCGTGAATGAATGAGAAGTGAATAAACGTAATTGGGAGTGAATAAGTGATAGTAATGTATAAGAGTGAGAGCAGTGGAAATGAGTTATTTAAGAGGAGCATGTGGAGTCACATGGAGAGACAGGCTGACGAATGAGGATATAAAGGAGCGTTGTGGTGTTGATGTGGATGTGATAGGAAGCGTTATGAGGAACACACTGAGGTGGTTTGGCCATGTGGAGAGGATGGAGGGTGAAAGACTGACGAAGAGAGTGTATGTGAGTGAAGTGGAGGGGGGAAGAGGGAGGGGGAGGCCGAGGATGAGATGGAGGGATGGGGTGGAGAGGTATATGAGAGAAGGGGGGTGTGAGTTGGGAGCAGGGCAGTGAAATGGCGGGGGACAGGGCGACTTGGAGGCGATTTGTTTGTGGCCACCCCAAACGGGATTGAGGCGTCTGGCAATAGATAGATAGATAGAATGTATAAGACTGATGTGAATAAATAAGAGTTGTGTAATTAAGAGTGTTGAATGAATAAGAGTGACAGTAGTGAATAAGAATGAATAATAAATAGTGTAGTATCGTAATGACTTCTCACACATACATTCATTCATACATTCATAGTGTATAATCTCTCACTTCCTCCTCCAGCACCTATGTATGAATGAATGTATGTATGTGTGTGTGTATGCATGTATGTGTGTATGTGCTGCAGTCCATACACTCACAGTTCGTTCTCCACATAGCCTGCCGTATGTATAAAGAATGAATGAATGAATGTATATGTATGTATGTATGTATGATGCAGTCCTCGGAATGTATAACTCAGTGTAAAACCTATATAATGCCAGTGTATGTAAATCTGCCCCGATCATGAATAACTCGCACCCATTTTGTATTTAATGAATGAATGAATAACAAACTCTTTGATTGGATGAATGACACAATGAATGAATATATGAATGCATGAATAACACTATGAATGAATGAATGTATGAATACCGCTTTGTATGAATGAATGAATGTCTGTATGAATGAATGAATAACACACCTTTTGTATTTATGCATGAATGAATGAGGCAGTTTTTGCATGTGTATAACAAGATTAGTGGAGCGAGACACACACATGCATAATTCATACACGCGCGCTCATTGTCTGTGTACGCATGCATGTATGTATATGTATGTATATGTATGTGTATGTACGTACGTATGTACTGTATGTATGTATGTAATATATGTATATGTATGCACGAACGTGTGTGTATGTATGTATGTAATGTATGTATATGAACGTATGTGTATATGTATGTATGTATATGTATGTGTATGTACGTACGTATGTATTGTATGTAATGTATGTATGTGTACGAACGTGTGTATGAATGTATGTATGTATGTGATGTATGTATATGTACGTATGTGTGTATATGTATGTATGAATGTATGTACGTGTCATGAATAAACTCGTACTGAAGGGGCAAATATGGTGACGAGACACTGTAGTGTACTGTAGATGCAGTCACTAGGAACGTGTTTTGAATGAGCAGAGGTTCCTAACACTTTATCTGTAGCGATTTATTTTGGGCATAAGACATTAATATCCTGTGTGTAAAAATTTCATGTCCTAACACCTGTAATTTTGCGATTCATTCTGTACATTCCTAAATTTTCTCTGTTAAAATTTCTTACCCTAGCACCTTTTCTCCTGTGATTTATTTTGAGCCTTACTCCTAAATGTCCTTGTGTGTGTTAATAGCATGTGGTGATGGTGGTAGTTGTGGTGGTGATGGTAGTTGTGGTGATAGTGGTAGTTGTGGTGATGATGGTGGCAGTTGGGGTGGTGGTGGTGGCAGTTGTGGTGGTGATGGTAGTTGTGGTGATGATGGTGGCAGTTGGGGTGGTGGTGGTGGCAGTTGTGGTGGTGATGGTGGTAGTTGTGGTAGTTGTGGTGGTGATGGTGGTAGTTGTGGTAGTTGTGGTGGTGATGGTGACATTTGTGGTAGTGATGGTGGCAGTTGTGGTGGTGATGGTGGTAGTTGTGGTTTTTATTGTGGTGGTGATGATGTTAGTTGTGGTGGTAATGGAGGTAGTTGCGGTGGTGATGGTGGTAGTTGGGGTGGTGATGGCGGTGGTGGTGGTAGTTATGGTGGTGATGATAGGTGTTGATGGTGGTAGTTATGGTGGTGATGATAGGTGTTGATGGTGGTAGTTATGGTGGTGATGATAGGTGTTGATGGTGGTAGTTGTGATTTTAGCTGTGGTGGTGATGGTGTTGTGATGGTAATGATGGTAGTTGTGGTAGTTATGCTGGTAGATATTACGTAGTTTAGGCATCTACGTCACATTCTATTGTTGTAATAGGGATACGGTATAGGGGTGACCTTGGTTGTAGTCATTTTACTTTTTCTATGTTATGGGAGCGTAATAGTAATAGTAGGAGTAGTAATAGTAGTGGTGGTGTTGGTAGTAGTAATAGTACTAGTAGTATGAGTAGTAGTAGCAGTAGTAATAGTAGTAGTTGCACAAATAGCAGTAAACATAGCAACAGAACCACTATAACACACGTACCTACAACACGACAAACAAACTCAGATGATGATGATGATGATGATGATGCTGTGGAATGCGGAGTTAATCACGCTTCAGGCCACGTTAGCAGCCGTCAGCAGTATTACAAATTAGGGCTGACCAAACGCGGGGCTAATATTAATAGTGTGGAGTGCTGACGGTGGTTGTGTATGGTAGGGGGTGTATGGTTGGCCTGGTGTGTGGTTGAGGGGAGGTAGGAATGGTGTTTGGTAGGGGTGGATAATGATGGTGTATGGTGAGGGGTGCATGGTAGGGGGTGTATGGTAGAGGGGGGAGTGGTTGAGGGGGGTGGGAATGGTGTTTGGTAGGGGTGGTTGGGTGGATAGTGATGGTGTATGGCAGGGGGTGTATGGTTGGGATGGTATATGGATGGGCCGGTGTGTGGTTGAGGGGAGTGGGAATGGTGTTTGGTAGGGGTGTATAGGATGGGTAGTGATGGTGTATGGTAGGGGGTGTATGGTAGGTGGTGTGTGGTTGTGGTGGTTGTAGTGTGGTAGGAGATGGTGTGGTGTGGGTGTTGGTATTATGGTTGGTGGTTGAATCGGGAGTAGTTTGGTTTGGGAGTGCATGGTTAGGGGGTAGGGTTGGTGGTTGTGGTAGGAATTGTGGTTGGTTGAGATGGCATGGTAGGGATGCGGTTGTAGTTTGGTAGGAGGGGTGTATGACTTGGGTAGGGGTGATAGTTGTGGTGACTGTGGTAGGGAGTGGAGTGGTAGGGGTTGTTGGGCCGATTAAAGATCGTAGTTTGTGGTGGTGATTGTGGCAGTAGGGATGGCGTTTGTAGTGTGGTAGGGGATGGATAGTGTGGTGTGGTAGGAATGGTAACTGAAGTAGGGCTTGTGTGTTTGTAGTTGAGGTAGGTGATGGATATGATAGTGGCAGGGAAGGTTTATTTGTGGTTAGTAGGAGTCGTGATGGTAGGTGGGTGATGGAATGGTAGGTTATGGTTGGGAGGGGCTGACAGGGGTATGTTGATGGGGTAGTTGTGGTTGATAGGAGCTGAAAGAGTTGGTAATAATGGTGTGGTAGGGATGAATGGAGTGGTGGGATTGTGGAATATCTTGACCTCTTCTAAGTTTACCCTCCTCATTTATTTTGATTTATTAATTTATTTATTTATTCACGTATTTATTTGCATAGATTTTTAGTAAGTGTGATAAAAGCATTAGTAAAATTAAGCTCCAGGTAACCAATTTATTTATTTATTTATTTATTTTTTGTGCCATAACTTTTCACTAAATTCTTGCTACCTCCAGACGATTTTGTTCAGCTTAAGAAGGGTCATGATTAGTGAAGAAGTTTGTGAAGTCTGCCTTAAGTCTTATTGTATGATGTTTGATTTGTTCATTTTATTGCCAAGTAATGTAATTCAGCTTGAAAAAGATGTATTTCAGGCATTAATGGTATTATTATTATTAGTAGTAGTAGTAGTAGTAGTAGTATTGATAGTAGTAGTAGTATCATCATCATCATCATTTGTTGGTGATACTACTACTACTACTGCTGCTGCTGCTATTTGTATTATTATCTGTAGCAGCAATACTGTAATAGAATAATTCCCCACGTGATCCTTGTAATAAGTAGTAATTGTGCTCATTTAGGGAATTATCACGGGGAAATAAGGGTAATAAGGTCAGGGTGTGGTCTTAATGCGAGAGAGGGAGGTCAATAGGGGTCAAAGAATGGTATGAGGTTGGGAAAAAAGCGACCTTACGGAGATAAAAAAAAAAAAAAAGGTGGGAACTCTATATGGCAACACTCAGGCTATTAGTTGCCAGGAAACTAATTTAAAAGAATTATTACAGTG
Source organism: Coenobita brevimanus (assembly GCF_032717465.1). Taxonomy (NCBI): domain Eukaryota; kingdom Metazoa; phylum Arthropoda; class Malacostraca; order Decapoda; family Coenobitidae; genus Coenobita; species Coenobita brevimanus. Next base: position 50,292,451 of record NC_137018.1, read on the forward strand.
GATGTTGTGGTGTTTTATTATGACGAATGGCTGTTTTTTCCTTGTCGTTAATTATGCTTTATTGCCGTAGTAGGTAAAGAAGTAATGGTATATAATAAAGTTGTAAATAAAAAAATAAATAAATGGTGGTAACTTTGGTGGCAGGAATATGGCGAGATGTTTCATTCTTGCTACTCATAGACAGTTTTATTTATTTACAGTTAATGAAGTCTCTATTAATCTCCAGGAGTTTGAAGGTTCTCTAAAGTCATAATAAAATCATTTGGATGTATCAGGAATATTATAAATGAAGTTATCGTTCTGAAGGGGATAAAACGGTAGAAGAAAGGTTTATGATACCAACTTTTATTTTTACGAGAAAGGGAAGGCAACGAGATAAAAGTCCTTGCAAGACATTTACCATTATATATATCCTCAGACGAATAAAGCCATTTGGAAATAGAAAAAATCAAGACGCAACCGTTCTGAGAGGGTGAAATCTTTGGCAGGAATGTTAATATACTCCAGGCTTTTCTAGCAAGAGAGAGAAAAACACCCAAGCCCTTCCAAGGACATTCGCTATTATAGTACCATTACCATCGACGTCCAGCATTACAAAGAAAAAGGGAAATAAAAAAGTCAGTAAAGAAGTGCACAGGATGGCAACACTCTTACTCCGCCCACCCCGCACCGCAGTTGCCGATACGTAAATATTGGAAGGATTTTTTTTTTTTTTTTTTTTTTTTTTTTTTTCCCACCGACGCGTGAGTGACATTTGACTGCAAGATTGCGTGTTGGTGGGCCGCATAAAAAGCGTATTAAAGATGCATGGTCGCAATTGCAAGTGATAAATTTTGTTGCACACACTGTTTTACGTTGCAAATATTGATGTGGGGAGTGGGGTTGTTGATGTGTGTGTGTGTAGAAGAGGAAATGTGAGTAGGGTAAATTTGTTGGTGGTGATGGACTATTATTGTTATTATTATTATTATTATTATTATTATTACCATCATCATCGTATTGTTGTTCTGGAAAAGGCACAAAAAGTTAGGATTATTATCAACACAACGCCCATTGAGAAACATACACGTAAGATAATAATGATAACTTATTTTCTGTCAGTCCATACAACCCTCTCCTAACTTTCTCCACTCCGACCTATTCGTTATGGTTATTGGTGTTGTTGTTGTACTTGTAATGGTATTTGTAAGTGCCTGTTTATTCCTCTCTGCCCTTCTCTCTTCCCATTCCCTCCCCTCTCTTCCTTTTCCCATTCCCTCCCCCCATTTGCCTCTCTCCCCACCCCTCTCCTCTCTTCCCCCACACCGGCCCACTTCTCTTCCCACTTCTCCACTCTTTCCCCTCCCTTTACTCTTCCATTCTCTTCCGTCTGCTACCCTTCCTTCCACATTCTTTCCTTCCTCTCCCCTCCCCTCTTCTTTTTACTTTCCTTCTCTTCTCCTCCCTCCCTTCCTATCCGCTTATAATTCCTTCTCTCCATACTCTCTCTCTTTCCCTCTCTCCTCCTCCTCCTCCTCCTCCTCCTCCTCCTCCTCCTCCTCCTCCTCCTCCTCCTCCTCCTCCTCCCCCCCCCGTACAAAACACATTGGCCAAGATAAATTCCTTGTGTAGTTGTTATTGTTGTTGTTTGTTTATGTTTCTCGGGAGTCGCAGTTCGGTGTAATGTGCGGCGTCTGGGAGATGGATGTGTGTGTGTGTGTGTGTGTGTGTGTGTGTGTGTGTGTGAGAGAGAGAGAGAGAGAGAGAGAGAGAGGGAGGGGGAGAGGGAGAGAGAGAGAGAGACAGTGTATGCAGGAACTATAGATAGATAGATTGATAGATACCGGTAGTAGATAGAGATTGATTGATAGATAGAAAGTAAAGAGATAGATAACAGATGAAGAGGGAGGGGAGATTAAGGAATATAAAGGAGAGGAACAAGATATAGACCGAGAGATAGATTGATAGATAGGAGAATAAAAGGGGATTATTGAGTGTGAATAAGGCATGCGGCGTTTAGGTATATAGTGATTGAGAACAGGATAGATAGATAGATAGAGAGATAGATAAATGAATAGATAAATTGATACAGAGAGAGAAAAAAGAGAGAGAAGAATGTGGAATGTCATGTGAGAGAGAGAGAATACAAGGGAAGGAGAGAGAGAGAGAGAGAGAGAGAGAGAGAGAGAGAGAGAGAGAGAGGGTGATGAAGATGGACAAGGGGGGAGGAATGTCAGGAATGGAGAGAGAGAGAGAGAGAGAGGAAGGGAGGCAAAAGAGTCGGTGAAAAGATTAATGTAAATGCACAATGTTATATTCATGTACACGTTCTGGGACACACACACACACACACACACACACACACACACACACACGTTTCTTCTCCGCCCACCCTTACACACTCTTAGCACGCACGCACGCACATACACACACACTAACTCATACTCTAAAAATACTTAAATTGCCTCTAAAGGTCACTGAATCCTTGCACGCAGACACACGCAAACGTGTTATGCACACACACACACACACACACACACACACACACACACACACACACACACACACAGTCACACAGTTCCCACGCACACGCAGGAATCCACACGCACACGCAATTAGGCTCACGCACATGTAGGCAATCTTCCTGATCAAAGAAGTGCACTTGCTTGAACGTACACATACTTAAGCACACACACACACACACACACACACACACACACACACACACACACACACGAAATGAGTAAGGAAAAGATGTGAAAATGAAGGAAGGAAGGATTGGAAAGAGTGAAAAAATGAAGGAAGTGAAGGAAGAATGGAAGGAAAAGAAAATGAATAATGGAAGTGAGACATGGAGGAAGTGAAGAAAAATGAAAAGAGCTATTGAAGAAAGGAGGCCAAGCAAGAAGGAAGGAGTGTGAAGGAAAATCAAATGAAAGAAGGAAGAAAGGAAGGAGCGTAAGAGGACTTGGACAAGGGGTTAAGGTGGAGAAAGATTGCGAATGAAGGAAAGGAAGAGTGAATGAAGGAGTGAAGGAAAGGATGAGCGTGAATAAAGGACAGGAAGAGTGTGAATGAAAGAAAGGAAGAGTGAATGAAGGAAGATGAAAGTAGAGAAGTGATAAAGGAACTGGTTATTGAAGGAAGAAGATTGAGTGAAGGAAAAGAAGAGGGAAGCACTTAAGGAAGGAAGAAATGAAAGAGGAACGAAGGAGTGACTGAAGGAAGAAGAGAATGAAGGAGCAAGCGAAGAAAGGAATGAAGGACGAAGGAGACGGAGTACATGATGGAAGGGGGAATGAAGGAGGACTGAAGGAGTGATTGGAAGAAGAAGAGAATGAAGGAATAAGTGTAGAACGGAATGAAGGAGTGAATTTAGGAAGACGGAAAGGAAGGAGTGAAATTAGGAAGAAGGAAAGGAAGGAGTGAATGATGGAAGAAGCAAAGGAAGGAGGAAATGAAGGAAGGGTGGGGTGAATGAGTGAATTAAGAATGAAAGAAAGGAGTAAATGAAAGAAGAAGGAGAAGGAAGGAAGGGTGGGATGAAGGAGTGAATTGAGGAAGAAAGAAAGGAAGTAGTGAATGAAGGAAGAAGGAAATGAAGGAAGGGTGGGGTGGAGTGAATTAAGAAAGAAAGAGGAGTAAATGAAAGAAGAAGGAGTAGGAAGGGAGGGTGGGGTGAAGGAGTCAATTGAGGAAGAAGGAAAGGAAGGAGTAAGTGAAGGAGTGAAGGAGGGCTGAAGGAAAGCTAGCCACAATAATTGCCCCCCCGTCTTCCTTTTGATGAGGACAATTTCATCTTTTAAAAGTGGGTTGCGTGAGAGAGAGAGAGAGAGGGAGAGAGAGAGTCATGCAGATTGATAAGAAGGGAAGTATGTCCAATGATTTGAAGGAGTAATCTCTCTCTCTCTCTCTCTCTCTCTTTCTCTTTTCCATATTCTCTTTCCTTCCCCTCCCCCTTCCCTCTTCTTCCATCCTTTCCTTCATCCTATCCCCTTTTCCTTCATTCGTATATCCATATCCTCTCCTTCCTGCCATCCCTCCTTCCTTCCTCTTTGCCTCTTTCTTTTCGTTCCTTCCTTAAGATTATCGTTTTTCTTCCTTCATTTCTTCCTGCCTCTCTTCCTTCCCTTTCATATGGCCTTGTCCTTCTTTCCTTCACTTCCTCCTTCCCTTTCCTCCCTCCCACGCGAAACAAAGAAGGAGAAAATGAAAGAATGAATGGTTGGACGAATGGGCTGTGAGAGATTCAGTAGGAGTGAACTAGAGGGAGAGATGTAGGAGGATGAAGGTAGGGTAGTAGGGTAAGAGTTAGAAAATGGGGAAGGAAAGATGGAAGGATGACGGAAATGAAGGAAAGAAATAGGAGTGAAGAAGGATATTGAATGAAAAGGGAAGGAATGAAGGAAGGAAAGAAAAGAGGAGGAATGGAAAGGAATGAAGGAGAGAAAAGAGGAAGGAGAGAAGGAATTGGGATGGGAGAAGAGAGAGGAGGAAGGAGGTGAGGAACAAGGAAGGAGAGGAAAAAGAACGAAGGAAAGAAGGAGCCTAAGATTTATTTTCCCCCCCGCAGTCCATTTCGTGATGAAGGAAGGAGGGAGTGAACTGAGGCAGAGAGAAGGACGGCGAAACACGAAGGAAGGAGGGAAGGAAAGGAGGGAGGGAGGGAAGGACTGCAAAATAATGAATGAATGAAGGACTGCAAAAATGAAAGCAGGAAGGAAAAGGGATTGTGATATAATGAAGGAAGGAAGCACTGCAAAAAATAATGAAGGAATAAATGAAGGAAGGAAGGATTGAAAATATGAAAGCAGGAAGGAAAAAGGGTTGCAAAATAATGAAGGAAAAAAGGAAAGACAAACTGAAAAAATAATGAAGAAAGTACTGCAAAAATAATGAAGGAAGGAAGTGCTGCCAAAAAATAAAGAAGGAAGGAGTGCTAAATGAACGAAGGAAGGGAGGGAGGAAGGAGATAAAGCATAGTGCCTTAAAAATGAATGAAATGAAGGAAGCAAAGAGAGTGAATAATGATGAAAGAAAGACTGAAGGAAGGAAGGAAGGTAGGCGAGTATAGGTAATTGAAGGAAGAAAGGAAGGAGAACAATAAAGAATAAAGGGATGAAAGAAGGAAATATTGAAGACACAAGGAAAGAAAGAAGGTGAAGAAAGGATGGGAAGGTTGAGGGAAAAGAAAGGAAGGGGAGAAGGAAGGAAAACAGGAAGGAAAAAGTAGATGAAGAGAGGAAAGAAAATTTGAAGGAGTGAATGAAGGAAAGCAGAGTAAGTGAAGGAAGAAGGATAAGTGATAGTGAACGACGGAGTGAAGGAAAGAAGGATGAAATTGAAGTGAAAAAGGAAGGAAGGAAGGAGATTGAAGTTGAAGGAAGGAGGAAAGAAAGAGAATGAAATTGCATTGAATGAGTGAAGGAAGGCAGGAGAATGACAAGTGAATGAATAAATGAAGGAAAGAAGGAGGGAGACTGAAAACAGAGTGAATGAATGAAGGAAAAAGGGAAAAAGGAGAATGAAATTAGAGTAAATGAAAGAAAGAAGGAAGAAGGAAGTTGGAAGAAGGAAGGAACTAGGGAAGGAGGAGAAGGAAGTTGAAGTGAAGTAAGGAAGGAGAATGAAGTTGGACTAAAGGAAGGTGAAGGAGTGAATGAAGGAGAGTGAAGGAAGGTGAAGGAGTGAATGAAGGAAGGAGGGTGAAGGAGTGAATGAAGGAAGGTGAAGGAGTGAATGAAGGAGTGAATGAAGGAAGGAGGGTGAAGGAGTGAATGAAGGAAGGTGAAGGAGTGAATGAAGGAGAGTGAAGGAAGGTGAAGGAGTGAATGTAGGAAGGAGGGTGAAGGAGTGAATGAAGGAAGGTGAAGGAGTGAATGAAGGAAGGAGGGTGAAGGAGTGAATGAAGGAAGGCACATTGGCAGACCTACAGATCGCCCTTAATGAAGCTCTTAGGAAATTAACTGATGCCACAGAGAGAGAGAGAGAGAGAGAGAGAGAAATAAGTCAAGAAACACTTGGAGACAGACGCAAAAGACTGAAAGAAAATGGAAAAAGAAAATGGTAAAGGAAGGTATGTGAGAGAGAGAGAGAGTAAAGAGAAAAAGAGGAATGTAAATGGAGAGTAATTAGAGGACAAAGAGGAATGCTGATGAGAGAGAGAGAGAGAGAGAGAGGTAGTAGAAATGGAAGAAAATGAGCGAATGGAGAGGGAAATGAAGGAAAGGAGAGAATTGAGAAAAGGGAGGAGAAATACAGAGGAAAGAAGAGGAGAGAGGGAGAGAATGGAGGAGAGGAGGGAAGGAGGAAATGAAGGAGAGGAGGGGGGGAGAGAATGGAGGAGAGGAGGGAAGGAGAGAATGGAGGAGAGAAAGGAAGGAGGAAATGAAGGAGAGGAGGGAGGGAGAGAATGGAGGAGAGGAGGGAAGGAGGAAATGAAGGAAGGGAGATAGGATGGGTGAGATAAGAAGCAACTCAATTTGCTCTCTTCCTTCCTTCTTTCCTTCCCTCCTTCCTTATTTCTTTACCTCCTTCCTTCATTCCTTCCTTCCTTATTTCTTTACCTCCATCCTTCCTTCATTCCTTCCCTCCTTCCTTATTTCTTTACCTCCTTCCTTCATTCCTTCCCTCCCTCCTTATTTCTTTACCTCCTTCCTTCATTCCTTCCCTCCTTCCTTATATCTTTACCTCCATCCTTCCTTCCTTGCCTTCCCCTCCCTTTCATTCCACATTTTCTGTATTTCTTCTCTTTATTCCTCTTCACTCTCTTTTTTTTTCTCTCTCCTCTTTTTTTCTTTCTTTTTCTTATCTTCTTACTTTCTTTCCTTGCTTATTTTCTTAACTGCTTCTGTGTTCCAGTTTTCAAGTCTCTCTCTCTCTCTCTCTCTCTCTCTCTCTCTCTCTCTCACACACACACACACACACACACACACACACACACACACACACACACACACACACACACCTGTTTTCCCCCTACCCTCTGCTTTCCCCCCCCTTCATTCTTCTCTCTTATCTTGCACCTTCCCCCTCCTCTCTTCTTCTCCCCTCCCTCCTCCCCTCTCCTCCCTTCCCTCCCCTCCCCTCCCCTTCCACTCCCCTCCCCTCCCCTCCCCCTCGCAAACACAATAACCAACAGGAAAGCAACTCTGACTCCTCTTCAAGTTTCTCTCTCTCTCTCTCTCTCTCAGTGCTGTTCCTCCCCCTCCCCCCCTTTTTTTCTCCCTCCCATCCTCCATGACTTCTGTTCCCTCCCTCCCTCCCTCCCTCCCTCCCTGATCTCTTGTCTCCCTTTTTCTCTCATCTCCCTCTGTGTTTCCTTCGTCAGTGTCTTAGATTTTTTCTCCCTGTCTCCTCTCCTCCCTCCCCTCCCCTCCCTCCCTCTCCCCTCCCCTCCCTCCCTCCCCCCTCCCCTCCATCTCAGACCCTCCTGTCTTTCACTTCTCCCCCTCCCCTGGTTTTTCTTCCCCTCTTCCTTTTGTCTCCCCTTCCCCTCACTCACTCCCCTCCCTCTTCTTCCTTTCTTACCTCCTTCATTGCCTCCCTTCCTCTTCCCCCATCCCTCCTTCCATCCTTCTCTTCCTTCCCTACGCGCTTCCTCCCCTCATTTATTCTCTCTCCCTTTCCTTCCTCCCCTCATTTCTTCCCTTTCCCTTTCCTTCCTCCCCATCCCCAACTATTTCCTTCCTTCCTTCCCTATTACTTTCCCTGATTCTCTTCGTCCTTCCCTGTCATCCTCCCTTCTTCCTTGTCTTCCTCCTTTCTTACCCCTCTTCCTCCCTCCCTCCCTCCTTCCCTCATTCCCTCCATCCTTCTCTCCTTGTCTCTCCATCCCTCTCCTCCTTCGATCCATCCATCCCTGCCTGCCTCTCCGTCCCTCCAGCCTTTCTTCCATCCATCCTCCTGTTTCTGCCTGTCTCTCCATTCCTCCGTGCCTTCCTTCTTCCTTTTCTCCTTCCCTCCAGCCACTCCTCCATCCTTCTCTCCATTCCTGCATCCTTCCCTCAATCCCTCCCAGCCTGCCTCACTACCACCTCATTTGAGATTGACCTTTAGTGGCCTTGTGACCTCTCTCTCTCTCTCTCTCTCTCTACCAAATATTCTTTCCTTCATCCCTCCCCCCACCGTCCAACTCTCTCCCTGCATCTCTCTCTCCCTCCTCTCTCCCCTCCCTCTCTCCCCCTGCCCCCCCACCCCTCCCCAGTGTTGTGGTGGGGGGGGACTGCAATTAGCGACTTAACGACCAATTACAC
>NC_137018.1:50303184-50328184 GCF_032717465.1 Coenobita brevimanus
AGAGAGAGAGAGAGAGAGAGAGTCAGTCGTCAGTGGCAGCAGTTCCAAACCAGCCACAAAACAAAAACAAAAAAGAAAAACATCAACACTACAGAAGTTAGGAGCCAAAAGAGAGAGAGAACTTTTTTTTTTTCAACTTTTTCCACATTCTTTTTTTTTTTCGCAAAATTTTCTCCCTCGTCAGATGCTAGTTTGACAGGCTGAAGTGGTGGATATTATTTTTCATTTTTCATGTTATTCATTTGGGTTATTCTTATTTATTTTCATTCATTCTTAGGTTTCTTCATTTCTTCTCTTCATTTGGGCTTTCTCATTTTGTCTTATTTATTCATGTATTATCTTATTCATTCATTCAGTTCCTGTAGATTTGATTCAGTCTGGTTTTTCATCCCTTCATTCACTGCTTTATTTGTTCACGATGTCTGTCTTTCACTCCTGTTTCCTTTCATGTGAGATTCCTTTATTCAATCCGTATCTAGGCCTTTTATTCATTGAGGTATTCATTTATTTATTCCTTTATTCAGTTATACATTCATTCATTTCTTTATTCAGTTATGCACTCATTCATTCATTCATTCATTCATTTTTCATATAGACTTCATTTAAGATTTCATTCATTCCTTCGTTCATTCAGGCCTTCTTTCATTCATGTGTGTGTGTGTGTGTGTGTGTGTGTGTGTGTGTGTGTGTGTGTGTGTGTGTGTGTGTGTGTGTGTGTGAATTCCAGATATTTCCATTCATTTTCGTCCGTCCCAAATTGCATCGTCAGGAAAACTAGGTCGTTTGGATGGCGTGTTTGGTGTTTTTTTTTTTCCATTCGTTTTTCTTTACTTCGATTAATAACTTTGATCGTTCATATTGGGATTTATTTTGGGCGGGATTTTATTAATGTAGGATTTTTTATTTTTCGGTTTCTGTTTTTTTTTTTTTTTAAAGAGTTTGTTCATAGATTTTGGTAGTCTAGATAGATAGATAGATACAGTAGGTAGATAGATAGATAGATATGTAGGTAGGTAGGCAGAGAGACATAGGAATAGTTAGATACATACATACCTACACGCATACATGCATAGAAAAATGGACTGATAGGTAAATAGATAGATCTTTTTTTTTACTGGAATGGTTAGAGATAGACACCTCCTTAGCAAGAGTGAAATAGATAAAAATAGATAATCCGTTTGGAGGGAGTAATTAAGTAATGTACAGTTTCCTCCACTCCTTCCAGACTGGTTTCATTCAGTCTTCCAGTCTTTCTTCTTTCTGTCATTCCATTTCTCAGCTAATCTTTCTGTCTTTTTCTTTCTAAGCTGTCTTTGTCTTTTTTTCTATCTATCTTTCTCGCATTCCTTTTCTCAGCTAATCTTTGTTTTTTTCTTTATTTCTGCCTTTCTTTCATTTTCTTGCTTAATCTGTCTTTTTCTTTCCTTGTCTTAGATAATCTTTCAATCTTTCTTTTTCTCAGCTAACCTTTGTCTTTTTCTTTCTTTCTTTCCTTTTCTAAGTTAATCTTTGCCTATTTATTTCTCTTCTTGGCTAGTCTTTGTCTTTCTTTTCTTAGCAAATCTTTTTCTTTCCTTAGCCAATCATTGTCTTTTTCTTTCTCTGCCTTTCTCAGCTAGTATTTTTCTTGCTCTCTCTCCCTTTCTCAGCTAATCTTTCCCTCTCTCTCCTTTCTTATCAGGATTCGTTTCACACAATTTTATCTCCCTGTTCTAAAATGCTTCGTCAGGCGCTGGTTTGATGGTTAGAGAGGCGGGTTGGGTTGCTTGGATAGTTGATAGTTTATTTTTTTTAATATTTTTTTTATTTTTACTCCAGTTTTTTTTTTTTTTTTCGTTCAGGAGGTCTTTGTTGATGTTTTTTCTTGTTTGCCTTGAAGTTTATTTGCATTGTTTTGTTGTTTTGTGTGTTTTTTCCTTTGATTTTGTTGATTTATCGTGGCTGTCTTTCTTCCATTCTGTCCTTCCTTCCGTCCGTACGTCCTTCCTTCCATCCTTCCTTCCTTCCATCCTTCCTTCCTTCATTCATTCATTCATTCATTATTATTTCTTCTTTCCATCTTTCCATTTCTTTAATTACATGCTTCTCTCTCTCTCTCTCTCTCTCTCTCTCTCTCTCTCTCTCATATATATATACACTTTCCCCTCCTCCCCTCCCTCTCTCACTCCATTTTTCACTTCCTCCACTCTCACTCACACCCTCCACCATTCCTTCATTTTTATTTCATTTTTCTCTTCCTGTCTTCCTTGTCATTTCCATCCTCCTTTTTCTCCTTTTTATTGCCCTTTTTCTTCCTCCTGTCTTTTTTTCTGCTTCTGTTTTTTCTCCTCTCCCTCTCTTTACGTCCTTCCCTTCTTAGCAACTTTCCTTCATTCCTTCTTTATATTACTTCTTACCTTCCTCATTCCATCCTTCCCTTCCTTCTTACCTTCCTTTCCTCCCTTCCTTCCCATCTTCTGCTCTCTCATTCACCCTCCTTTCTTCATTTTTTCCTCCTGTCTTTCCTTCCTTCCCACGTTCCTTCCTTCTTTCCTTTCCACCTTCCTTCCTTCCCTCCTTCCTTACCACTTTCCTCTTTTTACCTCCTTCCCTTCTCTGTCTTCTTTCTCAGTCCTTCCTCCCTTCCTTCCTTCCTTCCTTCCTTCCTTCCTCCGTCATTTCGTCCTCGTCTTCCCAGTCTCCCCTCCCTTCATTTTTTCATCGTCCTTTCATTGCATCCACCCTCTTCTCCCTTCCTCTCCTTAATTTATACCCTCCCTCTCCCTCTCTCTCTCTCCCTCTCCTCCTATCCCTCCCCCATTGCTCTCCCTCTCCCTCTTCAGTCTTTTATTCTCTCACTCTCTTTTCCTCTCTTTCTCTCTTTTCCTCTGTTCATGCACGTTCTCTTTTTCAGTTTTCTCATTCCTCAGTTTATTGCCTCTCTCTCTCTCTCTCTCTCTCTCTCTCTCTCTCTCTCTCTCTCTCTCTTTGTATGTATGTATGTTTTTGTGTTCATGTTTTTCCTTTTGTGTTTATATGTGTGTGTGTGTGTGTGTGTGTGTGTGTGTGAAAGACATATAGTGACGTTCAGAGTGCATTTACAACTTTCTGGACAAGGGACATTTAACTGAGAGAGAGAGAGAGAGAGAGAGAGAGAGAGAGAGAGAGAGAGAGAGAGAGAGAGCAAAGAAAGAAAGTTATGTTAAATAGTGAGTGAAAGTGAAGAGGAAAGTAAGTTAGAGTAAGGGAGAGAAAGTGAGAGAGTAGAGAGAAGGTGAGCGAGTAATGGGGAGATTGAGAAGGGGAGAGTAGGCAGGTGAGTGAGCGAGAGTGGACAAGAGAGAAAGTGAGTGAGTAGGATTGAAAGTGAGCGAGTAAGGGAGAATAAGGGAGACTGTAGAATGAATGAAAGAGAGGGTGAGTAAGAAAGAAAGTGAGCGTGGTAGAGAAAGTGAATAAAGGAGATAAGATCAGTGAGGATGAGAGAAAATGAGAATAAGTGAAAGTGAGTAAGAGAAAGTGAGAGAGTGAGAGAGAGAAAGTGAGAGAGTGAGAGAGACTAGTATGGCCATCAATAGCAGTGCTCTGATTGGCTTTATGAGTGGCTGATAAAATTTCCTCTCTTCTGATTGGCTGTGAGAGGGAGAGAGAGAAAAAAGAGAGGTGGTGGGAAAAGTGGTGTGTGTGTGTGTGAGAGAGAGAGAGAGAGAGAGAGAGAGAGAGAGAAGCTGGAAAGAAGGAACACAGAGATGAAAAGAGAATAATGATTAAAAGATTTGGTGAGAGAGAGAGAGAGAGACCTCATATCTCTTTCTCCATCTTAATTAAAAAGCGTGGTCATTGTTGTTGTTGGGAGGGAAAAAAAAAGAAGAAAACATTGATAGGAAAAATATCGTTCATTTTTTTTTTTCGGGGAGGGGGGGGAGCCTTTATCTGATTTTCCTTTAGTGATTTTCTTTCGATTCGTCCCCGGGGCTTTTATCTGTGGAGAGAGAGAGAGAGAGAGAGAGAGAGAGAGAGATGAAGGAAGGTAGGGAGAGGTTGGTTGAAGGTGAGGTTGCAGAATTTGAGAGAGAGAGGGGGGGGGGAGAAGGAAGTAATAGTGAGGATGGGTGAGAGTGAGGTTGCAAAATTAGAGAGAGAGAGAGAGAGAGAGAGAGAGAGAGAGAGAGAATAAAGGGAGGGAGGGAGGATCAAGTGTTAGGTAATTGGGTTATAAAAAAACAATAGGAAAGAAGGAAAAGAATAAGTGGAGGGAGGGAAGGAGGGAGGGACAGAGGTGAGGTAGGAGGAAATGCCAGGGGGAGAGAGAGAGAGAGAGAGAGAGAGAGAGAGAGGAGAAATGTTGAAGGAACAAAAGGATGGAAGGAGGGAGACAGAAATATTGGACTAAGAGAGAGAGAGAGAGACAGCGTAAGGCAAGGATAGTAGAGAAAAATGATGTAAGGATTAGGAAGAAGGCCATGGTGGGAGGGAGGGAGGGTTGAGAACGAGTAGGGAGGGAAGGAGGGAGGGTAAAGTACAAGGAAGAAGGGAGGGAGGGAGGGAGGGAGGAAGGGTTGAGAAGAGTATGGAGAGGGAAGGTAAAGTACAGGGAGGGAGGGTAGAGTCCAGTGAGAGAAGGAGGGAGGGAGGGAGGGAGAGGAAGTCAGTGACCTTCAGGTTCTTAACCCCCCCTGTCCTTGAGCTGCAATATCCCTCCCTCCCTCCCTCCATCAGTCCTTTCCTCCTTCCCTCCATCTACCCTATTGTCTCTCCATCCCTCTACCCTCCTCTCCCTTCGCCCTGTCTTCTCCTATTACCCCTATTATTATTATTATTATTATTATTATTATTATTATTATGAAGTTTTGCCATATACCGTAAATGGCGAAGATTCTTGATTTCGTCATTATTATTATTATTTTTATTATTATTATTATTATTATTATTATTATTATTATTATTATATGCACTGTCTTCGATTTTGGTATTACGCATGAAGGTACCCTAGGGCAACCCAACTCCATGTGCCAAATATAAATGACCTGGACTTATTTTTGAAGTTAATATACTTATTTGCATATTTGAAATTGAAATATCTCAGAAACTAATTGAGATACAGCTATTTGGTTGAAAATTTTATGATGAATATGTCTGCTGAATAAGCCTGGCTTAATGTTTTACCATTTAGCCTAGTGGACATTACCAAATTCAAATCCGCTGTTTTTTCTTTGCAACACGTTTTAGAGGCAACCACAAAAACTTTATAGTTGTAACGTTTCATATATATATAGCTGTGCTCCCACTTATGGTCTGAGAGAAATATGGTTACAGTTCAGCATACAGTTAGCCAGTTAGTGAGTCAAACGTACAATTTACACCTGCGTTCTTCGACACCTTTGTCTTGAGATTCCTCGCTCATGTTACGCAAGAAGTTACCTTAGGAGGGTCATCACATCTTGTTTATATTACACTTACCTTTAATTCTATACGGTGAAGCTTCTTTATCGTGGCTACACAATTAGAATAAGTAACTAGTTATTATCATCATCATCGTCAACCCCTCTCCCCATCCCAGTACTGTCCCCTCACCACCCCCACCCTCACTCCCACCCCCACCAGACGCCCCCCTGCATCATGGCCCGCTGTTGACAGGGTGTGGTGTTCCACGTTATAGAGGAAAGGCATTTACGCTACTCGGTCCAGGCGTCGAGTTTTGATAGCTGGGATGGTGGATGGATGAGTGTGTGGATGGATGGATGGATATATGGGTTACTGAATGAATGGATGGATAGGTGAATGGGTGGATGGATGGATAGTTGGGTTACTGAATGAATGGATGGATGGGTGGGTGGATGGATGGATTATTGGGCGGATGGATGGATGAATTATTGAATGGATGGATGGAGTGGATTAATATGACTGGATGATTGGATGTTTAGTTCAAAAGGATGGTTGGGTGGATTTATTATGTGGATGGATGGTTGAATGGAGTATTAAATTTTTAGATGGTTAGGTGAATACAGTAGTTAGATGGATGAATGGATGAACTGATTTGAAAACAGCTGAATGGTTTTACCTTTGTTTTCCTAGTGTTATGTGCTCATCCAGGCGTGTGTGTGTGTGTGTGTGTGTGTGTGTGTGTGTGTGTGTGTGTGTGTGTGTGTGTGTGTGTGTAGATAGATAGATAGACAGGTAGATAGATCGATACATGGGGAGAGAGAGAGAGAGAGACGTGATTCATATATACTGATAATCACAGGAAAGCAAAAGAAACAAAATGAGTGAACATCTGTCTATCTATCTATTCATCCATCTCCCTCCCTCTCCCTATTCGCCTCCAGTATTTTCCTCTCTCTCTTTCCCTCTCTCTCCCTCTCCCCTCCCTCACATACTCAATTATTCACTTTCTTCATCCACTGTTTATCTAGTCTCTCTTCCATCGTTTTCCTCCGCCTGTGTGTGTGTGTGTGTGTGTGTGTGTGTGTGTGTGTTTCATTATCCGCGCGTGTGATTGTGTGCATCTGTATCGGCGTGTACGTAAATGTGGGTGTACTTCGGCTGTGTGCACCAAATCGTGTGTACGTGTAAAGTAATGAAAACTCAAACGGTTGTGTGAGGGTATATGTGACAGGCTGGACGTGTGCCTGTGCGTATGACTGTCCGTATACGTGTGTGCGGATGTATATATCTTGTGTGTGTTTCTGTATATAGGAATGAGTTCATCTGATATGTATATTTCCCGGCGTTGCTGTGTGAGGGATTGGGCTGGAAGGGCTCGAAGCGTACTGCCCTCCGCCTACGGGCCCATAGTCGCGAGGTTTATTGGTTGCTAGTCTCGGTATTTCCTTCTTTATTACCTTTTAAAACTCCCAAGTTCCCTTCCTATATCATGGACACTGGACGGAAATGGATTATTGATTTAATTTGAATATGACTGGGTATTATATTTATAGAGTACATATATATATACACGTAGAGAGAGAGAGAGGGAGAGAGAGAGAGAGAATTAAGCGAGTGAAGGGAGGGTTGAAAAAACGTATAGGAAGAGTAAAAGGGAGAAAGGAGAGAGGAAAGAAGGGAGAGGAGAGAAAGAGTAAGTGGGAGGGAGACTAAGAGGAAGACCATAAAGATGTAAAGGGAGGAAGGGAGAGGAAGAATGAAAATAAGAGAACGAAGGGAGGAAGAGAGAGAGAGAGAGAGAGAGAAAGAGAGAGAGAGAGAGAGTAGGGGGGAGTGAAGTAGGAAAGAAAACAGAGTGAGAGTAACTGTAAAGGGGGGAGGGGAGGGGAGGGGTTAAGGAGGAGGGGGAAGGGGAGGGGAGGGGTTAAGGAGGAGGGGGAAGGGGAGGGAAGGAATGGGAGAGGGGGTGAGGAAAATTGATGGGGAGAATAACACCACGCGGGGAAGGCGGGGGGGGGGAGGAAATGGGAGGGAAAGGTAAGGGAAGGAGAACGTTGAGGAAGAGGAGGGGGGGAAGGAAGAGGGGTTGAAAGGGTAGGGAGGAAGACAGAAATGAGGGGAGAGATTTGGTGAGGTAGGGAGAGCAACACTAGAGAAAAAGGGAGAGGAAGGGGAGAGAGGGAAAGAGTAAAGGGAAAGGAGATAGAGAGGAGAGTAAGGGTAGAGGGGAGGGAAAGAGTGAAAGAGATGCAGGGGGGGGGAAGGGAGAGTAAAATGGAGAGAGGGAGGAAAGGGGGTTAGGAGAAAAAGTGGGTGGAGAGGTGAGGGGAGGAAAAGGAGGTAGGGGGAAGGGAGAAGAAGATAGATGAAGAAAAAAGTAAGGGAGAATATTGGAAGAGGAGGTAAGGATAATAAGGAGCAGGGAGGGGGATGGAGGGAGGAAAGGGAGAGAAGGAGGGAGAAAGGGGAAAGCAGAGAAGGAGGGGGAGGGAGAGGAACGAGGAGGTAGTGAAGGAGGGGAAGGGAGGAAAGCGAGAGGGGAAGGTAGGGAGAGAGGGAGAGGAACGGGGAGATAGTGAAGGAGGGGGAGAGGGAGGAAAGGGAGGGACGGGAAGGGAGCAGCGCCATCTCCCTGTTGCGGCAATCAGCTGAAACTTCTCTCCCTCCCTTCAGCTGTACTCAGGGGGAGAGAGAGAGAGAGAGTCATTAATGAGAAAAACAAGATTGAAGAGAGAGGGGGGAAGGAAGGGATGAAATAAAGTTGAGAGAGAGAGAGAGAGAGAGAGAGAGAGAGAGAAGACTAATGGGAAAAGCGTAAGGAGGGGAAAAAATTATGACAGGTAGGAAGGAGGAAGAAATTTGAGAGAGAGAGAGAGAGAGAGAGAGGAACCTGGATAAACCTGGATTTCTGTCAATACATAATGATGCGAGTAATGAGGGAGGGGGAGGGAGGGAGGGAGGGGAGGAGAGGAGAAAGGGAGGGAGGGAGGGAGGGGAGGAGTGGAGAAAGGAAGGGAGGGAGGGAGACGTGAGTGTGTGGGAGGGGAAGGAGGGAGGGAGAGAGAAGTGAGTGTGTGGGAGGGGAAGGAGGGAGAGAGGGAGAGGAAGGGAGGGAGGAGTGAATGTGGAAAGAGGGAGGGAGGGAGAGGGAAGGTGTGAGAGAGAGAGAGAGAGAGAGAGAGAGAGAGAGAGAGAGAGAGAGAGAACTGGAAGAAGGAATGAAGAGAAAGTGAAAGATTTAGATAGATAGATAGGATGATAGATAAATAGATAGACGGGTAGATAGATATTGCTATTTTTGTCGTTCCCAAGTGAACATCGATTAAAAGTTTGACAAATGGTGGTAGTTGTGGTGGACGATGTTGGTAGTAATGTTGGTAGCAGCGGGCGTGGTAGTGTGGGTACGTTGTGGTAGCGATGGTGGTAGTTGTGGTAGGACTGGTGGTAGTTGATGTCGGTGGTGGTGTGGGAGCGTTGTGGTAGCGATAGTGATAGTTGTGGTAGGAATGGTGGTAGTTGAGGGAAGTGGTGGTGGTGTGGGAGCGTTGTGGTAGCGATGGTGGTAGTTGTGGTAGGAATGGTGGTAGTTGAGGGAAGTGGTGGTGGTGTGGGAGCGTTGTGGTTGGGATGGTGGTAGTTGTGATGGGAATGGTGGTAGTTGAGGGAAGTGGTGGTGGTGTGGGAGCGTTGTGGTAGTGATGTTGGTAGTTGTGGTGGTGCTTCGGTAGTGATGGATGTTGTTGTGGTAGGGATGGTGGTTGTTGTGGCAGGGATGGTGGTAGTGGTGTTGATGGTGGTGGTAGGGATTGAGGGAATGGTATTGATAGTAGTGGTTATGATGTTGGTAATAGTGGTAGTTATGCAGACGATGATAGCGATAGTGATAATGATGCAAACGGTGGAAGGAATGGTGGTAGTTGTGGTAGCGATGGTGGTAGTGGTGTTGGTAATGGTGGTAGCGATGGTGGTAGTGGTGGTAGCGATGGTGGTAGTATTGTTGGTAATGGTGGTAGCGATGGTGGTAGTAGTGGTAGCGATGGTGGTAGTGGTGTTGGTAATGGTGGTAGCGATGGTGGTAGTGGTGGTAGCGATGGTGGTGGTGGCTCTTGCGTTCTTATTCAGCAATTGTGGTTGATTGAGGCGACTGTGGGGCGTGGGAACAGGGGGAGAGAGAGAGAGAGAGAGAGAGAAACACTTCACTGTTATTTCCTAAGCTGAATAAAGTCGTCTGTTGGTACACACACACACACACACACACACACACACACACACACACACTGGCAGACGATTTTGTTCAGGACCTCGTACTGAAGGGGTTGAAGCTACTGAAGTGGAGTTAAATCGTTAGGAAGATAGATGGATGGATAGATAGATTGGTGGATGGATAGGTAGACAGATAAATAGGTAAATAGATAGATTGTAAATGGGTAGATAGATGGATGAATGGAGAGCTGGGTATAGATGGATGGATGAGAGAGAGAGAGAGGATTGAAGAAGATAGATATGTAAGAACAGAAGGAGGGAAGAGAGAGAGAGTTAGAGAGAGAGAGAGGGGGGGGAGTGAGCATGATATCTAGTAACTACACCAATTGACCAACTGTACGCAGCTTGTGACCCCCCTCTCTCTCTCTCTCTCTCTCTCTCTCTCTCTCTCTCTCAAGCGCTAAAGAGAACTAAAGTGTTTGGTTTGGCGACACTCCCTTCCTCCCTCCCTTCTTCCTCCACTCCCTTCCCCTCTCTCCCCCACTCTCTTCCTCCCTCCCTCCCTTCCCTCCCACCCCCTCCTCCCCCTCTCCCTCCCATTCCTTTCCTCCCCCTTTCCCTCCTACTTATTTCCTCCTTCTCTTCGCCTTTCTCTCTTTCTTCCTTTCTTTCATGCTTCTGTCTGCCTCTGCTTCTATCTATCTATCTGCCTGTCTATCTATCTGTCTACCTAACAATCTATCTGTCTGTCTGTCTGTGTATCTATCTATCTATCTATCTATCTACCTATGTACACGAGTATATGAAACTATCTGTCTATCTGTCTTCTGTCCAACCATCTATCCATCTGCCAGTGTGTTTGCCTGTCTGTCTGTCTCTTTATCTATCTGTCTATCTATCTATCAGTGTTTCTATCTGTCTACCAGTATCAGTCGCTAACACACGAATATTCAGTATCTATTTTTCTTCTCACTAGTCTATCTGTCTATCTATCTATCTATCTGTCTGTCTGTCTATCTATCTGTGTCTGTATCTTTAACAGTACACACACACACACACACACACACACACACACACACACACACACACACACACACACACACACACACACACACACACACACACAGGGGCGTGGGCGCGTACATCCATTAATACACACCCACAATGACAAGAACAATAGGAGGAGGGAAGGAGGAAGGAAGGAGGGAAGGAAGGAAGAGAGAGAGAGAGAGAGAGAGAGAGGAAGGGAAAACGTCAAGGCACACTTCGTATTAACAGCTCTCTCTCTCTCTCTCTCTCTCTCTCTCTCTCTCTCTCTCTCTCTCTCTCTCTCTCTCTCTCCCTCCCTCCCTTCTTATCTGCTCCCTGGCCTGTCTCCCTGAAGGCATTTTCCTCCTCATTCTTCTCACACCCACTTCCTCGTCTCAGGGAGGGGGGGGGGAGTGTTTTGCTGTGGGAGAGCTTTAAATTGGAGATATCTTTCATTATTTAGGGGTGTTTGATTTTGTACACACACACACATACACACACACACACACACACACACACACACACACACACACACACACACACACACACACACACACACACACACTGCAACAGAGCTAGTACTGTATTATTTTTATTATTATTGCTAGTAGTAATAGCAGGACTACTTATAGTAATAATAATAATAATAATGATAATAATAGTAATAATGCAATAATAATAAAAATCATCATCATCATCATCATCATCATAATAATAATAATAAAAATAATAATAATGATAATAATAATAATGGTACTTTAATCCTAGGAAATGCCTTCTTGGAATTTCAAAGGTATTCCAGGAGCAGCCACTCTAATCACGAGAGAGAGAGAGAGAGAGTGAGAGAGAGAGAGAGAGAGAGAGATTTTTCCTTTCCATTGTCCTTTTCTCTGTTGTCCTTCCTTCACTATCCTCCTTCCCTCCTTTCCTCCCCCCTATCCCCTCCCCGTGCCCTCCCTCTCCCCTCTCCCTCCCCTTTTCCCCTTTCTTTCCCCTCCCTCTCCTACCCTCTTGCCCCTTCCCCTTTTCTCTCCTCCCCTTTCCCCATTTCTCTCCTCTCCCTCCCCCATCCCCTACCCCCCATTCCTCCCTTTTTCTCTCCCCTCCCTCTCTCCCATCCTTCTCCCCTCTCTTTCCTTTCTCCCATCATTTACTCACTTAGCTCCCTCCCTACTCTTGATTTCCCTCCTTCCTTCTTCCTTCCTTCCTTCTTTCTCCCTCTTCGACTTTTTCTCTTCTTTCCCTAATTCCTCTTTCCCTTCTCCCTCCCTCTTTCCTTCTCCTCTCCTTTTTTTTCCTTTTCTCTCTTCCCTTTCCTCCTCTCCTCTTGCCTGCACCTTCATCTGCCTTTCTCTTTGTCTCTCCCTCTTTCATTGTTTGTCTGTCTGTCTGTCTCTGTCTTTCCCTTCTTGTATCAGTCTATCTATCAGTGGCTGTCTATCGGTCAGCCTCCAGTATATGTCTGTTTCAGTCTGTATCTATCTATCTATCTATCTATCTGTCTGTCTGTCTCTGTCTATCAGTATTTATCTATCTACCCCCCCTCTCCCTCTCCCTCCCTCTCGTCTTATCTCACCATCACTTTGCTTGCCGTCCCCTCCCCTCCTCTCCCCTCCCCATTCTTTTGTTCAGGAATACATACCTCCCTTCCCGCCTCCTCTTCTTCCCTCTCCCCTCCTCTCCCCATCCTCAACCTCTCCTTTCCTCCCCTCCTCTCCTCTCTCCTCCCCCCTCCCCCCATCCCCATCCCACTCTTCTCGCCTTTATTCAGTTCTTCATTTTCCTCTCTCTCTCTCTCTCTCTCTCTCTCTCTCTCTCTCTCTCTCTCTCTCTCTCTCTCTCTCTCCTCATCTCCATCATCTTCATTTTCCTTCATCTCATGTTCTCCTCTCCCCTTCTCTCCCTCCCCCGCGTTACTCCCTCTCTACCCCCTTCTCCCTTCTTCCCTTTCCCTCCCTCCCCTCTCCCTATTTCTCTCTCTCTCTTCCTCCCAGTCTTCCTCCATCTCCTTTCGTCCCTTTCCCTCTCTCCCTCTCCTTTTTTTCCTCCTCTTTCCCTCTCCTTTTTTCCTCCTCTCCCTCCCTCCCTCCCTCCTCCTCCTCCATTACATATACTGCAGTTTGTATTAACTCTGTATACATAATAGAACAGGGCTAAAAATGTGTGTGTGTGTGTGTGTGAGTTCGTATATTTTGCACTGACTGTAACACTACAAATATCACTTATTATACATACATACATACATACACCCATACATACATACAAAGAATAATATACATAGATGCAAATTAACGTAGATAGATGGATAGATAGATAAAAGTAGACCTGCATATATAACGAATGGAAAAGTTAATGAATGATGATAGAGGAAGTGAAAGGAAGGCCTGAGATAAGAGCCAGCTTGAGAGATAAGGAAGGGGAGCATCTTACATAAGGGACATGATAACACTGAAGGATAAGAACACAACAGCAAAGAAAAACAATAACGTGAACAGGTGACGTCTCATAGAAAAGATATCACAGTGGGTGTTAGAGAGAGAGAGAGTGCATGACTATGATTGGACACACACACACACACACACACACACACACACACACACACACACACACACAACGTCAGATTGCCAATAGATAATGATTTCCGCTCGTAAGTGATTTATACTCTCTCTCTCTCTCTCTCTCTCTCTCTCTCTCTCTCTCTCTCTCTCTCTCTCTCTCTCTCACACACACACACACACACACACACACACACACACACACACACACACACACACACACACACACACACACACACACACACACCTAAATATAACCCACAAAGTTAGACAGTCCCACTCAAGCATCTAATATTGCTCTAGTTCCACGATACCAACTTCACCTGAGATTGAGAGCCAGGTGAGGGGCCAGGTAATAGACAGGTAACCTCTTAATTAACGTCCAGGTAACCTATTAATTAACTTGAGGTAAAATGAAGCTTAAGATTTGTATATTCTTAGTATTATCTTAAAAAAAAAAAAATTATCAGATTCATTTTTGGTAAGAGTACTTGTTGACATGAAAAAAAAGAGAAAAAAATTAAAAATGGCTTCTAAAAAAATATATATACTGTATCTAGTTTTTTTTTTTTCACTCAGGTGTTAATCACTCTACAGGTAAGCCAGAGTGAATATTGGGGTGAAAAATGAGGAAGCAAAGTGACATGTGGAATTCTTTATATTTCCTATGGAGACGAATTAATTGGAAGAATTGCGTAAGTTTTATTCCGAGCTGGCTTAAGGAAAATAAAGTTTAATAATAATAATAATTGTATTGATAATAATGATGATGATGAAAATGATGATAGTAGTAGTGGTAGTAGTAGTAGTAGCAATAATAAAAATAATAATAATAAAAATAATAATAATAATAATAATAATAATAATAATAATAATAATAACAACCACAAGCTGCAGGTGCCAAGATAATTAAGGAGCACAGGTAAAAGATGAGATTACAGGTGTGTGCATGAGGGAGGGGGGCGTGGAGTGGGAGGTGGAGAGGAGGAGTGATGGGAGAGTAGCTGTTGTAGCCTTTGTATGATTCCTAACACCATTTCTTGAGCGATTTATTCTTGTTTTGTATTATTGTATTCATTTTTTTTTAAGGTGATGGTTTGGAATTGCTCTCTCTCTCTCTCTCTCTAATTATTCCACCTCTCCCATGTTCCTCCGTTCTTCCCTCTTTTTCCTCTCGTTTCCTTCTCTTTAATCCATCCCGCATTCCCATCTTGCCTCTCTCTCTCTCTCTCTCTCTCTCTCTCTCTCTCTCTCTCTCTCTCTCTCACAGAGAGAGAGAGAGAGAGAGAGAGAGAGAAACCTTCACCTTCCCTCACACTTTCTCTCCATCTTCTCCATTTCTTTCCCTCCCTCCTTCCCTCCCTCCCTCCCTCCCCTGCTGCCAATCTAGCGAAAAGCGATATATTGAACACAGATAAGCGATAGGGAGATGGAGTGATAGAGAGAGGGAGGCGGGAGATGGAGGGAAGGAGGGGAGGAAGGAAGGAAGGAAGGAAGATGGGAAGGTAAGTAGGAAGGAAGGATGATGGGAAGGTAGGTAGGTAAGAATGGGTTAAGTAAATGGGAAGGAAGGAAGGAAGGTAAATGGAAAGGTAGGTAGGAAGGAAGGACGGAGCGAAGGGAGACAGGTAGGTAGGAAGGAAGGTAAATAGAAAGGTAGGTAGGTAGGAAGGAAGGAGCGAAGGAAGACAGGTAGGTAGGAAGGAAGGTAGATAGAAAGGTAGGTAGGTAGGAAGGAAGGAGCGAAGGAAGACAGGTATGTAGGAAGGAAGGTAGATAGAAAGGTAGGTAGGTAGGAATGGCCTAATATATACATGGGAAGGAAGGAAGATGGGAAGGTAGATAGGAAGGATGGAAGTTAAAAGGAGAGAATGAAGGAAGGAAGTTGGGTTAGTAGGTTGAGAGGAAGGAGGGATGGTAGGAAGGAAGGAAAGTGGGAAGGTAGGGTGGTAGGTAAGAATAGGGTTAGTATGTACATGGGTAGGTAGGTAGGTAGGTACGGGTTTGGTTTAGATGGGTAGGTAAGTAGGTAGGTAGGTAGACGGATAGCTAGACCAAGTAGGTAGTTAACGGGATTAAAGAGAAGGAAGATAGGTAAGTAGGTAGATAGATAGATAGATAAAGAAATGGATAAGGCACTGCTAGATAGATAAAATTTAGGTAGTAGGTGGATGCAGGAAGGAGGTAGATAGATAGATAGATAATGGTAGATGAATAGGTAGATAAATAGATAGATAGAAGGTAGTGAAAGGTACCGTGGTTAGTTACGTAGATGAAAACAGATAGATTGAAAGAGGCGAAAGAAAGAAAAAGAAGGAGGAGAGAGAGAGAGAGAGGAGAGAATTGCTCACGTAGACAGTCTTCTTTCCATATAATACCCTCCCTCTCTCTCTCTCTCTCTCTCTCTCTCTCTCTCTCTCTCTCTCTCCATGAATAATATGTCTAAAAGTTTAAACCAAAAATAATATATGAAAGAGAAGGAAGGGGGAGAAGGAAGATGTGAATATGCAAGGAAGGAAGGAGAATGAAGGAGAGGAAGGGAGGAAGGAGGGAAATGGAGGTAAGTAAGGAAGAATTAGGGCGATAGGAAAGTGTGGAGAGGAGGAAGGGAGGAAGGAAGGAGAGGGATGGAGGGACCGAATGAAGGAAGGAAGAAGGAGAGAGAAGGAGGGAAGGAAGGTAGAAGAGAGGGAGGGACGGACCGAAGTAAAGAAAGGGAAGGTAAAGGAAGGAAAGAAGAGAGAGATAGGGAGAGAGAGGAAGGGGAAAGGAGGAAGGGAGGAGAGAGGGAGGGAGGAAGGAAAGGGAGGAGAGGAAAGCTTGGGGAGGGAGGGAGGGAGAGTGAGTGTTCCCTCCTGTTGACGACACTTGTCCAAACAACCCTCCCTCCCTCCCTCCCTCCCTGTTCTTCCGTTCTTTCCTCCCTTTCTTTCTTCCTCCAACTTTTTTCTCCTACCTTCCCTCCCCCTCTCCCTGCCTTCCGTTCTTCTCTTCCTTTCTTTGCATCATCATTCCTTTCTTCCTTCCTCTTCCCTTCTTCCCTCTCTTTCCTTCCTCCTTCCTTCTACTGTACTTCTTTTTCCCTCCTTCCCACCTTCCCTCCCTCCTTCTACTTTACTGTCTTTCCATTCCATTCTCTCTCTCTCTCTCCTCTCCTCTCCTCTCCTCTCCTCTCCTCTCCTCCTCCTCCTCTCTTCTTCCCTCCTTTATTCGCTTTCCTCCTCGCATATCCTGAGAGAAGAAAATGTGAGGAAAAAGAGAGGAGAGAGAGAGAGAGCAGATATACCTACCTTACACTCCTTTGTACCGTATGTGCTTTGACCTTAATAGGAAGACTTGTTCTTTGATTGCAGAAGTTAGAGAGAGAGAGAGAAAGAGAGAGAGAAGAAGAAGAAGGAAGAGGAAGGTGAAAGTGTAGTAGCAGAGAGAGAGAGAGAGAGAGAAGAAGAAGAAGAAAAGAGGAAGGTGAAAGAAGTAGAGGAAAGAGGAAAGAGAGTTGAGAAAGGATTTAAGACAAGAAAAAAGAGAGGAGTAAGACAAGGTGAAAGAGAGCAATGATGACGTGAGACAGAGAGTAGAAGAGAGTAAGAAAAAGGTGCAAAGCGAGAGAAGAGAAGAGAAGAGAAGGGAGGGAAAGGGAAGGGAGAGAGAAAGAGTCAGGGAGGTTAAAGGAGGAAAGAAAAAAAGGTGAATAGATGATGATAAGAGGGATTGATATAGGATAGACCGGAGGCGAAAAAGAAGGGGAAATTAGGGATGAGAAGAGGGAAGTGAGGGGAAAGGAGGGAGGGAAGAAGCAAAAAATAAATAAAGAAATAAATAAAAACAGCATAGAAAAATATAGACGATAGAAGGAAAGAGAATTTGAAAAAGTATAAGTGACAGGAAATAGTGTTGATGTATGGTGAGTCTGTCTGTCTATCTATCTATCTATCGTTGGCCCGTCTGAAGCGTAGGGGTCCGGGGCTAGGTTATTAAGTTCCGGTATTTAATGCTTGGGTGGCCAGTGACTCGTCCATGAGCGACACTGCATGAGTAAGCCAGCCGTCCGTGGATTCGTACCCCTTTGGACCACATCCGTGTCATTCAGCGTAGAGTCACTTTTAGGTCACGCTACATCGGGTGAGTGGATGGTGTTTAAGAAGAGTAGAGAGAGATGATGAAGAAATGGAAAGGTAGAAAAGGAAAAGTGAAGTGAAGGGAGCGGTGAGGGAGGGGTAAGGGGTGAAGGGAAAGGGTGAGGGGTGAGATGGGGTGAAGTGAGGGGATGTGAGATGGAAAGAGAGTAGGTGAGATGCGGTGAGTAGTGGGGTGAGGGGAAAGAGTAGAGGTGAGGGGTGAAGTGAGGAGTGAGGGGAAAGAGTGAGGGGAGGCGTGAAATGAGGGGATATGGGGAGAGTAGTGGGGTGAGGGGAGAGACTAGAGGTGAGGGGTGAAGTGAGGGGAGATGGGGTGAGTAATGGGGTGAGAGAAGTGAGGGGAGGAGGGGAGATGGGATGAGGGGAGGAGGTGGGATGGGGAGAGGGGTGAGGGGGTGAGGTTATGGTGAGGGGTGCAGCCTGACACAGCTGCTGGCGTCAGCTTTTACTCCTCAAGGAATAACACCCCGCTGACGGCACCCTGGGGGGGGAGGGGGAGGCACGAGACAGAAGAGGTGCAGGGAGAGGGAAGGAAGGAAGGGAGGGAAGGAGGGAGGAAAGAGTGTGAGACTGAAGGTGAAAGAAAGGGAGGGAGGGAGGGAGAAGGGTAGGCATGAGACTGAAGGAAGGAAGGGAGGGAGAGAGGTAAGGAGGGAGGAGGGTACGTATGAAACTGAAGGAAAAAGGAAGGAAGGAAGGAAGGGAGGGAAAGTAGGGAGGAAACAGGAGTGAGGGAGAGTGGGAGGAGAGAGAAAGGGAGAGGAGAAAAGAAAGGAAGGAAACAGGAGGAAGAAGGAAGGGAAAGAAAGGGGGGAGGAAGGAATGGAGAGAAGTAGATATAAAATAGAATGGGTTGGAGGAAGGAAGAGAGGGATAGGAAGGAGGTATTAAGGATGGAGGAGGAGAGGGAAAAAAGGAGAGAGGGAGAGGAAGGAAGTAAAAATAGGGAGGATAGGGAGGGAGAAAGGTGGGTATGATACAGGGGAAGGGAGAGAGAGAGAGAGAGAGAGGGGGGGGAGAGAGAGAGAGAGGACAGTAGAATGGCGTTGGAGAGAATTCCATTATAAAAGGTCTCAACAAGGTACTGAAAAGGAGGGAAGGGAGGGAGGGAGGGAGGGGAAAGAGGGGGGTGGGAGTGTGTGGGAAGGAGGAAGGGATTGGAGAAGAAGGGAGAAGGGGAGGGAGAGAGAAGGGAGGAGAAAGAGGGAAGACTGGGGGATAAGAAAGGAGAGAGAGAGAGGGAGAGAGAATAGAAAGTAGAAAAGAGGGAGAGGGGAGGGAGGGAGAGAATAAGTGAGAGGGAGGGGAAGGGGGAGGGAGGGAGGGATCAGAGTAGTCTAAAAAGAAATAAGGTTGGAGACATAGAAGGGGAGGGAGGGAGGGAAAGGAGGGAGGGAGAGACTGGAGGAAACGGAGGGATAGTGAATGGGGAGGTGTGTGCGTGTGTGTGTATGAGAGAGAGAGAGAGAGAAGTATTCAAAAGTATTCTGCTGTAAAATTCGAATATTCCTACAAGTATTCTCAGTTATATTACATTATTTCTTTACCATCTTTATTGTCTTTCTTCCTTTATTCATTTTGTCTTTGTGTTTTGTTCTGTATTTTTTATTTATTTTTTATTAATGAAGTTACGGTATTACCACCACTACAACAACAACAGCAACTACGGTACTACTACTACTACTACTACTACTTCTACTACTACTACTACTACTACTACTACTAATAGAGAAGTATGTTTGTAAAAAAATGATAATACTTTACTGGTACTTTTAATCGTATTATTCCCTTTGGTACAGTACTGTATTATGATGATGATGGTGATTATGATAAATACTATTATACGGTAATAATAATAATAATAATAATAATAATAATAATTATTATTATTATTATTTATCATCATCTTCATCATCATCATCATCATAGTCACCACCATCACCCCTCTTTCTTCCTCTCAACCCCCCCCCCCTCCCCGCCGGGTCTTCACTGATATTAGCTACGAGTGTTTGGACTTAATAAAACTTTCCCTCGCTGCCGTAGACGGGGAGAGAGAAAAAAGTGGGGAAAAAAAAAAAAAAGCCCATCACACTTGTCTATACACCCCCTCCCCCCTCCCCCATATACACTCTCTCTCTCTCTCTCTCTCTCTCTCTCTCTCTCTCTCTCTCTCTCTCTCGTGTGTGTGTGCATTTGTATTGTTCAGTCTATCTCTTTATCAGTCATTCTTCTTCCATCTTCCTCTCACGTCTTCCCCTCCTCTTCTTCTCTCCTTGCTTCCCTCCTTCCACCCTCCCCCCATGTCTTCCCGTCATTTCTTGCCTCTTCCTTTTATTTGACGGGTGATTATAAACAGTTGCCTCCCCCTCCCTCCCCCTCCCTTTTTTTTTTCCCCTCCCCATCCCTCTTTTTCCCTCCCCCCCTCCCTTCTCTTCCCCATTCCTTTACCCTCTCCCATTCTTCCTTCTCTTTTCCTTCCTTCTCCTCCCCTCCCTTTTTCTCTTTCCTCTCCCTTCTTACTCTCCTTATCTCCCTCTCACCTTTTTTCCCTCCCTCCCTCCCTCCCTCCACTTCTTTTCCCTCCTACCCTAACCCTCCTTCTTTCCTCCCATCTTTCACTCTCACATCTCCCTCCTTTTACAACCCCATTCATTTCCTTTCCCCATCCTCTTTCCTCCACCTCCTCTTCCTGATTATCATCATCATCATCATTTTTTTCCTCCTTCTCCTTATCATGTTTCTCTGTTCCTTTTCTCTTTCTTCCTTCTCCTCCTCCTCATCATCATCATCATCATCATCATCATCATCTTTCCCCTCCTCCCTGTCATCTTTCCCTGTTCCCCTCACTCTTTCATCCCTCTTCCTGTAATTTTTTCCTCCCCTCTCATTTCCCTTCTCCCTTTTTTTTTCTTTTCAACTCTCCCCCCCTCCCCCCTCCCCCCTTCCTTTCACCCCCTTTCCCTCCATTTGTTTACTTCTCTTGTAAACACACAAACAAAACTTGTAAACAGTTGTGCTGGCGTCGGGGTGTGTCTTGGTTGTAAAGGGTGATTGTGGTAGTTGTGGTAGTGGTGATTGTGGTAGTTGTGGTTGATTGTGGTAGTTGTGGTAGGGGCGATGGTGGTAGTTGTGGTAGGGGTGATGGTTGTAGTTGTGGTAGGGATGATGGTGGTAGTTGTGGTAGGGATGATGGTGGTAGTTGTGGTAGGGGTGATGGTGGTAGTAGTGGTAGGGGTGATTGTGGTAGTTGTGGTTGATTGTGGGAGTTGTGGTAGGTGGTGATTGTGGTAGTTGTGGTTGATTGTGGTAGTTGTGGTAGGGGTGATTGGTAGTTGTGGTAGGGGTGATTGGTAGTTGTGGTAGGGGTGATTGTGGTAGTTGTGGTAGGGATGATGGTAGTTATGATTGTGGTCGGGTGTGGTGATTGTGGTAGGAGTGATGTGACTGTGGTGGTTATGATGGTAGTTGTGGTGGAGATGGAAAGTTTCGATTGTAATATTGTTGTTTTTTTCCTTTAATTTGGCCTAGTGGTATGGCTCTACATCCTTCCCACAACACTTCTTCGTGACTAGCATCATAGCTTTAAGAATAGTTGAGATAGTCCTTAAATAGTTCATGATAGTGATAGAAATGGATGATAGAATTGGAGTTGATTATATGCTCGAGATAGTTTGTGATGGATGGATGGAAGGATGGATAGATAGATGGAAGGATAGTTGAGTGATTGGATGGATGGATGGGTAGATGGATGGTAAGGTGGTGGATGGATGGAAGGATGGATAGATAGATGGAAGGATAGTTGAGTGATTGGATGGATGGGTGGATGGATGGTAAGGTGGTGGATAGATGGATGATGGATGGAAGGATGCGTGGATGGATGGTTGGCTGGATAGATGGATGGTTGGGTGGATAGATGAATGAATGGATGAATAGATAGATGTATGCATGAATAGATGGATGAATGAACAGACGGATGGAGGGAGGGAGAGAGGAACAGGCAGATAGAGAGATAGCTGAATGAATAGTTGGATGGATAAATAATAGTCCAATGAATAATCCCACCCCTCTCACGCGCCGGAAAATAGTACAAAAATAGTTTCTTAAATAGTCAGTGCTAGTCGATGATAGAGGAACTCCTGATATAATTGGAGTACGTGCTTTGGTGGGAACTATAATTCAGGTGCAGAGGTGAGGGGCTATGAATATGATGATGTCTGATTTGCATATATTGACGCTGCCTTTTTGGTACCGGCTTGTGTGTGTGTGTGTGTGTGTGTGTGTGTGTGTGTGTGTGTGTGTGTGAAGGTGAGGAGGGCCTTATGATTGGATGGTTATTTGTCATTGGGTAGTTGATTGAGTGATGATGATGATGATGATGATGATGATGAACATATTAATGATAAAATGGTGTTACTTTAAATACTAGCAGTATGGCTCATGTAATAATAATAATAATATAATGTTAGAATATTTGGGTTTTTTCTTTGATTAGTTCTTTGTAATTAGGAACTGATGTAATTGTAGATGGTAATAATGGTAATATGAAGGATAATAATGGTGATAAAGAGGTCAATTAAGGTCAGATTTAAGGCCTCTACCTCGGAAAAAATCTAAATAAATAAATAAAACTGAAAATATACGTCATTCCAGTCAAGCTGGAAAATTATGTCTCGTACTGAAGGGGTTAATGCTCGAGTTTTTTTTTTTTTTTTTAGGTCAAATGTTTAAAAATATATGCCTTTTTTTTTTTTTTTTAATATAAAGTAAAAAACTGAAACGAAATTGTATATTCCCCATCCCATATCTCTGCGATCGTGGATTTTAAAGAAACTGATCCAGCCCTTTTGAACCCCGTCTCTTATCTCTTGGATCACCCGCCAGTCCCCTGGGGTATAAAAAGGACGCTGTATTTTTGTATTTTGCTTCTTCTTTCGTTCAGTATTGCCCTTAGCCTTGAACCGATTGCCCCGTAACTTCGCACACGCCTGCCCACGTCCTTCCGCTGTGACGCTGCGAAATTCGGTGATGATATAGCTGAGCGTTTTTGAGTTATAGCGAAAAGAAGTGAAAAAATGCCGAGTCTGAGTTTTGAGTGGTTCATAGAAAATGGGGAGTTGAAAGGGTAACTGAAGAATAATTTGTTTTTCTTATAATTTTCCTTCTTTTTTAAGTATGTATGTTCTGGTTTAATATATGCGTGTTGTGTAAAATAATGTGAGGGTCTGTGGTGAGTTTTGTGTGAATAGTGATGATGGTAATAATGATAGTAATGTTAACGGTAATGACTGATGGTAATAGATGATGATGATGATGATGATGATGGTTGGGGTGGTGGTGGTGTGGGTTGTGATGATGATGATGGTGATGGTGGTGTGTAGTGGTGGTGTTGGTGATGATGATGATGATTAATGGAAGGATGGAAGGAAAGATGGTTGAGCTGAAAGGTTTGCCAGACGCACAGAGAGAGAGAGAGAGAGAGAAAGAGAGAGAGAGAGATGCATACACAGACAAGATACAGTAAAAAAAGAAAAAAGAGGAATGAATAAGCAACAGACAGAAAATAAGAAAGAGGAAAGAAAATGTAAGAAAGAATCAAGGAAGTAAAGAAAGAAAGAAAATTATACAACGAAGAAAAGAGAGATGAATAATAAGTGAGTGGGAAGGGAGGAAGGCATACATGAGAGATAATTAAAGAGAGAAAAAATGAAGGCTAGAGTGAGAGAGAGAGAGAAAAAAGAGGAGACATCTGGGTGTGTGGTTAACCTTGAGAGAGACAGAGAGAGAGAGAGAGAGAGAGAGAGAGAGATTTACATACACAGGTGCACAGTCACCGTTCATCACACACACACACACACACACACACACACACACACACACACACACACACACACACACACACACACACACACACACACACACAGTCCCATATGAACCCTGACATACACGCGGATATACGTATCTACATTATGCTGTCTCACGAACTTTACATTGCACACACACACACACACACACACACACACACACACACACACACACACACACACACACACACACACACACACACACGTGAAATAGCTAGTTATAAATCAGACAAACCGGCACTTAAGGAACTTCATACCACATTTACCACACACACACACACACACACACACACACACACACACACACACACACACACACACACACACACATCACACACACACACACACACACACACACACACACGTATAAGGTTAAACATACATACACACAAGGTAACCAGCAAATCACATCCATATAAGGTATCACACACACACACACACACACACACACACACACACACACACAAGGCATAACTGTGTTGCTCTTTAAATATGGCGGCCCTGAGAATGATTCGCCATTTTTAAAGGTCCATAGTTCTCTCTCTCTCTCTCTCTCAATCTATATACCTTTGTCTACCTGCAAAAAGCCTAGTATTTATCTATCAAGTCTATCAGTCTATCTATTCATGTATCTAATCTTTATCAGCCTAACTATCCTTGTCATATTTCCAGACTTTCCATTTCATCACCTTTCATTTCCTGCCTTTTTTTTCCCTCCATTCGTTATTAATTTTCCTTCCTGGCATTTTTTTTCTTTCATTCTTTCCTTTCCTCATTTTATATTTACTTTTTTCATTTCCTTTTTCCTTCCTCTTTTCATCTTCTGTTAAAAAAATAATTCTTTCTTCGTCTTCTCTTCCTCCTCTTCCACCTAGCTTACTTCTGTCCCTCCTTCCTTCCTTTCTTCCCTTTTGATCTGCTTCTTCCTTCCTTCACTTCGTCCTTAACTCCTTCCTTCTTTCCTCCTTCCCTCCCTTCACTTCCCCCTACCTTCCTACCTACCTACCTACTTACGTACATTATTATGCTTACATACCCACCCTCCCACCTACCTACTTACCTACGTACCTACCTACCTAACTACTTAACAGTCTGCCTGCCTTCATTCCTTCCTTCCTTCCATCCTTCCTCCCTCCTTCCTTCCTTCCTTCGCTGGCCGGCTGTTCAATCTCGTGCCTCCTTCGCGTTAAAAGGTTTTCGATATTAATGAACAGTTTCGCCAAAATTGTTATCTATCTCTTACCTGTCTCCCTAGCATCATATCTTGTTGTTGTTGTTGTTGTTGTTGTTGTTGTTCTTCTTCTTCTTCTTCTTCTCCTTCTTCTTCTTCTTCAGTTTCGTCTTCTTCAATTTCGTCTTCTTCAATTTCTTCTTCTTCTTCAGTATCTCGTCCTCCTCCTCCTCGTCCTCCTCCTCCTCCTCCTCCACTATCTCTGTCATCCATTTTTTCACATCCTTATCTTTTGTTTTCTCTAGTAATCTTTTGGTCCCAATTTCTCTCTTTATGGTATTTTTTTGTTCTAGTTGTCATTTTTCCTTTTTTTTTTTAAATATATATGTATCTGGGTCTGGTAGTATTTTATGGCTTTATCTCAAGTAAGTATGTCTTGTTATCTGTCCTTATCTCTGTCTCTTTTCCATCTATCTTTCCATCTATCCATCCGTCCCTTCCATCCCGACTGGCGTGTCTACTTCCATCCACCCCTTCTCCTTTTCATTCCTCTTCTCTTCCATTTCCCGTCCATCCATCCATTCATTCATCTGTCATTTTATCCCTCTATTTATTATCTTTTCCAGTTTTTCTATCCATTCCTTTATCTATCGTCTCCCTGTTTGTATGTCAGTCTCT
>NC_137018.1:50333184-50335684 GCF_032717465.1 Coenobita brevimanus
GTGAGAAGTATAACGAGTTAATAAATATAATATACGGAGGCCAAGATAGATATATTCCTTCAAAACCGTTTAGAACTAACAATTCAGAACCAAGATGGTTAAACAACAGATTAAAATCTCTCATAGGCCAAAGGAAAGGAATATATAGAAAAATAAAACGTGGAGAGGAACACTTACGTAACCGGTACACAATTTTAAATAGAGAAGTAAAGAGGGAGATAAGAAAAGCAGAGAAGTTATGAAATTAAGGTTGCAAGTGAATCAAAGTAAAAACCCCAGGGTTTTTATCAAATGTACCGAACGAAAAATAAAGATAGGATAGGACCACTCAGAACAGAATCAGGTGACATTACCAGTGAAGATAAAAAATGTGCTCCATCCTAAATAATTATTTCATATCAGTATTCACCAAGGAAAATCTAAGCCTGGTCCCTCAAGCAGCAAATATTTACCATGAGAATACGGAAAATATTCTTAGTAAAATAACCATTAGTAAGGAGGACGTATTGAAAGAAATTAACAAAGTTAAAACCTCAAAAATCGCCAGGTCCGGACGATATATATGCAAAAATTATAAAAGAAACCAAAGAAGAATTATGTCAGCCACTTTTAACGTTATTTAATGACTCTTTAAGTTCAGGAGAAGTTCCAGAGGCGTGGAAAACCGCAAACGTAGTGCCCATCTTTAAAAAGGGTGATAAATCAGCTGCGTCGAATTATCGTCCGATAAGTCTAACGTCAATAGTAGGAAAAATGTTAGAGTCAATTTTGGCAAATAAGATTAGAGAACACTTAGAAAGATTTAATCTTATAAACGAAAGTCAGCACGGATTCAGGCAAGGACGATCCTGCCTCACAAATTTGTTGTCATTCTACTCGGAGGTCTATGAGGCAGTAGATAGCGATAAAGCTTACGATGTTATTTATCTGGACTTTAGTAAAGCTTTTGATAGAGTCCCACACGAAAGGTTAGTTAGAAAGGTTCGAGCACACGGTATAGACGGCGATATCTTAAAATGGATATAATCCCTGGCTGAAAGGACGAAAGCAGAGAGTATTAATAAATGGAACTAAGTCGGACTGGGGATTAGTAACTAGCGGTGTACCACAGGGTTCAGTACTCGGTCCCTTATTATTTATCATATATATAAATGATCTAGACTTAGGAGTCAATAGCAGAATCAGCAAATTTGCCGACGATACAAAAATTGGGCGTATCATTAACTCGACTGACGATTGCCATTACTTACAAAAAGACCTCGATACATTGTCCAAATGGTCTAAAACTTGGCAAATGGAATTTAACGTTGAAAAATGTAAAGTACTTAACGTAGGCAAGACCATTGGAGATACTAAATACAGCTTAGATAACAAAGAAATTAGCAAATCGGAATGCGAGAGAGATCTAGGAGTTATGATTAGTAACGACCTTAAACCTGAGGCAACAGTGCATTAATGCGAGAAATAAAGCAAATAGGGTCCTAGGATTTATTTCGAGAAGCGTGAGCAATAGATCATCTGAAAACTTTATCTAGCATTAGTAAGGCCACATTTAGACTACGCAGTACAATTTTGGTGTCCTTACTATAGAATGCATATTAATTCGTTAGAAAATGTACAGAGAAGTATGACTAAAATGATACATGACGTCCGGAACCTGTCATATGAAGACAGACTGAAAGACTAAGTCTGCATTCGCTAGAGGCGTAAGAGTAAGGAGACTTAATTGAGGTTTTAAGTGGATGAATGGTATAAATAAGGGAGATATTAGCAAGGTACTTAAAGTGAGCATACAGGATAGAACTAGAAATAATGGTTTCAAACTAGAAAAATTCCGTTTCAGAAAGGAAATCGGTAGAAATTGGTTTGGTAATAGAGTAGTAGACGAATGGAATAAGCTACCTAGTAAAGTAGTTGCTGCCTCTTCCATTGAGAGTTTCAAGCATAGGCTAGATAAGCATATGACAAATAAGGGTGGATATAGAATAAAGAAAATATTATAACCAATACTAACTAAAAAATAAATTTTCTTTTCAGGTTACACTATGATAGTCTCTATTCTCCTTTCACACTTTCCTGTAAAATGTCCACGCCAGTTTTTCTATACGGCGTGGTGTTCTTTCTGACTTTTTCCTGCCGGCTTCGGCTGGAGGGTTTGGAGGGCGGGGGAGAGCCTTCTTCTTTGCTATCCTTATCTCATTCTAGTAGTTCAGTTACTCTTCTAGGAGCTGCCTAGCATGGGCCAACCGGCCTACTGCAGTTATCCTCTCTTCTTATGTTCTTATGTTCTTATGTTCTTATATGTTTTAATTTTTATCAAGAACTTGGCGGGAATTAATTTAGGCGAAAATTTTTGTCTCGCTAAAATATTCCTCCCGCTAAATTGGGAAGGGATTTTTTTTTTTTTTTTTCATTTACAAGAGAAAAGGGAAAAATGGCGAGGCTTTTATTTGGCGACTGAGAGAGAGAGAGAGAGAGAGAGAGTTATATAAGCTTTTGA
>NC_137018.1:50340684-50345684 GCF_032717465.1 Coenobita brevimanus
TGCCTCTCCTCTCTACCTCCCCTCCCCTCCCCTCCCCTCCCGTCACCAGTAATCCACATTAATAATCATTTCGATAATTTGTTGCTGCACATTTTATACAAACACACGCCTGGATTATACCAGTCCCTCTCTCTCTCTACACACACACACACACACACACACACA
Organism: Coenobita brevimanus; assembly: GCF_032717465.1. NCBI lineage: Eukaryota > Metazoa > Arthropoda > Malacostraca > Decapoda > Coenobitidae > Coenobita > Coenobita brevimanus. Next base: position 50,340,850 of record NC_137018.1, read on the forward strand.
CACACACACACACACACACACACACACACACACACACACAACACAGGTTTACACGCGCATATACACTCTTCATAGATACCGAGTACATCAATACGTACATATATAGGCATACACGCGCACATACACACTCGTTTATACATGCAGACATACATACATAGGCTCCGGATATAGCATACACGCGCACATACACACTTGTTCATATCCACATACATACATACATAGGCTGCAGGTACACACACATATATACGTATACATAAAATACATACACACCTAGGCCATACAGAACATACACACATACGCACATTCATAATACACAATGAGCGGATTAATCCCTTTGCTGTGTACACCTTCCATGGTCTTACATACATTCACACAACATACATACATCATACATACATACAGACACACACGTACATACATCATACATACATACATACATACACACACAATACATACATACATACATACACATACATACATACCTACACACATACATACATGCATACAGACAGACACACACACACGTACATACATCATACGTACATACATACATATAATACGCACACTTTATATATCCCTTTCAGACCTAGTATTTTCTTCTTTAAATAAAATGGCCAGTGACAATAAGAATAAATCATATAATTACTCTGGCTAAAATGGTTGAGATATACGTACATACATACATACATACATACACACGCACGTACATTTACACATTTGCATATTCGTACACGCATATACAGACACTCGAGGACTGGATTATACTGTACTCTCATCGTGTACACCATATTCACACACACACACACGCGCACACACACACACACACACACACACACACACACGCTGTTGCCTCACCCCATTTAAATCCCATTATAAAGAAGTGGGTGAAAATGGGTAGGGGAGAGAAGGGGAGGGGGAGGAAAGGTAGGGGAGGGGAGGGGAAGAGAGGGAGGGGAAACGAGGGGAGGTAAAGAAAACAGGAAGAGAAGAGGAGAAAGAGGACATGGTTGGTAGATAGGTAGGTAGGTAGGTAAGTAGGTAGGTAGGATGGTAAGGAAGTAGGAAGAAAGATAAATAGGTAGATATGTAGGAAATTTAGTAGGTAGGTAGATAGGAAGTATGTAAGTAGGTAGGTAGGTAGGCACGTAGGTAGATGCAGTGATTTATTATAGGTAGATAAGAATGAAAATAGGCAGCCTTGGCCACTGAGTTGGTAGTTAAGGTAGAAAAGGTAAAACACACACACACACACACACACACACACACACACACACACACACACACGATTCATTTCTCTCTCTCTCTCTCTCTCAGTTATGTTTATAAAAGCATAGCCTAAATATTGAAACGTAGAATTGGCATTAGATGGATGTGTGTGAGAGAGAGAGAGCCTGTGTGTGTGTGTGTGTTTAGATTGTGTATGTATGGCAGTATATGGGTGTAAACTTGATCCCGTGTGTGTGTGTGTGTGTGTGTGTGTGTGTGTGTGTGTGTGTGTGTGTCTGTAAGGGGGGAACACTTAAGTAATTTTATCCTCGTTGAAAATACTTAGCTTTCAGAGGGGCTAAAATATCACCTTCTCTGGCTCCTGTCATGGTGGCGATGGTAGGCATGTATGGTAGTATGGTAGGAGGGGAGGGACGTATGGTAGGGCTATGGTTAGGAGGGTAGATGAGTTGTGTATTGAGGTATGGTAGTAGGGTATGGTTGGTGAGATGGTATTTAGATGGTAGGCATGTATGGTAGTAGGGTAGGAGGGGAGGTATGGTAGGGCTATGGTTAGGAGGGTAGATGAGTTGTGTATTGAGGTATGGTAGTAGGGTATGGTAGGTGAGATGGTATGGTAATGGTCTGACATGCACTACCATACTACCATTTCCTAGCACACCCAGATCAGTGTGTCAGGTCCCTACCATTATTTCTACCAGTACCTACCATTGCCTGCCATGCACTACCATGATTAGGGGCGTAACACACCTGGTATGGTATTTAAAGGCCATTGTGATGAGTCTTGTGTTATTATTGGACTAGACAGACGCCAGGGAGGGAGGGGGGAGGGAGGGGTGTGAAGAGGGAGGGAGGGAGTGGGGAGAGTGTGGTGTGAAGAGGGAGGGAGGGAGGGAGGGGGGAGGGGTGTGAAGAGGGAGGGAGGGAGTGGGGAGAGTGTGGTGTGAAGAGGGAGGGAGGGAAGGAGGAGAGGTGTAGAGAGAGGGAGGAAGGAAGAGGGGTGGTGGGTAAGAAGGAAGGGAGGGAGGGAGGGAGGGAGGAGAGGTGTAGAGAAAGGGAGGGAGGAAGAGGGTTGATGGGTAGGGAGAGAGGAAGGGGGTGAGAGGTGTAGAGAAAGGGAGGGAGGAAGAGGGTTGATGGGTAGGAAGGGAGGGAGGGAGAGTGAGAGGAGGAGAGGGTAGGTAGAAGAAGATGAAGAGGGAGGGAAGGAGGAAGAGAGTGGAAAAGAAGAAGGGAGGGAAGGAGGAAGAAAGGAAGAGGTAGTGAAGAAGGTGAAGAGAAGAAAAAGTGATGGGAGGGAGGAGCGAGAGTAGGGAGGGAGGGAAATTGATAGGTTATTATTGAGGAGAGAGAGAGAGAGAGAGAGAGAGAGAGAGAGAGAGAGAGAGAGAGAGAGGACATAAGAAAGGGAGGTGAAAGAAAAGGTAGAGGGAATGATGTATAGAGGGAGGGGGAAGGAGAGGGGGGAGGGGAAGAAATATGTGCTAGGCTATTCTCTCTCTCCCCTCCCCTCCCCTCCCCTCCCCTCCCCTCCCCTCCTTCATTTGACAAACACTTATTACTCTCCTTCTTCTATTCTTCTTCCACTTCCTCCTTCTTTCTTCCTTGTATTCTTCCTCCTTCCTGTCTTCCTCCTCTCTCTCTCCTTCTCTCCTCCTTCCTCTCTCATTTCTTCCTCCTTTTCTCCAATTGTACTCTTACTTCTCTACCTCCCTCTTTCTTCCCTCTCTCCATACCTCTCCTCCTCTTCTGTTCCCCCATATTATTCCTCCCCTCTCCCTCTTTCCTTTCTTCTTCTCTCCTCTCTTTCTCCCTCCTGTATTCCTCCCATACTCTCCCTCTCTCTCTTCCTCTGTTCCTCCCCCTCCCTCTTTCTCCTTCTTCCTCCCTCTCCTTCTTTCTTCTTCCTCCCCCTCCCTCTTTCTCCTTCCTCCCCTTCCCTCTTTCTCTCTCCCTCTCTCCCCCTCTCTCTCCTTGATGACATGATAGCTGTCTAAGAGTAACAGAAGACATGGCTGTTGTCTTTATCTCTTTATCTTTGATCCTATCTCTCTCTCTATTCTCTCTCTCTTGCCCCTTTCTTCCTTCTGTCTTTTGTTTGTTTTGTTATCTGTCTTTCTTTGTGTGTGTGTGTGTGTGTGTGTGTGTGTGTGTGTGTGTGTTAAGTTATATTATAGAGCTGTACATTATTTAATACGTAAATACTGTAAGTAGGGTAGATGTTACACACACACACACACACACACACACACACACACACACACACACACACACCTCTCTCCCATCTTTCTTCCATTCTTCCCCCCTCCCTTCCTCTCTGTCATTATTTCCTTCTCTTCCCTCCCTCCCTCCTTCCTCCCTTCCTCCTTCCTCCTTCCTCGTCTTTCTCTCCTCCTCACCTGCATAAATTTGGATTTGCGAAGCTTATCCATAAATCTTTTTGGAAATGAGGCCTTATTGTATTTTTTTTAGGTCTTCCGAAATCTGAATACATACCATGCTGTATTTTAGTGTATTTCCAGCTTTGTATTTTGTATCTTGCTGTATCGTCGGTCAAGGAAGCTCCCTAACACATTTTCCTAAGCGATTTATTTTGTATCCTGTTGTATTTTTATAATTTTTTAGCTCTTGAAATGTGAATCTGTATCTGCTGTATTTTTTGTATTTATTTTCAGCTGTGTATTTTGTATCCTGTATATTTCATTGCCTTGTATTTTGTATTTTTAGACCTCTACTTCCTTCTCCGTTCAGTACATAGATTTATTTTTTTGTAATTTGTACTTTCTCTTTCTCCCAGGAGGTTGTGTTGTATTTTGTATTACTGTATTAATATTGTATAACTTTTGTGGTCTGTAAATTTTGTATTTTTTTGTTATTATTTATTTTTTATTATTGTTTATTATTATTATTATTATTATTATTATTATTATTATTATTATTATTATTACCCTATTTATTTTATTATTATTATTATTATTATTGTTATTGCTATTATTATTATTATTATTATTATTATGACGGAGGCCAGCTCTTATTTATAACCGCTATGTGTGTGTGTGGTCTATGCAGAGGTGTTCATTCTCTCTCTCTCTCTCTCTCTCTCTCTCTGACGCGTTGTTGTGCTCCTTCTCTTTTAATTGTTCTTCAGTTATGTATTTCTTTTATGTGGCTGTGTGTCTGATGGTGGAGGATCTCTCTCTCTCTCTCTCTCTCTCTCTCTCTCTCTCTCTCCTATCTTTTCATTTCTCTCGCCTTTCTTCTCTCCCTCCTCGTCTCCCACTCTTCTCTCTCTCATTCTTTTCTCTTTCCTCCCTCTTACTCTTTTTTCTCTCTCCCTCCCTCCTTCCCTCCACACACACAGCTCTTCTTTATGGCCGCCTCTTAGTGTAGATAAAAAATAAATAGAGAAAGGAAGGAAGGAGAGAAGGAAGGAAGGAAGGAAGGAAGAAAACTCAAATGCTGATATTATGCGTTGTGTTTCCTTTCTCCACAGGCTTCTTCCTTCCTTCCTTCTTTCCTTCCTTCCTTCCTTCCATTTCGTTGCCCTTTCCATTCATCTTCCTTCCCTTCCTTCCTTCCTTCCTTCAATTAAATCTTTGTGTCATCTT
>NC_137018.1:50350684-50373184 GCF_032717465.1 Coenobita brevimanus
GTGAAGTTGAGATAAAGATTTGTCTGCGGTGGATGGACTGTGGATGATGATGATGATGATGATGATGATGATGGAAATAATAATGATGATGGTGATGGTGATGAGCAGATACGTGTGTGGGAATTTGTGTGTAGCTGAGCCTGGCCATCCAATGAGTACAGCACCGCACTTCATTATCACCACAGCATTCCTCATTGTAAAACCCAGTATATAATTCCTGTGCTGACATCTGTATACGCATTTTTTGGTCTCCCGTGGTTCCCGTCACACACACACACACACACACACACACACACACACACACACACACACACACACACACACACACACACACACACACACACACACACACACACACACACACACATACACACACACAACCCAACCCAACACAACACAACACACAAAAATACCCCCACACATCCACACTCTCCATATATAAATCCTCCCACCCACTCCTCCATATACATCCACCCCACGCCGCCCTCCCTCATATATATCCAAACTCCGGGGGCCTGGATTCTCTCTAATATTAATACGAATTCATGGAAAATCAAGTCGGTACCAATATTTCGCTACGGGTCCAGTTTTATAAGCATACAAACGGCAATTTATATGCAGAGGAAGCGATGGACAAGACCAGGGTGATGTATTGTTGCGTGTGTGTGTGTGTGTGTGTGTGTGTGTGTGTGTGTGTGTGTGTGTGAGAGAGAGAGAGAGAGAGGTGTTAAAGTTTTAGTGTTCGTGTGGGATTAATTTGAAGGCGAGAGGTTTAGACTCAGATTAGAGAAAATGTGTGTGTGTGTGTGTGTGTGTGTGTGTGTGTGTGTGTGTGTGTGTGAGAGAGAGAGAGAGAGAAATTATCAACACCTCTTCATTTATTATTATTATTATATTGGCAAGTCCATTCCATTTATAATTCTTTACCTTTATGACAGCGTTAATTGTTTTTATTCTCAGGTGTTCTCAGGTGTATTTTTTCTCACCTGGGGCAATTCGCGATCATTTGCCGTGTCGATGTCTTTACTGATACTTTATTTTGTGGTTTTATTCTGCGTCTCTTTATTTATCTGAAGAGGAGGCGGAAGAGGGAAGGGAAGAGGAGTTGGAGGGAGGGAAGAGGAAAGGAGTTGGAGGGAGGGAAGAGGAAAGGGAAGAGGAGTTGGAGGGAGGGAAGAGGAAAGGGAAGAGGAGTTGGAGGGAGGGAAGAGGAAAGGTGCTGAAGGGAAGGGAGAAGAGATGAGAAGAGGGGAGAGGAAAGGGAAGAAGGAAGGGAAGAAAATGCGGAGAGAAGGGAGAGGAAAGGAGGCAGTAGGAGGGAGGAGGAAAGGGGTTGAAGGGAAGGGGAAAGAGATGGGGAGAGGGGAAAGGGGAGGGGAGGGGAGACAAAGGGAGGGGAGGGACAACAAGGGATCAACGTTCTCTTCAACCATTTATTATAGTTCAAGTGGGGAGGGGAGGGGTGGGAAGAGGAGGAGGGGAGAGGTGAGGGAGAGGGGGAGGAGAGAAAGTGTGGAGGGGAAGTGAGAGTGTTAGATATATTTTGATGTTTTTCTGTCCCAGTTTCTCTCTTCTCTACTTCCCTTCTCTCCTCTCCTCCTCTCCTCTCTTCGCTTCTCTTTTCCTTTCACTTCTCTTTCTCTCTTCCTTCCCTGTTTTTAGGTATTATCCTGTGCATCATTTTTTTTTCTTCCTCCTTCCTTTATTTCAAACTTCCTCTTCCTACCTCCTTTATCTCCACTTCCTTCTCTTCCATCTCTTCTCTTCCTCCTTTTCTCTCCATACCTCCCTGCCGTCCTTCTCTTTTCGCACCTTCCTCTCCATCCTTTCTCCATTCCCCCCTCCCCTTCCCCTTCCCCTTCCATGTTCCTCCTTTACTGTATCTTTCATCTGTTCCTTCCGCCTTTCTGTTTCTTCCTCTTCCTGTCTTTCTTCCTACTTCCTCACTTGCTTCCCTTCCTTCCGTTTCCCTCATTCTTCCCCCATTGCCTTTTACTCTCCCCTTTCTTTACTTCTTTTTCCTTCCCGCTCCTCTCACTCTCCCTCTTCTCTCTCCCCACCCTTTCTGTCTTTCCCTCCCCCTCTTCATGCCTCCTACCCCGCCACTCACGCTCTCCCCACTCTCTCCCCCACCCCATACCCCATCTTCCTCCCCCCCCTTTTCTCACTCTCACCCTGTCTCAACCCGTCTCTCACCCACTCCCTCCCTTTCCCTCCCTCTCCCTCTTCCCCCTCCCTCCCTCCCTCCCTCTTCCCCCCCCTCCCTCCCTCCCTCCCTCCCCCACTCCCCCACCTCATAAATATCACACACACTTACGCTTTCCATATATATACACACCCCTCCCTCTTCCCCCCCCCCCTGTAAGACGCATCCACTCCCTTTCCATTTTCATTGGTATATTTCACTACTCCCCCCTCCCCCTCCTTCTCCTTCCTTCCTTCCTTCCTTCCTCCCTCACTTCCCCATTCCCCTCTTTTTCCTTCCTTCCTCCCTCCCTCACTTCCCCTCTTCCTTCCCCCCACCCTCTCTAAATGTGGAATTATAAAACGAACATTCATCATCATCATCATCATCATCATAGTAATAATAATAATAATAATAATAATAATAATAATAATCTGTTTTCTGTTTACACTCTCCCTGTCGTTTGCGATGTCAGTACTAAATCTCTCCTTTTTATCTATCGCTGTGGCTTGTATCTATCGTGGCTGTCGTGTAAGGCGTTTTTGCACACACACACACACACACACACACACACACACACACACACACACACACACACACACACACACACATTTATCCATGTATCTATTTACATATCTATATCTATCTATCTGTCTATCTATCTATCTATCTATCTGTCTGTCTCTGTCTATGCCTATATCTGGCTGTCAGTCTGTCTATCTGTCTGTCTGTCTATATATATAATGTGTGTGTGTGTGTGTGTGTGTGTGTGTGTGTGTGTGTGTGTGTGTGTGTGTGTGTGCGTGCGCATCTGTGTGTGTGTCTGTATGTGTATGTACGTATAATGTGCACTACACTTTCCCTTTTATCTTGGCAACGAGAGGAATATCTTTTGCCCCTCACATGATGAAGAGCAGTCTTGTGTGCATCTCTTAGCCTGTGAGGAGGAGCCAAGAATTTCAGAATGATGAGTGAACGACCATTTTGCTTTCTCTCTCTCTCTCTCTCTCTCTCTATCAGTTTCTTCGCCGATTTTATACCTTCCTCATGTTTCTGATGCCCCCCCACCCCCCTTGTGTTAGTGGGGGAGAGGGTTGATAGATAGATAGATAGATAGATAGATATGGTATAGGTAGATAGGTGGATTTATATGCATAGGTAAATTGATAGGCAGATAAGTGCCAATAAATAGATAGATAGATAGATAGGTGAGTAGATAGGCTATAGATAGATAGATAGGCAGATAGATAGATAGACGGATAGATAGGGAAAGTGATAGATAGATGAGTAGGTAGGCAATAGATAGATAGACTGGTAAATAGATAGACAGACAGACAGATAGGGAAAGTGATAGGTAGAGATAGATAGACAGATAGATAGATAGGGAAAGTGATTGATAGATAGATATAACTGGTCTTTGTTTTTTTTTGTGTGTTTTTTTTGGCGTAGATAAAAGTTTTTGTATTGGCTTTCGTAGGCATTTGGTGGAGTCATTGTGTGGGTTGGGTGTAAATCAATAACACGTCCCAAGTTTGACATTTTCCGGCATAGGGGTGGGTAGGCATTATTAAGAAGGGGCCTACCTGTGTGTGTGTGTGTGTGAGAGAGAGAGAGAGAGAGAGAGAGAGAGAGAGAGAGACTTTAGAAATGGAGTTATTTTTTTTATTAACATTTCTTTTTATTTCTCGAATTTTCTTCTCACATCTTCGGTCTGTCTCATTCACATTTTTTCCTGCCGTCCTTTTTCTTTTCTCCTTTACTTTACCTCCCTTCCTCCCTCCCCCTCCCTCCCTCTCTTTGCCTTATCTCCTTCCCCCTACCTCCCTTCCTTCTTCCTACTTCCTTCCTTCTCCAACCCTCCTTCCTTCCCCCTCCCTCCCTCCCTTTCTCCCTCACCCCCTCCCTCCCTCCTCATGTACAAAGCCAAGTAACGTAAAAGCAATGGAAAGATATAAACTCCCTGACAGCTATCTCCAGTAATCTCCCTGCCCCCTCACCCCCTCCCTTATTGTCATTATCTCCCTCTTTACGCCACGGAGAGGGAGCAAAGCAGGTGAAAACGAGGGAGAGGGAGAGAGGGAGGGGAGAAGAGGAGGGGAGGGGGTAAGGAAGGGGGAAGGAGGTAGGGGTGTAATTGGCACAGGGAACTAGACGAAATGTTGGACTGATAGGGAAAGAGAGAGAGAGAGAGAGAGAGGAGTTTGGTGGAAGGGAGGTCGGTAAGTAGTCGAAAGGAATGTGTGAGTGATGATTTAGATTCTGTGTGATATAGGTGAGGGAGGGAAGGTAAGCGAGAGAGAGAGAGAGAGAGAGAGAGAGAGAGAGAGAGAGAGAGAGAGAGAGAGAAAGGAGGGTGAGAAAGAAGGAGGCGGAGGTAGAGAAGGAAAGCGGGAACGAAGGAGAGGGACGAGGGAAGGAAGGCAGAAAGGAAAATTGGAGAGGGGGAGAGAGAGACGAAGAAAAAGAAAGTGGGAAGAAGGAAAAGAGAAAAAGTTAAAAGGAACATGAGAATAACAGAAGAAAAAGAGAGTTAGGTGTAGAGGAAATATAAAGAGGTAGTGGTGATGGGAAGAAAAAAGAAACAGCTGTAAGTAGAGAGGAAGAAAGCTAGGGAAGGAAGGGGGGAAAGGGAGAGAGAGATAGGGAGGAAAGGGAGAGAGAGAGAGCCTAATCAGATATAGGTGAAAACTGAGGAAGAAGAGAAAGGAGGACAGATCAGAAACGAGGGAGAAAATGCTTGGAAGAGAGAGAGAGAGAGAGAGAATCTAATTAAAGGTAGATTACAAATAGTTTTACATTCTTCTAAAAACGAATTATTTAGTTTTTTTCCAGCCAAGGGAAGAATCGCTTTCTCTAAATGGTATGTGTGTGTGTGTGTTTTTTTTTTTTAATTAAAGAACCTGGATGAAGTAACTTACTGTACATTGTTTTGTGTGTGTGTGTGTGTGTGTGTGTGTGTGTGTGTGTGTTTTACTCTCTCTCTCTCTCTCTCTCTCTCTCTCTCTCGTAAACTTCCTCCAACGCGGCCCTGCATGAGCGAAGCGTGAATTTGCATACATAATAACTTTAACTAAGACACCCCACGATCTGTCGCATCAGTTACAGCCACCTCCCGTTTTCTTCCACTCATCCACCCACCTAACTGCGTCCCTCGTTAGTGTGTGGAGTTGGGTGTGGATGTAAATAAGGTGCATCCACTTTTTTCCACACGTTTCGTCCACATCTTCGCTAATTTGTGGATGTGTGTGGAAGCTTTTGGCACTGTCCTAAGCATATTTATCAAGGCCTGTGACGAGTGTGGAAAGATCATTAACCTATACTGAATGAGGTGGTTTCTGAACTGATTATGAGAGTGTGCTTGTATCAGGAGTAAGATAGATACATAAAGAGATAGATAGATTGATTGATAGATAGATAGATGGATAGATAGATATAGAGGACATTTTGTTGGTGAAGGGTGTTAAGATAGATATAAATTAAGCAAGATAGATGTAAATAAAAGACATGTTGCTGGTGAAGGAGGTTAATATCTTCGCGACATTGATGGCTGTCGTACGCAATTCTTAAGACGATTTTGTGCATCTTGGAAGAAAGTTGGCGAATTTGAGGGATTACATGGAGCCATCTTGTACCCCTTCACTACGATGCCTTCCCTGAGGACAAGAAAACCGTCTGATTATAGAAAGATTATAGCAGCTTTATCAGGTCATCGGACTGAAAGGGTATATGGAGGGTTTCTGCCCCCCCCCTCTCCTCGCTATAACACGATAGCACAGATAATAATAATAATAATAATAATAATAATAATCTGTCCTTCTATCAGTCCGTTTATCTATCTACCTATTGCCAGACGCCTTAATCCCGTAAGGGGTGGCCACAAACAAATCGCCTTCATGTCGTCCTGTCCAACGCCATTTCACTGCCCTGCTCGCAGCTCACCCCTCTCTCTCATTTATCTCACCACGCCATCCCTCCATCTCATCCTCGGCCTCCCCCTCCCTCCTTCCACCTCACTCACATACACTCTCCTCGTCAGTCTCTCACTCTCCATCCTCTCCACATGGCCAGACCACCTCAGTGTGTTTCTCCTAACGCTTCCTATCACATTCACATCCACACCACAACGCTCCTTCACTTCCTCATTTGTCAGTCTGTCTTTCCTCCTCTCAAATAACTCATTTGCACTGCTCTCACTCTTGACTTGTGTCCTTCCAACTAGGTCCAAGCATCACTTCCGTACGTTAGAGTTTGTATCACAATTCTGTTATATAGTAACTTTTTCACTTCCATGCTCACTTCCCTGTTTCTTATCACTGCTTTCAAGGAACCAGCAACCTTTCTTCCCTGTTGCGCCCTTTCAAGCACTTCACCCTCCAAACTTCCATCCTTACTCATCACACTACCCACATACTTAAGCGCACTAACATTTTCCATTTCCTCCTCATCCACCCTCACCGTACGTTCACTGACTTCACTTCTCTCGAAGACCATAACTTTACTCTTCCCTACATTCACCTTTAGGTTCCGTTTCTTACACACTCTCCCAAACTTATCCACCAAGCCTTGCAGCTCCCCGTCGTCTTTACTTAACAACACAGTATCATCTGTAAACAGTACAGGGAGTTTCCAAACACTGCCCTGTCTCACTAGCGCCGCTCCAACATCCACTGCCCTACGTTGTATCTCGTTTATAACCCCATCCATATACAGACTGAACAAACATGGAGACATGACACATCCCTGTTTCAATCCAGCCTTCAAAGAGAAGCATTCACTCAGTTCACTATCCACACGCACTGCAGCCTTAGCACCCTCATACATAACGCGCTGCAGCCTTAGCACCCTCTTATATACTCTTCACAGCATTCAACAATTTCCCATCTGCTTCATATATTCTTAATACTTTCCACAATCCTTGTCTGTCCGCCCTGTCATATGCTTTCTCCAAATCCATGAAGGCCGCATGCAATTTCTTTCCCTTCTCGAGAAACTTTTCCACTAAAGACCTAAGAATGAATATCTGATCTACACAACCTCTTCCCTTCCTAAAGCCTCCCTGTTCTTCTCCATCTAATTCCTCTGTTATTTCCCTAGCTCTGTCAATAAGTATCCTACCATATATATACTTTTCCTATTACACTAAGAAGACACATGCCCCTATGATTACCACACACTTCTTTTTCCCCTTTTCCTTTGTACAGGGGAATAATAATAATAACAATAATAATAATAATAATAGTGATAAAAAAATACCTTAAACTCAGTCCTTCATCAGCTGGTCCAATCTTCATATCTCTCTCTCTCTCTTCCCTCTAATACCATACGCCCACTGACGCTGTTCATCACTATCTTTAATTTCCTCACTATCTCACTGTATCTCCGCCTCCGTCATCTTGAAGAATATTTTCTCTCTCTCTCTCTCTCTCTCTCTCTCTCTCTCACACACACACACACACACACACACACACACACACACACACACACACACACACACACACACACACGCACACACAACGCAGAAGCTTAAGTTCCTCATATTATTATTATTATTAGTAGTAGTAGTAGTAGTAGTGGTAGTAACACCAGTGATAGTAGTAATCGTAGTAGTATACAACCATCACTACCACAGTTACTAACACATCTCAAGCAGACCCATCATCCCACAAGGTCCAATCCTCCACTCCATCGCCACAGACTTTGATCCTTAACACTTTATTGCCTCTAATAATATCCCTAACACTTTATTGCCCCTGTAATAATGTGCGGCCTTCCCTACTCCCACCCTGACACAGCCAAACCCCATCTAATATGCTCGTGACGTATGCTCCTTATTGATTTAAAGGGCCGGAGTTAAAGAGACAGCGGGGAGAGGGATTTAAATGCAGGGTATTTAAACGAGGGATCGTAGGAGGGAGGGTGGGCAGTGGAGTTGTTACAGAGAGAGAGAGAGAGAGAGAGAGAGAGAAAAAGAGAGAGAGAGAGAGAGAGAGTTAACAGACTGATTTATGAGTGTGTGAAAATGTGAGTTATTATTGATGGTAGCAGCTCTTCACTGATTGAGAGAGAGAGAGAGAGAGAGTAAATGGGCCCCAGGGAGAAGGGAGGGAGAGGAAACGGAGGTAAATTGAGGTAGAGAAAGAGAGAGAGAGAGAGAGAGTGAGGTCATTGACAGGGAGAGAACGAAGGAAGGGAGAGATGTGGATGAAGGGAGGAAGAGTAGAGAGGGAGGACGAGGAGAGAAGGGAGTAGTGATAGGAGGAGGGGGGGGGGAGAGAAAGTGGAGGGGGGGGGAATGGAAGACGGGAGAGAGAGGTTAGGAGGGAGAGTAAGTGTTCTCAAGGGAGGTTGAAGCGAAGGGAGAGAACAGCAAAGGAAAGGAGAGATGTGGATTTTCTTCTTTTCCCCTCCTCCTTTCTTTTTCCTTCTTCCCTCCTTCCTTATTCTCTCCCTCTGCTTCATTTCTTCCTTCCCTTTTCTCCTTTCCCCCCTCCTTCTTCTCCATCGCTTCCTTCTTTCCTCACATATTTTCGCTCCCATCCTTCCCCCTCGTATTTTTCCTCCCTTCGTTCCCTTTATTCCTCCCTACCCTCGTTATTCCCTCTCTCCCCTCCCTTCTTATTCTTTCCCTCCCTTCTTTCCTTCCCACCCTATTCTCTCCCTTATTCTCCCTCTTTCCTTCCCCTCTCCATTTTCTCATCCTCCCTTCCTCTTCCTACGGCTCTCCACACTTCCTTCCTTCGCATCCCTCTTCCATAACTGCCTGCCTGCCTTCCACTCCCCAGCTTACCTCACACTTCCCTCTCCCTTCTCCCCATCCCTCCCTCCTTCCAACCTACTTGTATTTACCTACCCACATATATACCTACTTACCTCCACATCTCCCCACCTCTCCCTCTCTCCCTGTTGCCTCCTTTCCCCTTTCTCCCCCACTTCCTCTTTCCTTCCTCCCCCTTTCTCTCCCCCTCCTTCTCTCCCCTCTTCCTCATTCCCTCCCGTTCTCCCCTCCCCTTGTATTTTTCCAGGTGCACCTCTCACCTGGGGGAACTCAGTATGCATTGTTTAAATACTGCCAACACCCCCACCCCACCCCTCACTCTACTCTCTCTCTCTCTCTCTCTCTCTCTCTCTCACCACTATCCACCTCACACCACCATTCACTCTACGTCCCCCTCCCCACTCTCTCTCTCTCTCTCTCTGTTCAATTTGTATAATTAGAGAGCAAGTCTTTCTGCAACAAAAATATTAAGACCAACCCTCTTTGAAATAACTGGCAGGTCTTTGTGTAGTAGTAGTGCAACAAGGCATGTGTAAATATAGCATCTACCTTTACATCAATTTTTTATCTATTTCCAACTCTATTTTTAAGTGTACAGGTAATTACTGCTTTCCACCTTTCCTATAAAATTTCCCTCAGACATCTCACTGTTGCTTCTGATACGACTGATTGCCTGGAGGTGTGGTGGGTGGGAGAGAGTCATTTTTGTTACTGTAATTTTCCTAACTTATCCTACTTCCCTACCTTCTGTAACTTAGGAATCTGTTTACTGATACAAAGGAATAACTGTGGAAGGGACTGTAATGTGTGTGTGGTCTTTATAATGTTTTGTATTTGTTTATATTTTGTAATTTGAGTCAGTCAGTTTATATAATGACCAGACCACTTAGAAGAGAGTGCAAGGTGTGTGTGTGTGTGTGTGTGTGTGTGTGTGTGTGTGTGTGTGTGTCTACCTGTATAACTTTAATTAACTCCCAGGTAGACAGGTGTGGAGAGGCATACATCCCTACCGGTACGCACACAGACACAGCCATACATACACAGACTGACACACGTACACAGACACAGCCATACATACACATACTGACACACGTACACACAGCCATACATACACAGACTGACACCTACACGCACACAAACACACACATCTGTCGCCTCCACCGCATCTCTCCTGCTCTTAAATTACGAGAGAGAGTAATGGCGACAAGACAAACAAACAAACGCCACACTACATCCGAGAGAGAGAGAGAGAGAGAGAGAGAGAGAGAGAGAGAGAGAGAGAAACATAATTACTCGTTGATTATTCACCTGCTCAACACATCATTCTCGCCTGTAAACACACACACACACACACACACACACACACACACACACACACACACACACACACACACACACACACACACACACACACACACACACACACACACACACACACACACACACACACACACACACACCTCAGCACATCGACTTGCACATTATACACCACTTCACACATTTGAATGACCTACCCGTACACACACACACACACACACACACACACACACACACACACACACACACACACACACACACACACACACACACACACACACACACACACACACACACACACACACACCTGGCCCATACACCTGTCGGTACACACCTGTCAGACGCACAGGTGGGGGTCGATGGCAGTGTTGGTGAATTATTGAGTGGCTGGGGAGGGGGGGGGGTGAATTGAGAGAGAGAGAGGGAGAGAGAGAGAGAGAGAGAGAGGAATTTGGAGAGGGAGAAGGAGTTGGGAAGATGAATATTAGTGGGGAGAGAAAGGGAGAGAAGGGATGTGAGAGAAAGGAGAGAAGGAAAGGGAGAGAGGGAGGGAGAGATTGAGTGGGGAAATCGGGTTAGAGAGAGGGAGGAGGGGGGAGGAAAATGGGGGGAGGGGGTGATCGAGGGGAGAGAGTTTATGGGTATGGAGAGAAAAAATTTATGTGAGGGAACGAGAGAGAAAAAGAGAGGGGAGGGAAAGCGAGGGAAGGGAGAGAGAGAGAGAGAGAGAGAGAGAGAGAGAGAGAGAATATGAAGAACAGGGGACAGGAAATAAGAAGAAGGGTGAGGGAAGGAAGGAAGGAAGGGTGAAGCGAGGAAGCAATAAGAAGGAAGGGAGACGGAAGGGAGAAAGGAAGGAAAGAGGGGAGAAGTAATAAGGAGGAAGGGAAGAAGGGAGAAGAGAAGGAAGGAAGGGAGAAGAAATATTGACGAAGAAGGGAGAAGGAAGGAGGGAAGGAAGAGGGAAGAAGTAATAAGGAGAAGGAGAGAGGGAGAGACGAATTAACGAAGGAGGAGATGGAGAGCGAGGGAATAATGAGAGAGAGTGAGAGAGAGAGAGAGGGAGAGAGAGAGTCTGAGAAGAGGGGAATAATGAGAAGGGAAAGGGAAGAAGGGAGAGAGAGAGAGTGTGATGAATTGGTGTGACAGAGAGAGAGAGAGAGATGAGTGTGTTCGCGTGAAACGGGTTTGGTGTGAAAATTGAACTACACAAAATTACGTGTGTGTGTGTGTGTGTGTGTGTGTGTGTGTGTGTGTGTGTGTGTGTGTGTGTGTGTGTGTGTGTGTCACGTCTAATGCGAGAATTTAAAACACATTTCTCAATTTGCACGTGTGAAGACTTGGAGCGTGAGGCAGGCAGGCAAGCAGGCAGACAGGCAGGAGGCGAGGCAGGGAAGGGGGAGAGGCAGGCAGGAGGGAGGGGGGAGGGGGGTAATAAGGGAATGATGGAGGAAGGGAAGAAGGCAAAATGGAAATAGGGAGGAAGGGAAGGGTGAAGAGAGGGAGGGATGGAAAGAGGGAGAGATTGAGGCAGGGAAGGAATGAGGGAGGGGGAGAGGTAGGTACTCGTAGGCAGGAAGGGAGGTAAAGAAGTGAGGGAGGGAGGAAGGGAATCGGAAGGGAGGAAGAAGCAAACAGTGAGGAAAGAGAGAGAAGGAGAGAGAGAGAGACAATAACCTACTTTCTAGCATTTACTCTTAGTCATATTGGCTCAACTGAAAAGGGCCTCCAAGCATTTTTATCCCTCCTCAGTAACAACCCCATCCACCTCACACACACCTCTCCACTACTTCCCTCCACCTCTCCACTTCTTCCCTCCACCTCTCCACTTCTTCCCTCCACCTCTCCACTACTTCCCTCCACCTCTCCACTACTTCCCTCCACCTCTCCACTACTTCCCTCCACCTCTCCACTTCTTCCCTCCACCACTTCTCATTCTTTCTCTCCTATAATCCTCTCACCGTAACTTGGCCCAGATTTTCGTTCATTTTGAAGTTTTTTTGTTTTTTAATTGCATAGCCTCGTGAAGGAAAATCAGTTCTAGGGTTGTACATTGTTTTCGTAACACTTCTTCGTGACTAGCATCATAGTGGTGTGTTAATTGTTATAACTTAGCATTCAGCATTCGTAGAGAGAGAAATTACTGGTCAAGTTAAGGTGGGAAGAGTATAGTAGTATTAGTAGTAGTAGTAATAATAATGATAATAATAGTAATAATAATAATAATAATAATAATAATAATCTATCTATCTATCTATCTGTCTATTGCCAGACGCCATAATCCTGTAAGGGGTGGCCATTTGACTTTGAGTTATTTGTTTTACGGGGAGGGGCTCAAACTCTCCACCAACCCACTTGTTGACACGTAGGGAACACGTATGGTTTGGTTATATGGTTACCACCCAGCGTTGTAAATGGTTTCCTGGCTTACAGGGAACCATTTGGCTTGTCACTCAATGTAAAGCCACCTGTAAAGGAAAGAAAAGCAGTAAGAAGTGGCAGGAAAGATGGGGGAAATAGGAAGAGACGAGAGCAGGCACAGAAAAAGAATGATAAAGGCTAAGGAAGAAGTAGGCAGCACTACATCAAGTGAGTGGATGATGGTCGCCACCACCTACCACTGTAATAATAATAATAATAATAATAATAATAATAACCATCATCATCATCATCATCATCAAATCTTTCTCATATCGTTAGCCTGTTCCATCCAATCATAGCATATATGGAAAGTCGATCTCTCCATCTTCTCCTCTCCGCCTCTTCCTCTCACTCCATCTCCGGCTGCCTCTCCACCTCTCTGATTGCCCATCTGTTAAACGGAGACGTGACCTGGGATTGTTCTTTTTCTTGTTTTTTTTTTTTTTTTGTTTTTTTTTACCGCCTGATGTATTTACCTGTTCATATTTCTCTCTCTCTCTCTCTCTCTCGACAGACAGACAGACAGACAGATAGATAGAGAGGTAGACATGGATAGATAGATAGACAGATGGATAGATAGATAGATAGATAGACAGGTAAATGAAGAGGTTGTAAGCCGAAATATTACACATGAATTCAGTAGGCTATATTTCCTTCCCAGATAGATAGATAGATAGATAGATAGATAGATAGACTGAAGCGTAAAGGGTTGTTTATAAGTGGCGGAAATATACCTGGGCACTTAAGTAGACCTTGATTTATTCCTTGATTAAATGGGGGCGAGGTAGTGGTGTTAGCTTGATTTGTTGTTGCTTTGTTTGGACCCCCCCCTCTCTCTCTCTCTCTCTCTCTCTCTCTCTCTCTGTCTATCTATCTATCTATCTGTCTATCTATCTATCTATGTCTATCAGTGTCTGTCCTAAGAATATTTAAATGCACTTTGATTATTTCTCTCTCTCTCTCTCTCTCTCTCTCTCTCTCTCTCTCTCTCTCTCTCTCTCTCTCTCTCTCACTCACTCGCAATAAATAGTCTTCCACGCCTCATAAGTCGTGAGTGAAGGTGACGGTGAGAGAGTGAGGGGAGCTAGCTTTAATGCTGAGAGAGAGAGAGAGAGAGAGAGAGAGTGAGTGAGTGAGAGAGAGAGATGAAGAAAAAAATACAAAATGAAATATGTTAAGAAGAAATGAAAATGAAAGACGTAGAGAGAGAGAGAGAGAGAGAGAGAGAGAATTTATGGAGGAAGTAAAGTGCGTGAGAGTTGACTGCAAAATTGCGTGTGAGTGCGTAAGTGGAAGGCTTTTGCGTGTGAATGTGGGGGAATTGAGTGCAGAAGTGGGTGTTTGTGTGGTGATGGTGGTGGTGATGATGATGATGGTGATGATGATGTGTGTGTGTGTGTGTGTGTGTGTGTGTGTGTGTGTGTGTGTGTGTGTGTGTGTGTGTGTGTGTGTGTGTGTGTGTGTGTGTGTGTGTGTGTGTGTGTGTGTGTGCCGACACTTACAGGATTGCGTGTGTGAGGAGGCATTATTATGAGAGAGAGAAGAGAGAGAGAGGGTAGGTATAATGGGATCGACACACACGCACGCATGCACTTTGAATAATAAGCACTCACCCACTCCCTCTCATTATGTCTCTCCCCCTCCCTCCTTCCCTATTCATCCTCCCTCCCCATTCTTCCTCCCTCCCTCCTTCCCCTTTCTTCCTCCCGTTCTCCCTCACTTTCTCTCTCTCTCCCTCTCTCCATCCTTCGAACCTTGTATTTCGTCATCCTACTTCTCTCTTTCCTCTTTCTCCTCATCCCTCATTCTTCCCCTTGTTCCTTGTCTTATTTTTTTCCCTCTTCCTTTCCTGTTCTATACCTCCATCCTTCACTTTCCTTCCTTCTCCCCTTTCGTTCATATCTCCCCCCTCCCATCCTACCTCTCTCCCCTCCATTCATTTTTTTTTTTTTTAGTTCCTGCTTTTGCTTATCTTCTTTTCCTCCTGGTTCCTTTTCTCACTCTCGTCCCCTCCTTCCTTCCCCTTTCTCTTCTCTTTTTTCCTCTCCATCGTTCTCCTCTCCCCTACCTCGCATCTCGTATCATATTCCCATCTTCCCCTCATTCTCTTTCCCCTATCCCATTTTCTTTCTTGTCCCTTCTTCCCTTCCCCCATTCTTCCCCCTTCCATCCTCCCTGCTCCTCTCCCCTCCCATTCCATTTTTTCCTTCTCCTCCTTTCCCTTCCCCATTTCTTCTTCCCTCCCTCTCCTTTCCCTTCTCCTCCACTTCATCTTCCCTCTTCCTCCTTTCCCTTCCCTCTCCCTTCTTCTTCCCCTCTCCCCCTTCCCTTCTTCTTCCCTCCTCCCCCTTCCCATCTTCTTCCCCCCTCTCCTTTCCCTTCCCCTCCCCTTCTTCCCTCCCCCTACCTCCCCCCCCCCTGCCCCCGTGCTCAACCTGTCTCAAATTGTGACAGACAGAGACTCATCCTTCCTGCTTTGCCAGTCAGGTGAACTAATTGACCTCACCTGACCCGCCTGTCGGATGATCTCGCCTCACCTCGTCTCACCCATCGCTCCTTACAAGATGCCGCTTTATTGGGCTCCATCTCGTCTTCTTAGAATGCGGAATTGGCTTTAAATACCGAAAGTTTGGGGTGGAATTTTGATGTATAATTAGACAGTGAAGAAATGAGCTTGCTAATCGACAGGTAACTTAACGCGACACCTAAGCAACTTAACCTGATTAAGGTTGAGAATTATAAGCCTCATAATTTTTCTAATCTGCCTCAGCCATAACCTAAGCCAATTTGACCTAACCTAACCTTATCTAACCTACCCTGACCTTTCGTGACCCCCTGACCCCACAAGACGCCACCCTGACCCAACCCTGACCTGATCTTGCGTCACTAAAAACTTGACTGGTAATAATTGACATGGAGAATGAGGTAGTTAACTGGTGTAATCCCACCTACCTGATCTTATCTATCCTGTTATGTCCAATCCTATCCTATCCTATCCTATCCTATTCTGTTCTATCCTTTCCTATCCCAGCCCAGCCCAGCCCATCTTAGTCAGTCTAGCCTTCCCTTCCCTTCCCTTCCCTTCCCTTCCCTTCCCTTCCCTTTTCTTTCCTTTCCTTCCCTTCCCTTTCCTTTCAGTTCTTTTCCTTTCCATTGCTTTCTTCCCTTCCTTTCCCTTCCCATCACCTCACCTCATTACACCTTTACCTGAGCCAACAAGATTCCACCAATGCACTTGACTCCTAATAATAGACTTGAAATAAATGAGTTTGGTAATTGCGTTGACCTCAGCTTACGTGGGAATATCTGTGACCCTGAAATAGCGATGACCTGACGCGACCTAGATTGGAATGGACTTAATCAGACATAATGTGACGTGATCCGCAGCGACCTGAGGGACGTGGGGGGGGGGAAGATAGGGAACGAAGGAGGAAGGAAGGAGAGGGAGCGAAGGAGGAAGAAGAGAGAGGGACGGAGGAGGAAGAGGGAATGAAGGAGAAAAGAGGGAACGAGGAGGAAGGGGAAATGAGAGGGAACGGAGGAGGAAGGAGAAGAGAGAAGGAAGGAGGGGGAGAGGGGGAAGACGGAACGAGGAAGTAAAGAAGGGGAAGAGGGACGGAAGGAGAAGAGGGAGGGAAAGAAAAAGGCAGATGGAGGAAAGAAAAGGAAGAGGGGAGGCGAGTGAAGTAGAGAGGAAGATGGTATGGGAAAAAGAAAAGGGTAGAAAAAGAGGGGAGGAAAGGGGGGAGAAAGGGAGGGTAGGAGGAGTAGGGGAGGAGGAAGGAGGAAGAAAGTTTGAAATGAAGGAGGAGGAAAGGTGAATCAAGAGAAGGAGGTAGAAAATGGAGGAGGAAGGGAAGGATGGGAGGGAAAAATGAAGGATGGGAGGGAAGAGTGGAGGGAGGGAGGATTGGAAGGAAAAGTAAAGGAGAGACGGAGGAGTGGAGGGAGAAATGAAGGAGAGACGGAGGGAGGGAGGGAAAAGTAAAGGAGAGACGGAGGGTTGGAGGGAAAAAATGAAGGAGAGGGGGAGGGAGGGGTGGAGGGAGAAATGAAGGAAAGAGAGGGAGGGACGGAGGGAGAAATGAAGGAAAGAGGGAGGGTAGGACCACACATACATATAATCTTTCTCCACCCTTTCTTTTCTCCCTTTGAAATTAAGCTCATCCATCCTTCTCTCTCTCTCTCTCTCTCTCTCTCTCTCTCTCTCTCTCTCTCTCTCGTCCATACCTTTGTCATTATCTTCTTTTTCCACTTCCTTCCTTCCTTCCTTCCTTCCTTCCATTTCTCCTTCCCATTCTTTCTCGATTTATGTTTATCTGCCTTTCCTTTTTCCTCTAAATCTTCATGAGAGAGAGAGAGAGAGAGCAATCCATCACTCCCCTCAACCTCACCTTTCCCCTCACACCACCTGCACTCTCCAAATACATAAGTAGGTAGGTAGGTAGGTAGGTTGGTTGGTAGGAAGAGAGAAATGGAGGTAGGTAGGTAAGGAGGGAGGGATGGAGGGAGGTCGGTTGATGGGTAGGTAGGTAGGTCGCATGTAGGTAGGTAGGTAGGTGGGTAGTTAGGTAGACAGATTGGTTGGTGAGTAGGAAGGTAGGTCGGTTGGTGAGTAAGTAGGTAGGTAGGTAGGGAGGTAGGTCGATTGGTTAGTAAGTAGGTTGGTAGGTAGGAAAGGAGGTAGATGGGTCGATAGGGAGGTAGGTAAGTATGTGGGTAGGTTGGTATGTCTCTGTAGCTTGGCTAGATAACTGTGTAGGTAGGTAGGTAAGTAGATATTTTTGTTAGTAGTTCAGTTAGTACGTGAGAAGGTAGGTACAGTATTTGTGTAGGTAGGCTCGTAAGTTTGTTAGTAGATAATGATGTAAGTAGGTAAGTAGGAAGACAGTAAGTAGGCAGGTAGGTAAGTACATAGGTAGGTAGGTATGTCATTAGATGAGTTGCTGTTGATGTTCTTAGTAATTTGCATATAAGCTTATGGAGAGAGAGAGAGAGAGAGAGAGAGAGCGGGGGGGGGGAATACGTGTACATGTAAGTAAAATTAACAAGTATGAAAGTAGAAATGAACGTTAGAACCTGAACGTATGTATGTGTGTATGAATGTATGTATGTGTGTATGTACGTTTTTTTAGGTTTAAGAAGAAAAAGATTTGTGCTGTGTAAATGATCTTGGTTTTGCATATTCCTCTTATGTTCCTTCTTTCCTTCCTTCGTTCCTTCCTTCCTTCCTTCGATTCTTAAATTCTTTTCCATTCCATCCCTTCCCTCCATCATTCCTTCCTTCCTTCCCTCCTTTCTTCCATCCTCCCTCCCTCCCTCCCTCCCTCCCTCCCTCCCTCCCTCCTTCCTTCCTTCCTTCCTTTCTTCCTTCCCTCCTTCCTTCCTTCCTTCAGTATCAAGCCTTCATTTTTCTTTTACCAGTATCTTATCCAACTAAGACGGAGAGAGGGAAGGAGGGAGGGAGAGTGGGAGGAGGGAGAGAGGGAAGGAGGGTGGGAGGAGGGAAGGAGGGAGGGAAGGAGTGTGGGAGGAGGAGGGAGGGAAGGAGGGTGGGAGGAGGAAAAATTGACAGGTTGAAGAGTAAGAAAGGAGGGAGAGGAGGGGGGAGAGAAGGAGGAAAGGGAGGAGTGATAGAGCGATGGTAGGAAAGAGAGAGAGAGAGAGAGAGAGAGGAAACTTGTGATAAGCTTATTTTTACGGCATTTATCCTGTAATGATTTTTAACATTCTAATGAGGAGGAGGCGGAGAGAGCGAGAGAGCAGAGTTTATCCACTGTTCTTCCTCCTCCCTTTCGCTCCACCTCCTCTCTCCACCCTCCTCCATCCATTTCCACCCTTTTCATTTATTCCACCCTCTCCCTTCCCCACCCCTTTCAGCCCTCTCTCTCTCTCTCTCTCTCTCTCTCTCTCTCTCTCCTCCACCCACTGTCGCAGAGTGGAGGAAAGAGAGAGACTGGTCTTGAATAGGTAATGAAGAGAGAGAGAGAGAGAGAGAGAGGCGTGGGTGAGTTAAAAATGCTCTAGGTCTGTCAGTTCTACATATCTGTCTGTCTATCTGTCTGTCTATCTCAGTACATATAAATCATCTCTCTATATATATCTATCTATTTCGAAGTTTTTATCTATCTGTTTGTCTCCATTTAATTACATGCAGATACTTAAAAACGCTTCTCTGTCTGTTTGTTTGTCTGTCTGTCTGTTTCGCTGTCTGTCTCTAGCTGTCACCTCGTCTGTCTGTCTCTCTCTCTCTAGCTGTTAACTTGTCTGTCTGTCGGTCTCTCTCTATTAACTTGTCTGTCTGTCTGTCTAGCTTTTCCCCTGTCAGTCTGCAGTGCCGTCAGTGTTCATCATGCAGTTAAAAATGTGTTGGTTCAGGCATAATTATACATGCACACATCTCTCTCTCTCTCTCTCTCTCTCTCTCTCTGTTTGAAAGAAAGAAGCGAGACTGGGATGAAGGAAGGAAAAAGAGAGAGAGCGGATTAGGAAGTTAGGGAAGAGGGATGTAATGGCTGAGAGAGAGAGAGAGAGAGAGAGGTTTGATAGCTTAAATTGAGTACAGCTGAGAAAATTTTATTGCTCTCAGTGCAGTAAAATTCATACCTTACTTCTCTAGCAATGAGAGAGAGAGAGAGAGACGGCCTTTAGCAATGAGAGAGAGAGAGAGAGAGACGGCCTTTTAAATCCTATGTTAATTTTTTCAGGTGAGTCGAATCGTCAGGTAATGAAATAAATAAATAAATAGAATACCGTAATAAAATAAATCCTCCTACTTATCCTTATCGCAATAGAATCGTCTATCGTATACCGGAAATAAATAGCCCGCTATACGATGGCGATGGAGGCAGGGTAGAGTGGATGTTGGTGGGAGGAAGGAAGAAAGGACCTCGTACTGAAGGGGTTAAGGGATTTTTTTCATGTCTGCAGTCTGGGGTCTTTATTTGTATTGGAGAGAATGAAGTAGTGTGTGTGTGTGTGTGTGGTTTCTGTTCACCTTTCTGTATATTTTCATCTGTTCTTAAGGTTGTTTCTTCACACATGTTCTCGAGTTACTTACGTATTTTCTTCAGATTGCCTACAGCTGTTCCCGTTTACACGTGTTCATGTTGCTCACACGTGTTTTACTTGACACGTGTTCTCTACGTGTTTTATAACCAGTAATGTGTGCTTTGTGAGTGTGTGACGAGCGAGCGAGCGTTTGTACATACACCTATCATCATAATTTCATTTTGGTGTAAACTTTCAACATTTCTGGTGAGGTAGTTGAACAGTGACGGAAGAATAATCGAGCTAAAATATTTACTTTCTCACGTTTTCTCTCTCCCTCACGTTTTCTCTCTGGATGTGCATATAGTGAGGCGCTGTAGCAATTGTCACACGCGCAGTGCTCAGTTCTCTGCTCCCGACTTGCCGTGTCAGCGAACTGGTAAACGCGTGGCTATTGATCGAATGATAAAACCCAGAAATGAGGCGATTACTCTTGCTGATTTCATCCCCTAAACATTGAATTACCGATAACGTTCATGCAAAATTACGAGCGTAATATCCGATAATTAACTGTTAGAATTCATTCAGGCAAACATAGTGTTACAACAGGAAATCTTTAATTTGATTTCATATAGTGGAGCATGCCAATTGAAGCCCTTGGTACATTCCCCTCGAAAGCTGGGTTTCCAGGGGGTTTCTTTGGTTTCATGAGTATCCTTATAGCTAAAAACAAAATGTATTGAATGTATCTACTACCTGCTGAAAAATCTCTTCTCCCTCTCACATTGCAGAAAAGTTATTAGCCTCTGAAAACTATCGCGGTCGGGCCGTGTCGTGTCGGGTCGGGCCGTGTCGTGTCGCGCCCCTCATTTCTCAGCTGAACGTAAACATCTCTTCGCTACGCTGCGCTTGCTCGCTCGTCATAATTGTTCCTTAAGTTAAAAGAAAAGTTTGGGACCTAACTTTTTCTTTCTTTTTTTCAGGTGAGGCAGAGAGAGAGAGAGCAACGTGAGCTAAAAGGGAGAGGCAGGTAAGATGTAGGGTAGATGATGCTGGGTGATACAGGTGAGAGAGGTAGAGTAGATGGCGAGGCAGGATGGAGGGGAGGCAGAGTGAGGGATGTGGTAAAGGTAGGCGTAGTGGTGAGGCAGAGGGACGGGAGGCAGAGTGAGGCAGGCGGTGGGGGAGGCAGAGGTAGGAAGGCTGTGGGGGAGGGAAGCAGAGGCAGGCAGGCGGAGGCGGGGGAGGAGAGGCAGAGTGAGAGAAGTGGTGTAGGCAGGCTTAATGATGAGGCAAGCGTGGGATGGGAAGGCAGAGTGAGGCAGGCGTGGGTGGGGGAGTCGCGGTGAGGCAGGAGGGGGGGAGGCAGAGTGAGGCAGGCAGATGGTGAAGTAGTCTTTTTATATGCAGAGGAGAAAGACCAAAAGACCGAGAGAAGTTGTTCGGGTTCAACAAAAATGGAACACAGGAGAGGCAGAGTCAGGGAGAGGTGGTGTTGCTCTGAAAATAAGCGAGGCAGACGACGAGACAGGCAGGAGTGGGCGAGGCAGGAAGGTTAGGCAGGTGAGTAATGAAGGATGGGTGAGGCAGGGAGGTGAAGGTGAGGCAGAAGGGAGAGGCAGGGAAGGCAGGAGGTTGAAGGAATGTGAGAGAAAGGAAGAGGTAGTTGTGCTAGGTGAGGCAGGGTTAGGTAGGGAAGGTAGGAAGAAAGGTAGGAAATTGAAGAGACTGGTGGGTGAGGCAGGGTGAGGGAAAGGGAGAGGTAGGTAAGCCAGATACAGATTGGGGGAGGCAGGAGTGAGTTTGTAAGGCAGAAAGAGGGAAAATGAGCGAGAGTAAGGCAGGGATGGGTGAGAGGCAGCGTGACATTTGAATCACAGGGACCAGGCAGGTGAGAGTTAGGCAGAGAGGTGAGGCAGGGAGAGTGAGGGTTAGGCAGAAAGGTAAGGCAGGGGGAGTGAGGGTTAGGCAGGGGGAGTGAGGGTTAGGCAGAGGTGAGGCAGGGAGATTGGAAGTTAGTCAGAGAGGTGAAGCAGGGAGAGTGAGGGTTAGGCAGAGAGGTGAGGCAGGAAGAGTGAGGGTTAGGCAGAGAGGTGAGGCAGGGAGAGTGAAGGTTAGGCAGAGAGGTGAGGCAGGATTGGGCATTTAAAACAGAGAGACCAGGTAGAAGGGTGAGGCAGGTGGCGAGGCAGTGGAGTGAGGCAGGGAATTGAAGGTGAAGGAGAGGCATATGGGTGAGGCAGGTCAGGCAGATGAGAGAGAGAGAGAGAGCAGGTGACCTCTTTATATATCATTCATTCCTTTTATCCTTTAACTTTATTTCCTCCTTTTTCAGATTTATTTTTGTATTTTCTGATTAATAGAAGAGTGAGATGAAGGAGAGGGAAGGAGGATAAGAAGCGTGAGGATAGAGGGAAGGAAGGAAGGAAGGAGTACTTGTGTGTTGATGTGGAGAGGATGATGGAATATGGAGAGAGAGAGAGAGAGATTCTAAACTACAAACATCATCAGAAGGGAGGAAATATATTGGAGAGATGAGGGAGAGAAGGAAAAAATCTCTCTCCCTTCTCCCATTTTTCTCTCCCTCCTTTCTCTGTTTTTTTTTTTTCCCTCCACTCGCTCTAAAGACCCTCCACCCCTTGCTCTATTTTTGCCGTCGTCTTCTTTCTCTTTCTCTCCCCTCTTTCCGTTTTTCTCGTCTCTTTAATTTCACCCTCTTCCCCTCTGCTCTTCCCTTCCTTGTATTTTTCCTCTCTCTCTAATTCATTACCTTTAAGTCTTCGTCCTCCTTCTTTTCTCTCTCTCTCTCTCT
>NC_137018.1:50380684-50385684 GCF_032717465.1 Coenobita brevimanus
TCCCTCCCTCTCCCCCCCTGCCTTCCTTCCCTCTCCTTTCAATTTCCTTCCTTCCGTATTTATATTTGCTTCCTGCCTTCCTTCTTCCCCTCTCTTTCATTTTTTTTTTTCCTGCTCTTATTAAAACTGCTTCTTCATCCCCTCCCTTCTTCCTCCTCCCCTCCCTCCTCCTCCTCCCTCCCCTCCCTCCCGCCTCTCTCCCTCCTCCCCTCACTGCTTCCATATATATCTCCACTTCCTTCTTCCGTTTTCTCCCTCCCTTTCAACCCCATCCTTTAATCTCTTCCTTTCCCTCTTCATTCCTTTCATCCGTTATTATTTTCATATCCTTCCTTCCTTCCATCATTCCATCCGTTCACCCATCCATCCATCCTATCTTCCTTCCATCCTCTCTTCCTTCCTTCCATCCTTACTTCCTTCCCTCCTATCTTCCATCCTTACTTGCTTCCTTCCTTTCTGTCTTCCTTCTGTCCTTCAATCCTTCCCTCTTTCCTGTCTTCCTTCCAGTCTTATATCCTTCCTTCCTCTCTTCCTATCTTCCCTCCTTCCTTACTTACCTACATACATACTTCCTCCCTCCATTCCTTTTCATTTTCCTTTCTCTTTCTTACCCTCTTCCTCCCTTCCCCCCTCTCTTCCTGCTTCCGTCTTCCCCTCCACTTTCCCTTTCATATTAGCCGCCTCCACTCTAATTATCTCCACCCACTCTCCCTCCCCCTCCCCCTCCCCCTACCTATTTTCTCTCCTTCCACTATTTTCAGTTTCTCCTCCCTTCCATCCCTCTCACCCTCCTCCCCCTTTCGTCCCTCTGCTTTTCCCCTATTTCTCTCTGTTTCCTTCTTCTTCCTCTCCCCATCTTCCCCTCCCCTATCTACACCTTCCCTCCCCTCGCTTTCACTCCCCCTCCCACTTTATTCCTCCCTTCCCTCCTCTTCTTCCCCTCTCCCCTTCTTCCTCCTCTCCCTTTTCTTCGCATTTCCTTCCCTCCCCTCCCCTCCCTTCCCCTCCCCTCCCCTTCTTTTTTCTCCCCTCGCCCCTCTCCCCTTCCCCCTCTCCTTTCCCGTCATCCCACCATCTGAACTGCAAGGACATTTTTTTTTTTTTTTTTTATGTTTGGGTGTGTTTGTGTTTATTGCTTTTGTGCACCCTCGCATTTTCTCGTTTTCTTTTCCTCTTATCATCCCATTTTCTCTTTAGACATTTCCATTTAATCACATAACCCTTTCAACCCGATGACGTGGCTTTCATTTTTGGTCAGAGAGCCTTCAGACGCTTTTATATATCTTTAAGGAGGTATTACTGTCTTGCGAGGGGGTTTTAAAATCGTCTGGCATTAGTAGAGAAAATAAGAGAAGACCTCGGATGGAAGGGGCAACGTAATTAAATTTTTCTTTACTGTATGGTGTATCTATCAGGCTTATTTCGCCGTCTTTATCTATGTATATCTATTAGTATACTCATATATATCTATCATCCGTCTATATCCGTTCCTCCCTATGCTTTTCTCTCTATATAATTATCAGATATATATAATTATTGTGTACGAGTCTATAACTATACATATAATCTGCTATTCTATCTATCTATCGCTCTGTCTATCTACTCCTTTATCTATCTGCCTTCTTCGGGACCTTTTAACATGGCAACACGCATCTAGACTCTTCAGCTTAGGAGGGAGGTCAGAGAGAGAATTAGAACTAACTCTAATCTCCCCAGTCACCAGGATCACCACTGAGATGATTTTTTTTGTCTGTAGTGAGCTAAAGAGAGAGAGAGAGAGAGAGAGAGAGAGAGAGAGAGAGAGAGGTATATAAGGCTTGAGAAACAAAGAAACTGTGTGTGTGTGTGTGTGTGTGTGTGTGTGTGAGAGAGAGAGAGAGAGAGGTATATAAGGCTTGAGAAACAATGAAACTGTGTGTGTGTGTGTGTGTGTGTGTGTGTGTGTGTGTGAGAGAGAGAGAGAGAGAGAGAGAGAGAGAGAGAGAGAGAGAGAGAGAGAGAGAGAGAGAGAGACCGCCGCCATATGTCAACCACAATAAAAGTACTAAGTCCAAAACAAAGCAATTAACCACAACTACCACCATCGTTTCTACCACAATTATTTTCTACCACAACTGTCACCATCCTGTCTGCTACAGTTATATTCTGCCACAACTACCACAATTACTTTCTACCACAGCTGCCACAATAGCTCACTACCACCACAACTACCACCATTGTACCTTTCCTTCCCTTCTACCACAATTGCTACCACTACCACAACTACCACCATCGTTTCTGTCACAACTACCACCACTGTACCTTTCCTTCCCCTCTACCACAGTTACCACCGCTGCCACAGCTACCACCATCGTTTCTACCACAATTACTACCACTTACTACCATCATTCCTACCATACCTTCCCATCCACCATAGTTACCACCACAACTACCACCTTCTCCCTACCACCATCGTTTCCAACACCACTACCACAGTTACTACCACAACTGCCACCGTCTCCCCACCACCATCGTTTTTACCACAGCTACCACAACTGCCTTCATTGTTTTGTGCCTCTCCTTCTCTACCACAACTGCTATCACAGCCACAGTTTCTATAACTACCACAACTACCACCACTACCACCTGTATTCGTAGCTACCCTTCTCATCTACCACAATTACTTCCTACCACTACCACAGCTACACGCCCCAACTACCATAGTAATCCCCAACTTCCACAATTACTCCCGTTACTACCACTACCAGATTCCTTTTTCCTACCAATAAAACCTACCACAGTCGCTACCACAACTACCACAGTCCTCACCACTACCACATACGGTACTTCAGGCCTCCACTACCACAATATTTGACTCTGACACCAACACTACCACAATTACTACCACCATTCCTACCACAACTACCACCATTCCTACCACAACTACCACCATTACTACCACAGCTACCAACATTCGTACCATTACTCCAGCTACCATCACACTTACACAGGAACCACCACCATTCCTACCACAACTACCACCATTCCTACCACATCTACCACCATTCCCTGCGCATCAACCACTATTCCTACCGCACCTACCACCATTCCTACCACACATCTACCACCATTCCTACCACACCTACCACCAATCCTATCACACACCTACCACCATTGCTACCACACCTACCACCATTCCTACCACCACATCTCTTCAGCCTATCATCATCATTATGGCATTAGCTGAAAATATGGACCTCTCCTACCACAATTACCACTACTACCACAATTACCACAACTACCACAATTACCACAACTGCCACTACATCACTCCTAAGCTGAATAAAATCGTCTGGTAGGAGCAAGACTAGATAAATCGCTGAAATAAAGGGGTTTGTGTAGACTTTGGCGCGTATTCTCGTGGGGTGAGGAGGCTCCCTAACACCTCTTCCTTAGTGATTTATTTTTCAGATTACTCATTAATATCCCTTCAGTACGAGGGGGCGAGAACTGAATATTTTTTTTTTATATATATATATACTCATTTCACTCTAACTTGGCCTAAAATTTGCCGTCTCCATCTCGAACACTGGAATGCATTTACTAGTCACGAAGAAGTGCTCTGGAAGGGATGTGGAGCCGTAGCATTGTCTCTTTCTGGGCTGTGTGAAGTGGGAGACAAGAGGATAGACCTGTAATGGCTTGTAACTACCACTATCATAACTACCACCAGCTACCGCTATCATAACTACCACCAGCTACCACTATCATAACTACCACCAGCTACCACTATCATAACTACCACCAGCTACCACTATCATAACTACCACCAGCTACCGCTATCATAACTACCACCAGCTACCACTATCATAACTACCACCAACTACCACTATCATAACTACCACCAACTACCACTATCATAACTACCACCAACTACCACTGTCATAACTTTACCAACTACCACTATTATAACTACCACAATCGTAACTACCACAAACTACCACTGTCATGACCACTAACTACAACTATCATAACTACCACCAACTACCACTGTCATAAATACCACCATCTTTCAAGCTACCACGACTACCATCATGACTATATACCTACCACCATCGCTACCACAACTACCACCATCGCTACCACAACTACCACCATCACCTCTAGTACATAATCCTTCCATTTGGTTAATGTGCACTCACTGAGGGGGGGGTGAGAGGGAGGGGGAGTGGGAGGGAGTGGAGAGAGATGGATTATGTGGGAGAGGGAGGGAGAGAAGGAGAGGGGAGGGAGGGAGGTAGGGGGAGGGAGAGATGTATTTTGTTACAGGGGGAGGGGAAGGAGAGAGAGGGAGGGAGGAAAGAATGAAAGGGATGGAGAGGGAGGGAGAGAAGAAAAGGAGAGAAAAGAGAGAAGAAAGAGAAGGAAAGTGGGAGGGAGGGACGAATGGTGAGGAGGAGGAAAAAGGGAGGAAGTATGGCGGGAAAGAAGAGAGAAAGTAAAAGAAAGTAAAGAAAATGAAGAGGGAGAGAAGGAATTAAGGAGAGGAAGAGAGATGGAAGGAAGGAAGGGGAGGGGAGGGGAGGAGTGGGAGGCGAGAGAGAGTTTAAAGGGAGGGAGGGAGGGAGGGAGGGAGGGGAGAGGGAGAGAAAAGGGATTATGTAGGAGGGAGAGAGGCACAGACTAGCAAATGTAGTGTTTTTAGACTCTCTCTCTCTCTCTCTCTGACATCCAATATCTTCAGTTCTCTCCAAGTCATCCTCTCATTTTCCTTCATTTCCTCCCTCCCTCCCTCCCTCCCTCCCTGCATGAAATAGCCTCTCATTGCCTGTTTCCTCCCTTGTCTTATGATCTCTTAGTGATGGGGGAGGGAGGGGAGGGGAGGGGAGGGAGGATGGGGAGGGGGAGGGGGGAGGGTAGGCGGTATTCTGTAATTTGGTTTTGAACTGGATTGGAGAGAGAGAGAGAGAGAGAGAGAGAGAGAGAGAGATGAATGAGGGAAGGATGGATGGAGGGATTGA